>NC_085862.1:32433434-32443434 GCF_034702125.1 Engraulis encrasicolus | reverse complement strand
GTGGGTGTGTGTGTGGGGGGGGGGGGGGGGGAGTAAGAAAGAGAGAGAGTCAGTCTGTGTATATACGTATGTAGCTGTGTGTCTGTTGAGGTCTGTATGTGTAGGGAGTCAGTCACAGTTGCGTCACATATATTTGACAAGCAGCTGTGACTAAGCCTGTTGTTGACGGCTCCCCTCTTTACATGACGAGAAGAGAGGAGTTCCCTCACCGAACAGAAACACATCATAAAAGTTTTACAAGCTCATACAAATACACAAAGTCATCCGAGAGATGTACAGTACAATGCATGTGAAATGTAATACAGCCCCAATTCTGGGCTCCCGTCTCCCTGGGACTGGGAAAGCATACTCGTTTACCCCACCCCGCAACACTCGTCGGCTGCATACACCTACACAGATATGTATATGCATATGCAGGGCTATAAATTAACTTTTTTCGTCACTAGTCAATTTGTCTAGTACAGTGGTTCTCAAACCCATCATTCCCCCCCTGCGGAGGGTCTGGATGCTTCCGAGCCCCCCCCCAAAGCAACAGCAGTACTTGCCTTTCCTATGTTATTCAAATTTATGACAATTTACAAAATAACGTTGGTGAGGGCTTAAAATGTATTGCTTATTGGAGAGAGGAAATAATTTCCTTGGGGGGAAAAAGCCCAAAATCGGATGTCACAGGCCCCCCCTGCAATGCCTCCGCGCCCCCCCAGGGGGGCTTGCACCCCACATTGAGAAACACTGGTCTAGTACATGTTACATGTACATCTCACGAGCCGCACATACAGTACACTCAACAGTAAAAGTGACTAGTAAGTGTTTTTTTCTACGAGCCAAACTGAATTTCCACCAGCATTTGGACAGTTGTCTGGTACTACTTCAGAGCCCTGCGCATATGTACACAAGAATGTACACAAACATGTACGACATGACAAGCTCAGCGATAAGGTGTTGTCTGTCGTCGTGTGTGTGTGACTGTTTCCGTCTATCTGTATGTCTGAGTGTCTGAGTGTCTTGGTAAATGCGCAGGAGTGTGTCAACATGCCCTGCTGTCACATTTTGACAGGCATGCCGGTGTCAACAGGCCTGTGTCATATCTGCGTGAGGCGTGACTCAGTGTTTCGGGCTTGTCTGTAGCTCGTCTACAAACCCCCCCTCTGCAGTCTGGTCTAGTCATCTCCAAGCCTTCTCATTAGCTCAAGGGGACTACACCTGTCTGGGTGCCTGGCTTACCTGCCTGCCTACACTCTCACCTGAAGTGAACTGTCCTTGCTCTGACACACAAACTGTACACACACACACACACACACACACACACACACACACACACACACACACACACACACACACACACACACACACACACACACACACACACACACACACACACACACACACACACACACACACACACACACACACACACACTTTCTTTCCGTAGGCTACGCAGACACTTTCCAAACACCTGTTAGCTTTGTCATGGTCTGAACATGCAGCACTTTCATCTCCCTGTTTTGTTATTAGAGGCATCGCCGTGTTGTTGATGCAGGTTGTCAAAATCACTCTAGTGTGTAGCCCAGCGCTCACAGATGAAAGTGCACGGTTTCATTTTTTGGCAAGAGGTTGCTGTTGGATATTGTGTTCTACAGCCAACGCAATTACTATACTCACCTGTGTTCACACGCCCTGAGAAACAATGTTATTTCATTTAGAGTCAAATGTGATTTGACTAGTGTTATTGTATTTGACAGTAATCATTCTTCTGTCTGGGGCGTTTATTTTTGTAGCCCACAAATGAAGTACTGATAATATAGAAAGGCAGCATAAATACCCCAGTAACTAAGTACACTGTGTGAGAAATAGTCATTTTTAAAGGGACACTGTGTGAGATTTTTTGCTGTTTATTTCCAGAATTCATGCTGCCCATTCACTAATGTTACCTTTTTCATGAATACTTACCACCAGCATGAAATTCTAAGTTTTCATTATGACTGGAAAAAAATGCACTTTTCATACATGAAAAGGGGGATCTTCTCCATGGTCCGCCATTTTGAATTTCCAAAAATAGCCATTTTTAGCTGCAAAAATGACTGTACTTGTGCTATACTGGACCATACTGCTCTACAATCTTAGAACGCAGTAACTCTGAAAACGGCAAACTGAGAAAAAAGGCTTCAACGTTTTCCATATGGCGCGACAACTGTGTTGTCGGTAAATTGGTGGTGACACTTCCTGGTAATGCTTGTTTAGGATAGAAATTTAATGCACACAAAAAAACTCGAAAAAACAACATTTGTGTGTCTTTTTGCCACAAAAAACAGAGTTACTGCGTTCTTGGCTGGTATTACTGCCACGAAATGGAGTTACTGCAGGAGTTACTGCGTTCTTGGCTAGTATTACTGTCTACTCCCAAACCAGTCCCATTGGAACGTGTAGCAGTAACTCGCCGACTTACTGCGTTTTTGTTTTGTACGACATAACCTTTAAATACAACAGGCAGTAACTTTTTTTGGGTCATTTTTGCACTTTCAAAATGAGTTTTCTCCAAAACGGGACGGTGTTGGACCACCATTTTTGGACACAAGACAAATGAGGTAGTTTAGAACCCATTTCCGATATTAAAAAAAAAATCGACCATTTTGAGTTACTGCGTTCTTGTATTGCACGGCAGCATACTAGACAATATTTGTTTATTAATTACTAAACTTTCATGTAAAGATCAAATTTGGCAATAGGCAGCCCAGTTTCAATGAGCAGCATAGTTGCAGTACCTTTTTTGTCCATTTCCTGCACAGTGTCCCTTTAAAGTAGACACTCAGCCACCACAGCCAATTGGAATGATGGAATGCTTGCATTCTGCTTTTAACGGTCACACTCTTTTCACTTTGATCACTGAAAACAGTCCAGCAACTCTTTGTGTTCGTGCGGTAGCATACTCTTCTCTCCTTGACTCTACTCTATGCAACTCTAATCTAATCTAATATACACTACTGAATTCTATTGTTTTTCAGAGGAGATCTGCACGCTGGTGATAGCGGAGGCCTTCCCTGAGGATGGAGGGCTGTTCTGCTGCACGGCCAGCAACCAGTACGGATCCGTCAACAGCACTGCCCACCTCACCATCACGCCAGGTCAGTAACCATGCCAACCCTGCCCCCTCAGCATCACGCCAGATCAGTAGCCATGCCAACCCTGCCCCCCTCACCATCACACCAGGTCAGTAGCCATGCCAACCCTGCCCACCATCACCATCACACC
Organism: Engraulis encrasicolus; assembly: GCF_034702125.1. Lineage (NCBI taxonomy): Eukaryota > Metazoa > Chordata > Actinopteri > Clupeiformes > Engraulidae > Engraulis > Engraulis encrasicolus. Next base: position 32,440,185 of record NC_085862.1, on the reverse strand, counting down.
AGGTCAGTAGCCATGCCAACCCTGCCCCCTCACCATCACACCAGGTCAGTAGCCATGCCAACCCTGCCCACCATCACCATCACACCAGGTCAGTAGCCATGCCAACCCTGCCCCCCTCACCATCACACCAGGTCAGTAGCCATGCCAACCCTGCCCATCTCAGCATCACACCAGGTCAGTAGCCATGCCAAACCCTGCCCACCTCAGTATCACACCAGATCAGTAGCCATGCCAACCCTGCCCATCTCAGCATTACACCAGGTCAGTAGCCATGCCAACCCTGCCCCCCTCACCATCACACCAGGTCAGTAGCCATGCCAACCCTGCCCCCCTCACCATCACACCAGGTCAGTAGCCATGCCAACCCTGCCCATCTCACCATCACCCCAGGTCAGTGGGCACGCTGACACTCACCAGACTGACGGGTGACATTTGGTACCCTTTAAGCACTATTACACACGCACACACACAGAGAATTCTGGACACCTCACGTCACGATCACCTCAGATCACTGCTCACGCTGACTCTCACAAGACTGATGGGTGATATTTGGTCCCTTTAACCACACAGCTCTATTACCCACACACTCACCCACCCACACACACACACACACACACACACACACACACACACACACACACACACACACACACACACACAAACACACACACACACACACACACACACACACACACACACACACACACACACACACACACACACACACACACACACACACACACACACACACACACACACACACACACACACACACACACACACACTGTACTCTACTGTACACACACACACAAAATGTCTTCCATAGCATTAAACACACTGCGGGTGGCTGACTTTAAAGCACTTTACATTACACGCCCATAGCCTTTGAAAAGGTCAGCCGACTGGTCTCACAGATGTACTGTAACAGTATATTTATGATGTATGCTTGTGCATGTATATGAAAGATTGTGTATATGTGCATGCGTGTGTGTGTGTGTGTGGGGAGGGGGGGGTTGGGGTGCGTCATATAAGCAGGATGAGAAACGGACTTTGCGAGGACAAAGGATGAGTGCAATCTAATGGCTATGTTTATTCCCCAAGAGAGGCTGTTTATGCCAGGGTCTATAAGAGGAAAGTTAAAGCCCTGTATAAACAAGGATTAGGATGGAGCATTCATTCGGACGTGGTGGACTAAAAGTGGACCAGCTGCTGGGGTGTAGGAGACATGGCTTTATAAATAGCGGGGAACAGAAAGGGGTGCAGGGCAGAACCTTTGGGGCCTGTGACAGAATACAGTATTTGGCTCTTTATTTATACAGACAAAATGAAATGCTCTTTTTCAAAATGTAATGAAAAGTCATTTTCATACATCTTTTTTATTTGATTTGATCGGACTTACAGTATTTTGATATAAAATAGAGATTCGGCCCTGTCGTGGCCAACTGGTAGGGCACTCGCCTGCCATGCGGCTGACAGGGGTTCGGGCCCGGGACCTTTGCTGACCCCTCCCCATCTCGCTCCCAATTTGCTTCCTGTCCACCTCTCACACTGTCCTGTCAAAATAAAGTCGTAAAAGACCAAAAAAAAACTTTGAAAAAAAATAATAAACAGTTATTCCACTGACAATAAACTAAACTAACTAAAACTAAAAAAAACACAATAAAAACATTTAATGTTTGAATGTTTTGATGTAGAGTTTCGGATGAGCTCGGGCAGTTCAGAGCCGGCTGACATGTCATGGCCAAGGCTACGGTGCCCAAGGTGACACACACAAAAGTCAAGAGAAACGTCTTTTATCCACATATTGTCATTTCTTCCCCTAACAACATGAAACTTGGCACTGCTCTCTCAGCTCAGAGACCAAGACACACATACAGTATAGATAAAATGTGAGAAGATACAAAGGTCCTTAGAGTGCTCTTGATCAAAAACATAATGCCACTCATGCTCATCTGCTCTGGGTGAGGTCCAGTTCCAAAAAAAGAAAGAAATAGCAGAGGAACTCTGAATGTAGCTCCATATACCAACATGTAGGTATGATTTTTTTTGGTCGCAGTAACTTCAGTGTAGCTCCATATACCTACATGTAGGTATGCTTTTTTTGGTCGCAGTAACTTCAGTGTTCCTCTTCCCTCTACAGTGATGGAATCGCCCAGCAATGGCGTGGGCGGTGATGCGGACAGCGCCTTCGAGGACAGCCAGCCCTTCCCCCCGCCACCACCACCCAATGAGATCAGCCTGCTGGAGGTCCCACCCAAGACCCCCCCCAGCGCCGAGGGTTTCCACGTCAACGAGCTAGAGATCTGGCCCAGTGTCAGCGCCCCTCCTCCCCCACCCCCCATGCCCCCACAGGTGGCCAACGGCACCATGCCCAACGGCCAAGGCATCCAGAGTCCCTCCACACCCATGTCTCCCAAGGACACCTCACCCGTGAAAGATGCTCCATCCCCAGTCAAAGCCCCCACTGCTCCATCACCATCTGCCACCACTCCGACCAAGGAGGGCCCACCCGTGCCTATCAAACCCAAGCCGAAACTGTGAGTACCCAGAATGCCTGACTTCCATTATTCTGTACACCCATCAGCATACGGACCTGTCTTATCCTCTGTACAACTTTTTTACATTTCGTGTTGGGTAGTTAAACTCAAAGCATCTACTTCTATCATACTGTAGATTTTAGGGCGTAGCTTAGCTTTCAGATAAGTTGAAATAAAAATCCCCATAAAAATTGAACGAACGCATAGATCTCAACATAATGTCCCTGACTAAAAAAACAGTGCAATTTGGAGCCGTTTATTGTTATTATTTTATGCATGTATTTATTTACACTTATGCAAGGCCAGTAAGCTACATTCACGCAGTTTCCAAGGTAGCCTTTTTAAGTTCCTATAGTAACCTCAGTGTCACTTTACGACGGCATCGCCACAAGTGTTGACCAGACCAAAACCAACACATTCCAGTGAATGATAACCTCTATGGCACACCTTTGCCTCCTTTCACCTTTCACCTCCCTGCTGGCCAATCAAACACTTTACCTGAGTGAAAGGTTTATGTAGAAGGCCGTTCCTTGTTTGCCCACCTGTGGCGGCTCACAGCCAAAACTAGACCAGAAGAATGCACGACAGAGAAGAAGCTCTCGTGTACAGTGTTGCCAGATGTGTCTGATCAAATCCTGCACAAAAAGTTCTGAAAAACCGCCAAAATGCGCTAAATTCCGCCCAATTTCAACAAATTGCATTGATTTCTATGGGCATTAAACTGCTGGAAAAAACGTCAAATGGACGATTGTTCCCGTTTTTACGGTAATCTTAAGCAGCCCAATTGGGCAGGTATCCTCCCAATCTGGCAACACTGGTGTAGCCGAGCAGAGGAGCTGGATGAGGGGGAATTCCCCCCTTCAGAGGAGACAAAGCATTCCTCCCATTTATGACAGTGTCATAGCAGCTGTTCATTTTTTTTGTGGTGGGGGTGGGGAGGGAGTGTTTGGAGGCTAGATAGAGAGATGGCCAATAGAGATTGTGATGCAAGTGATGCAGCTGCAAAGGGATTTCGACCAGCTTCTGTATGCTCTCTGCACGGAGAAACGTTGCATTGTTGTGTACAGTATGCCTTGTGTATGGTCCTTGAATGTGCTGTTGCTTGCGCATGTACCAAGATTGCAACCAGGCCATAGCATTACACCACAAGACATTACACTTTACCACTGCACACCAACAGCACGGCACAGCACAGCACAGCACAGCACAGCACAGCACAGCACAGCACAGCACAGCACAGCACAGCACAGCACACCACAGCACATCACAGCACACTACACCACAGCACACTACTGTACACCACACCACACCACAGCACACCACAGTGCACCATACCACGCCACAGTACAGCCTTGCCCTGTCCTATAAATCACACTAGTGCATTTATGCTATTCACACTTCCCCATGCCCATGGGGAAGAAGAGAATAAGGGGTGTATCTTGAGTGCATGTGTGTGTGTGTGTGTGTGTGTGTACGTGTGTGTGTGTGTGTGTGTGTGTGTGTGTGTGTGTGTGTGTGTGTGTGTGTGCGTGCATAGGTGCGTGCGTGTGTGTGTGGGTGCGTGCGTGCGTACGTGTGTGTGTGTGTGTGTGTGTGTGTGTGTGTGCTTTTGCCGTTTGTGTATTTGGCGTGTGTGTATTGTGTGATATGGGCTGTGTCTCTGTGTGTGTATTGTCTGATATGCAATGTGCCCGCGGTGGGGAATGGCTTTTTGTGGTTGCTGTTGTCTATGTACAAGAACATTGTGAGCGTCTCCTGTTTGCTGTCCCTGGGCCCCTGAAAGACAACCCCTTCCCTTTACACAGTTTCTTCCCCACCATCCCCACTTTTGAATGAAAAGAATAGAATAGAATAGAATAGAATAGAATAGAATAGAATAGAATAGAATTGAAGTGAAGTGAAGTGAAGTGAAGTGAAGTGAAGTGAAGTGAAGTGAAGTGAAGTGAAGTGAATTGAATGTAATTACATTACATTACATTACACTACATTACATTACATTTGTACAAAGCGACTTACAACCGAGGATACAATCATGGCATACAACATTTGCTGATACAAAGTGCACAGGAAATAAGCAAGTTAGTTAGTTTTTTTTTTAATTTAAGTAGTTAAGTTAGCACAGAGTTAAGTAGGGTAGACACACATACACACAAGTCCACATACCCAACGCACAACATGCCTTTGAGTCTACCCCAGGTCTGGGCCAGCTCAGACATCAGTGCAGTGAATATTCACGAAAGAGGAGAATTGAATAGAATAGAACAGAGCAGAATAGAATAGAATAGAATAGAATAGAATAGAATAGAATAGAACAAGTAAACAATTGTTCCATCTTGATCCACACTACTCTCATCTGCTCATCTGCAGAGAGGTGATTGATTGCGTGATACTTGGGCTTGTCAAATGTTTTGTCACGTCATGACATTACAGCAGATGTAACAAATACAGAGAGAAACCATCTGCAAAAATTTGAAACTATAATTTTTAAGAAGAATTCAATGTTAAAAGCCTTTGTTAACCTCACTCTTGATTTTAGATTGTGCAGATGGTGGTGTTGATTATAGTGCAAAAAACATATACGCTACAGTTATATATTACATTATGTAGACATATATTGTTTACAACATATTTTTGTCACAAATGACTTCAGCTGTGTGATGAAAAACATCTTAATAGCATCAGTCTACTCAGGGGAAGGGGCTGCTGTTGCTATGGACAGCTGCTGGTGCAGTGTCTTCCCCACTACAGGGAATGTATTGCTGGTTTGTGTTTGTGCGCCTTGCAAGCAAAACAATTTTGCTTGCAGCACTGAGCATCGCTCTGTATGACCCCTTTGAGCATCTGTAGGGGTGTTGCTTGGATGAGCAGACTACTACTCATCGGTCTACTATGGACAATGGCTGTATGTTTGTGCTTTATGTTTGTATTGTTTGTACAAGCGCTGTATAGTAAGCCTATGTGGGGATATTGTTTTAGATAAGGATGCACTTTTTCAGCCTTTGTGCTCGTTGGCAAGCAGCATTCTGTGTCCATTTTAAAAAATCTCTGTGAAGACAATACACGGGCATTAAGCTCAGACAGCCTGTTACTGTACATGTATCACTTTGTGTAACGTGTTTGATGTGACCTTGTGTTGTTGTGTTAACAGCACACAGTGCAGTACATTTCTCTGTGTTGCATGGTGTCATCAAATGGTGGTCAGTGCATCAACAGGGCATGGGCAAAGCAGACTTTGGCCGTTCAGCATAGTATTGTACAAATGGCATCCTGCAAGCATTGCGCTGTGCTGCAAAAGCTGCCACCCTTCTGAAGCATTTTGGGCTGCATGTTGGATGAATTGTGCTGCACAAAAAACAGTTCTATGATTATTGTTGGATGCTTGACCTCACCCATGCAAGCGATATCTTTTTTTGTTTTGGATTCGTGTGCATAACATGTCATGAGGGTTTGAGTCATTTTCATGCCTGTTGGTTGTTATTTTTTTTTAAGAAAATAGGACCTTGATGTTTTTCATTTGACTTCTGTGATTCCAGATCGGATGATATAAATGAAGACACTGCAAATGACAGGTAAAAACAGTGAGGGGTCCATATGTTGCCTTGGTGAGGTGTGTACGTTGAAAAGGCTGCCTCTGTGTGTGTGTGTGTGTGTGTGCCTGCGTGCGTGCGTGCGTGCGTGCGTGCGTGCGTGCGTGCGTGCGTGCGTGCGTGCGTGCGCGCGTGCGCGAGTGTGCATGTCTGAGCGTGCATGCGTGCGTGTGTGTGTGTTGTTTGACTATGGCAGTTCTCCAGGATGAGCCTAAAATGGCACACTATTTTGGCAAACATTTGCCCTTCTGCAATCCCTTACGAAGCACGACATCGTCGTTAAAAGTCGCTTCATCAGCAGTTTTTCCACAATAACCCCCAAGCTGAGTACTGGCAGGAAAGAGAGAAACCAGAAAGCCAGCCCACCCCTCCTATACACCTTCTTCCCTGTTATAACATGTGCAAGGCCTGTTCCCCCCCTCAACTTTCTTCCCCTTCTACCCCAGTGCTCTCTCTCATTCCCTCTTCTCCACCTCCACCTCCTTCTCCTCCTCCTCCTCCTCCTCCTCCTCCTCCTCCTCCTCCTCCTTGTCCTCCTCCTGTGTTCTGTCTTCTCCCCCGCCTTGGTAATTACACAGTAAAAGCAGGAGTTCTGTAATTATGGCCGGTCTGCGTCTCCCTGCTGTG
>NC_085862.1:32418434-32428434 GCF_034702125.1 Engraulis encrasicolus | reverse complement strand
GACAGACAGACAGCAAGAGGGAGAGAGACAGAGAGAACCAGAGACAATGAGAGAGAGACAGACACAGAGGAAGAGAGAGAGGAAGAGGTCCAGAGGCTTGGACCAGGTGATGACAGTAACGAGGGCCTGCCTCCTGCCCCGACCCATCATGCCCTGGCCAGGAAAGGGGAAAGGGGCCCCTGGGCTGGGTCTTAAAGCGTGCCACGACTACGTATGTTTAAGTCTGTGTAAGTGCAGTTATACAGTCCACTTCATAAGTTCCTTAACCCTTGATCTTTCCGCTCCCATGTGTACGTGAGGTAGGAGTGAGTGAAGGAGAGAGACAGAGAGACAGATACAGAGCTGTCATACTCCAGACATCATCATTCAGTCTGCTGTGACAGTGGACTTAGAGAGCTAGTGAGGTGGACTTAAAGCAGCCGTGTGAAGTCAATAATAGCTGTATTGCTGTCATTTGCAGGCTTGGTGTGTGTGTGCGTGCGTGCGTGCGTGCGTGGGTGCGTGCGTGCGTGCGTGCGTGGCTGTATACATGTACGTATATGTGTATATGTGTGTGTGTATATGTATGTGTGTGTGTGTGTGTCTGTCTGTTTGTGGCTGTGTATATGTGTCTGTATCTGTGTGTCTGTGTGCCTGCATGTGTGTTTTTTGTCCATCTATCTGTCTGTTTGTCTGCCTGTCTGCCTGCCTGCCTGTCTTGTCTGAGTTCCTGTCTGTCTGTGTGCATAAGTTTATGTCTGTATCTATGAAGGTGGGCAACAGTCCTGTACATGATTTACTGGGGGCCTGTTCTGTAAAACACCCCAGAGGTTTACAGGCCCACATTTCACTGTGGAGGAGAGGAGACCGCATCACACGGCACTGATAACACCTGGAACTTGTAAAAGGAAAAGATGGAGAGGAGGAGAGGAGGAGAGGATGGAGGGAGAGAGGGAGGAGGGGGTACAAACCAGACAGATAGTAGAGGAGGAGAGAAAGAGATGGATTGGAAGAATAAAGAGATAATCTCTGCTGTATGTTTGTCTGCAAGTTAGTGTGTGTGCGTGTGCGTGTGTGTGTGCGTGTGCGTGTGCGTGTGCGTGTCTGCAAGTTAGTGTGTGTGTGTGTGTGTGTGTGTGTGCGTTTTGGTACGTACATCACTGTGCGTGTGTGTGTTTGTGTGTGTGTGTGTGTGTGTTTATGTGTGTGTGTTTATGCGCGCGCACGTGTGTGTGTGTGTGTGTGTGTGTGTGTTTATGCGCGTGCACGTGTGTGTGTGTGTGTGTGTGTGTGTGTGTGTGTGTGTGTGTGTGTGTGTGTGTGTGTGTGTGTGTGTGTGTGTGTGTGTGTGTGTGTGTGTGTGTGTGTGTGTGTGTGTGTGTTTGATATATTAGTGGGGGGTTGGGGGCTTTGGCCACAGCTTCTGTTATCAGGTTTACCCTGCCTGATGGATGTGTGTGTTGGCCTGGTGTGACATTTCACAGGCCCTGTTTGCATGGCAAACGCATTATAGCATGTTTGTGTCAGTCAAAAAGCAAGAAGAAGAGTCTCTCTACGAATGAGAGGGACACTTATGGATAGTGAGCAGGAGAGGGGCAGAAAGAGGCGTTCTTGCGTGTGTGTGCGTGCATGTGTGCGTGTGCGTGCGTGCATGCGTTCATGCGTGCATCCGTGCGTGCGTGCGTGTGTGTGTGTGTGTGTGTGTTGGTATGTGTGTGTGTGCGTGCTTCCAAGCGTGTATGTGTAGCAGAGACCTGTGTTCTATCAAAGCTAGGGGGACCCTTGCATACATTTTAACCTCAGCTGCACTCAGCTTTGTCTGTCTGTCTGTCTGTCTGTCTGTCTGTCTGTCTATCTGTCTGTCTCTGTCTCTCTCTCTCTCTCTCCCTCTCTCTCTCTATCTCTCTGTTTATCTCTCTTCCTCTCTCTCTTGCGCTCATTCTTTCTGCAATTCAATTCAATATTGGAATGACAGCCAAGACATTCATATTGCCAAAGCGACCATGCTTGTCTGTCTGTCTGTCTGTCTGTCTGTCTGTCTGTCTGTCTGTCTGTCTGTCTGTCTGTCTGTCTGTCTGTCTGTCTGCCTGTCTCTCTCTCTCTCTCTCTCGCACGCATAAACATATGCACACCCACACAAACTCAGACTCGCACAAAAGAGGACATTCCTTCAACATCATATTTCAAAATCCCCCAAAATGTCAAGTTACCAATGGATCGAGTGGATTGAGTCACTGTCATGGCCGCCAGCAGCTTTAGCCCGACCCGGGACAAAGTCATCTTAAAAAGGCCCCGAACTCAATACGTGCAATGTTATGAGGACCCAATTCTGGTCAACATTCTCTCTTTGTGCCCAGGACAACTGGCCTGTTTGGTCCCCCTCCCTGCCATGGTTTTCCCTGAGTACAGTAAGCACACTGTGGGTCTTTTGCATGGGAGGGAAAGGGATGAGAATGAGGATGAAGAGGGATGATGAATATTATGGCACAACTCCTGATTGCTGGGTCCACTAATCCCTCACGTGGGTGTTCGGGGGTGGTGCAGTATTCACCAGCAGCCAAACCAGCAATTACCTCTCTGAGCATCTTAATATTTTAATTGGCCCTTCTAAAGACCCGGCTATCAAACTCTGACACACCAAATAGACTCCAAATAGACTCCTCGCACACCACAGAGGTTTTTAGTAAACATTTGTGTGTGTATTTGTGTGTGTGTGTGTGTGTGTGTGTGTGTGTGTGTGTGTGTGTGTGTGTGTGTGTGTGTGTGTGTGTGTGTGTGTGTTGTGCGTGTGTGTGTACAGTGTGTGTGTGTGTGTGTGTGTGTGTGTGTGTGTGTGTGTGTGTGTGTGTGTGTGTGTGTGTGTGTGTGTGTGTATGTGTGTGTGTGTGTGTGTTTTCGCTGTGTTTGTATTGGAAGGTCCTCTGAGTGCTTTGTGATGGGGTTGACTTGTGGTGATAGGGGTGTGGGAGGGGGAGGCGGAGGGTTGGTAGGGGGATTTGTTTTTGTCTCTGCATGGTTTTTTGGAGTTGCACCATAAAATACGCCCACTTTGGTATTAACATGCACAAGCGCACGTATGCACACACACACACACTCAAACACACTGGCGTGAATGTACAGTACAGACTCAAACACACCTACGCACATGCACACACACACACACACACACACACACACACACACACACACACACACACACACACACACACACACACACACACACACACACACACACACACACACACATGCACAGACGCATATTCATTAGTGTGCACACACACATACACACAAACGCAGACCGACACACACACACACACACACACACACACACACACACACACACACACACACACACACACACACACATGAACAGGTCTACGCCTACTCGCACCCGCACATACAAACACACACAGACACTCACACGCACACTCACACGCACACACACACACACACACACACACACACACACACACACAAACTCGCTGCCTTAATAACCAGTTGCCTCTCCAGAACAAAAGTCTCATAACTTCATTCTGTACATCTGAGAGAAATGTGTCTCTATAAAACTATATGAATGTGCTGCCGCATGAAGCCAGTGTCTTCAAAGAGTAGCACTCATATCTCTTTTAGACAGCATAATGGTTTCTGGTGCAAACACAGTACAGGCCGAGTCTGGACAGACATGTGCCTCGCAGGTCAAAACAGGGCCGACAACACTTCAAATCACAAACCTTTGCAGTACAGTGAGAAATGAATTAAATTGGCTGCGAGTTTCTTGGACAACCCACATTTCTTTCACTTAATTTCCACCAAGATCAATCAACTATGTTTTGTTTCTCTCTATTCTACTTTGATCCACTCCTCTCCACTCTCTTCTTCTTCTCTCCTCACTAATCGATCACAGAGTGGGGTTTTTAGGTGTCTAGACATGTTGGCAATAACTGGAGACTGGAGGTAGTAACCAAATATAATTTAGGAAGGGAAAAGAGAGACCATTTATTGATGAGAATAAAAATGTCAGGACTCCAAATAGTAGGTCTAATATTTGTGATTAATTCTCTAAGCAACGGCCTTTATCGCTGAGCAAACAGCGTAGCATGGCTCAGTCAGCAGTAGCTTCCAACAGTACCTCGCCTTGCCTCACAAATGACTCAAACTTGACTACTAGTCGCCCCAAACAGTGGCATTCCTGGAAGAGCCTGTGAGCAAATGAATGAGGGTCTCTCTCTCTCTCTCTCTCTCTCTCTCTCTCTCTCTCTCTCTCTCTCTCTCTCTGTATCTCTCTCTCGATATCTAGCTCTCTCCCTCTCTCTCTCTCTCTCTCTCTCTCTCTCTCTCTCTCTCTCTGCACTCTGTCTCGACACACACACACACACACACACACACACACACACACACACACACACACACACACACACACACACACACATTCTCTTACTACCTACCCCTCTTGCTCTCTCCTTCTTGTTGTTACTCTCATTCCATTCAATTCAATTCAATTCAATTCAATATTGGAATAACTCAAACTTGCCAACTGGCTGCCAAACAATGGCATTCCTGGTAGAGTGTGAGCCAGTGAATTATGAGCGAACACTCTCTCTCTCTCTTTCATGGAAGTAGGCCAAGTCTGTGTCACTCATGGCCTCAGACACGCGGCGAAGTATCGCCCTGACAGCTGTTCTGTTCCGGAAGATTCCGCACACTCACCCACCAGTCATTCACGACGTGGTCGCCGAGGAGTGTGTGGTGTGTGTGTCTGTGTGTCTCTGTGTGTGAGGGTGCAGCTGTCACAGGGCTGGGAGTGTGTGACGTACTGTAGTGTAGGCACATTCAGGAAAGCTGACAGGGGAGGATAAAGAGGTCAGTTGTCCCAGGCTCAGGAAGAGGGGAGGCCCAGAATTAGGTTCTCATGACATTGCATTGGATGGGGGATGACTCTTTGCCCTGGGCCCGGCCAAAGCTGTCAGCAGCCCTGGGCGCATTGCTTGTGAAGTGTGTTTGAAAAGCAACAGTAATCAAGTGCTAATGCAGTCCTGTGTTTACTATAAGCACATTAGTGAGATTAAAATCTGTTGGTAGAAGAGGCTTGGTCAAGTGTACACCTAGAGTGTGACGGTTTGTGTTGTTAAAGGTAGTGATAAGTGGCCTTGCCTGTTTATTATGGTCAGCGTAGCCATAGTAACACTCTGATTAAAAATACTCCTCAGTATCATGACTGACATATGATATATGTAACACGATAACACTTATGCTATCACATATTCATATTGCAGAGCAAAAGTTAGCACAACAGCACATAGCAGGGAAAAAGATGAGAATTTATCTGTTTGCTGTTAAGACTTTGCAGTGCTTTCATTTGGATGAATTGATGGTAAAAATGTTGTGTTCTCACATGGGATGTATTTCATAAGCATTCTGTATCAACCTTGGTATTTACGAGCCAATGGGGTGACTATGTGCGTCTAAAAGTGAAGCCAGAGAGAGTAGAGAGAGAGAGGTTCCATTGGGCCATTGTTTCCGGGTTCTATTATTGCAAGGGGGAGGGGGGGAAATCCCCCTTTAGGCAGACCTAGGCAGACCTAAGGACTGTTCTATTCAATGCTAGGAGTATTATGACACGGCCCTTTAGGCAGACCGGAACCTGGTCATGTTAGGTGCCCATAGCAACCTATTACATTGGCATATCTCTATATACTTAAAGAATCTCGGGTGAAGCGAAGGCTCTGTATCCTGACAGGAAGTGAAAGGTGTCGGGGCCTGTCAAGGCCATACTGGGACAGGAGAACAGCAATTAACTTCCTGAGGTCAAGGGTCACGGTGGGCGGGTGCTATTGGGAGGACAAAGCGCTTGCCAGTAAAGAGGTTGAGAGAGGGGTCAGGAGCAGCAAAGAATTTAGAGGTCCTTATGCAGTCACACAGGGTTGAATGCGCGCGCACACATGTACAGACGCACACACGCATATGCACGTTCGCGCGTTTACACACACACACACACACACACACACACACACACACACACACACACACACACACACACAGAGAGAGAGAGAGAGAGAGAGAGAGAGAGAGAGAGAGAGAGAGAGAGAGAGAGAGAGAGAGAGAGAGAGAGAGAGAGAGAGGGAGAGGGAGAGAATAAACCCAAACAAATAACGAAATAATTCACTGTGTAAATGTTGACACACAACACAGAGAAAGCATCTCCACTAAGAAAGAATGTAAATATTTACATCCAGTCAGCTGTGTGAAAGGAGACACGACTCACCAAAACATGCATGCATTTCACAAACACAGAAGACCTGTTTACTTCCTACAGGCGGCACACATGTTTGAGTGTGTGTGTGTGTGTGTGTGTGTGTGTGTGTGTGTGTGTGTGTGTGTGTGTGTGCGTGCATGCGTGCGTGTGTGTGTGTGTGTGTGTGTGTGTGTGTGTGTGTGTGTGTGTGTGTGTGTGTGTGTGTGTGTGTGTGTGTGTGTGTGTATGTATGCGTGTGTGTATGTATGCGTGTGTGTGTGTGTGTGTGTGTGTGTGTGTGGGTGTCTGCGTGCGTGCGTGCGTGTGTGTGTGACAGTGTGTGTGAGTGTGGGCCTTTGCGTGTGTACATTTGTGTATATAACCATGTGATTTTATATGTGTGTTTGTAGGAAGGGTCTAATCAAGTGAAATGGACCTGTGGTGTGCGTACGTGTGTTGGCGTGTGTGCGTGTGTGCGTGTGTGCGTGTGTTGGCGTGTGTGCGTGTGTGTGTGTGTGTTGCGGGCTGTGTTGGGGTGCATAGCTGTGATTCCTTCAGGATTAGATGGCTGGCCTGCTGTGCTGCGGCACTGTCGCCAGGGGAACAGCACACAACTGGAACAAACTGTCGGCCATCCCGCGCCAAATCACTTACAATCCTGTAAACCGTCACTGCTATAGGACCCCCCCCCCCCCCCCTCACCCCCGTGCCAAACCTCACATAGCAAAATCGTACGCGCATATGCATACGCATTGATAATAATCGATTCGTACACATGGGCATGAACACACACACACTCACACTTACACGTACACACACACACACACACACACACACACACACACACACACACACACACACACACACACACACACACACACACACACACACACACACACACAGGCACGCACGCACGCACACACGCACACATGCACACGCACACTGTATGCAGATATACACACTTGCATACACACACACAGACACACATTCAGTCACACTTGCACGCACACACAGGCACAAACAAATGCAAACAATTGCTAACATATGGCCATATATATCATATCCACACACCCAAACACAAACATACACTTCACTACAGTATATGTGCGCCCCTCCACACACACACACACACACACACACACACACACACACACACACACACACACACACACACACACACACACACACACACACACACACACACACACACACACACACCCTGCCCACATGTACACATAAACCCACAAAACCCTCCCTCATGCAAACATACACAAAAGCACATATAGTACACACATGCAAACATACACACGCACTCTCACTAAATTGCACACCGCAAAGAAGGGCCAAGATGCTGTCTTTCATCCCGATTGCAAACATGTGCCTGTGCTGTGCTGTGCTGTGCTGTGCTGTGTTGTGCCGTGCCATTCACCCACTGTCTGTAGTGCCAATGGCTTCCTTCAGACAGCCCTCACGCAAACCTTACCAGCATCACCACCATCACTCCAGTGTTCAGAATAGCTCGACCAGCCAGGCCTGTCGAACATGGCGGGGGTGAATGGGTCAGTGTTTCCTGGCCCGGGGAGAGGAGGGGCCCAGAATTGGATCCCTAGTACACTGTAATACGGAAAGGGGGGCCCTTTCAGATGGTTTTGTCCTGGGTCTGGAAAAAACTGTCAGCGGCCCTGCATTGCAACTAGCTACATGCACTTCATGTTCCCCCATCGCAGAATGACATGACGCCAGCTGAACTGAGCTAAGCCAAGCCCAAGGCAGAGTCAGTGGAGGACAGGGAGTATGTGTGTGTGTGTGTGTGTGTGTGTGTGTGTGTGTGTGTGTGCGTGCGTGTGTACTGGCAGGCGATGACAACTTGTGTTTCCTGTGTGTGTGTGTGTGTGTGTACAGAATGTGTGTGTGTGTGTGCATGTGTGTTTGTGTGTGTAAGCTGGGATGGGATGAGAACTCTGGGTTTCCAGTGGTGCTCCATCTGTTGTGGCTGTTTTGCTGTTGGTGTATGCGCTCGGCTCAGCAGCTAGTCTCCCTTAGATCATCACGTTTGGAGCCAGCGCATCCTCTGCCATCCGCTCTAATGTTCAAAGGCCATGTTCAGCGCAGCCATGTTTGACTTGAGTTTCAGTGAGTGTATTTGTGTTTGTGCATACTTGCGTGTACACCAGGGGTGTCAAACATACGGCCCGCATCCCGCCAGAGGGTTCCATCCGGCCCGGATGTTAAAAAAAAAAAAAATTTTTTTTTAACTTTTTCTTTTTTTTTTTTTTTAAATGAAATAACGGAAATGCGCAATTACGGCCCTCGAGGCAAAATCGAGACCTGCATGACATTAACCCAATGGTCCCTCTGTTACACTGTATATATGTAGTAAAGTGCACATCACACTTCTATTATAAATAGTGAATTTGTACTGTAACAGGCATTTGATAAAGCTCATATATTATAGACCTCATATATAGAGATAAAATGTTAATACTTCTTATTCGTATTGTATTGGTATTGGTTGTAATTGAATAATAAATATAATTGGATTTGTATTGGTTCCTATTAAGCTCAAACTGGAAACGGGATGTTAGAATGCGTGAAAATGCAGGAAAGTACATATAAGAAATCCAAAATTTTCTGGGGGAAAAGCCCCAGACCCCCTGCCAAAATGAACTGTCCCATATTTAATTAATTGACGGTTGGCAATGAATGAATGAAGTCAAGGAAATTTTGAATAGGATTATCAGTATTGCATTGCTTTCTACATATTCAACACACTTACAACGTGATAGTACTGAACACTAATCCTCTGCTTTACGTTTTTTTTTTTTTTTTTTTTTGCGATGATGTTACTAATGCGGCCCGCTTGAGGTCCACATGGGTTGTATGCGGCCCCCGGACCAAAATGAGTTTGACACCCCTGGTGTACACTGTTCGTGTTTGTATGCATGGGTGTGTACTGCATGTACTGAACATGCAATAGTGTGTATGCTTTTATGTGTCAATGCGTAGTTGCCTCACGTCACACCACCAAAGCGGTGTGTGTGTGTGTGTGTGTGTGTGTGTGTGTGTGTGTGTGTGTGTGTGTGTGTGTGTGTGTGTGTGTGTGTGTGTGTGTGTGTGTGTGTGTGTGTGTGTGTGTGTGTGTGTGTGTGTGTGTGTGTGTGTGTGTGTGTGTGTGAGTGAGTATGTGTGCACACGCTCTTTAGTGTCTGAGGGCTGGTCTTGTTGTGGCAGTGTGGTGCGGTGGCAGCAGAGATTCTTTAAGTAGGCCTATATAGAGATATGCCAACATAATAGGTTGCTATGGGCACCTAACGTGACCAGGTTCCGGTCTGCCTAAAGGGACGTGTCATAATGCTCTTAGATTGAATAGAACAGTCCTTAGGTCTGCCTAGGTCTGCCTAAAGGGGGATTTCCCCCCCTCCCCCTTGCAATAATAGAACCAGGAAACAATGGGCCAATGGAACCTCTCTCTCTCTACTGTCTCTGGTGGCAGCCTCCATGCCTCCGTGTCTTCGTCAGTGGGCTCTCTGCTCCACTCTGCTCTGCTCTGCTTGCATTTCTGCTGCTGCTTGTTTGTGTGTGTGTGTGTGTGTGTGTGTGTGTGTGTGTGTGTGTGTGTGTGTGTGTGTGTGTGTGTGTGTGTGTGTGTGTGTGTGTGTGTGTGTGTGTGTGTGTGTGTGTGTGTGTGTGTGTGTGTGTGTGTGTGTGTGTGTGTGTGTACCGCATATGTGTCTGTGTTTACAGTATGTGTGTGTACATGTGTCTCCATCAGAGTGCCTGGTTCTCCCC
>NC_085862.1:32410934-32413434 GCF_034702125.1 Engraulis encrasicolus | reverse complement strand
GTTACATTTTTTCAGTGACTATTACAACATTCCAGTGGTGGAACGGTGTGTGTTAAGGGGATTCAGGATTATGGTTTGTTCTTTTCAAAAGAACAGGGGCTTTAGTTTAGGAAGAAACTAATGTGTGAGAGCTGAGGAGGGCGAGAGGAGGTTAGAAAGATGGAAAGAGAATGAGAGAAAGGAAAACAGAGAAGATAGAAAGTTGGATAGAGATAATAATAATAATAATAATTTGTATTTGTATAGCACTGTGTCATACAAGGCATGTAACTCAAAGTGCTTAACAAATGGGAAAAAACATTGTTAGAGATAGATTTAAAAGGAGAGGTATAGAGGAGAGGCAGAAAAAGCAGGAAGGCAGAGGAAGAAGAGATAGACAGAGAATGTAGAGTCATAAGGTCAACGTAGGTTAGGACCAGGATTCTTAGATGTGTAAGGTCCATAGTGGCTGGGCCTATCATAAGTCATAGATAGTCACGCAGAGATTGGGCGCTCAGGTGCGGCCCCTGGTGGCATCAGGGGTGAGGAAAAACTCCCTTTCGCTTGATTCATAGTTTGTGAGGGGAAAAAAAAAAAAAAAAGCTCAGTGAGGTCTGAGAAAAATGACCCCCTGTAGTCAGGAAGAAACCTCAGGCAGAGACCAGCGGCCACCTAGGGGAGCCCCCTGCCAGGGCTGGATTGCGAGTAGTAAGGGCGCTGCGGCGGCTGGGATACTATGACGCCTTGGCAGCTAGGAGTTGGCAAGGATGAAGAGGTGGGTCTTCAGCTGCTTCTTAAAGGAGTCGACGGAGGTGGCTGATCGGATATCGATGGGGAGGGCGTTCCATCTCTTGGGCGCATAGCAGGCAAACGCGGCGTCGCCGATCTTCTTCTGCGGGGGGGTGGGGGTCCTTAGCAGCTTGGCATCAGTGGACCTGAGAGCTCGAGCAGGGGCATAAAAAGAGAGCATGTCCCTTTAATGCTTTAAATACTGTGAGCAGAATCTTAAAGTCGATTCTGTATGAGACAGGTAACCAGTGCAGGTCTGCCAAGACAGGAGAGATGTGCTCTCTCATTCTGGTTCTTGTTAGGATTCTTGCCGCAGAATTTTGAATGAGTTGCAATTTGTCAATTATTTTTTTTGGGAGACCAGAGAAGAGAGCATTGCAGTAGTCTATCCTACTGGTGACAAAGGCATGAATAAGTTTCTCAGCGTCTTGTCGGGGGGCCAAGCCGCGCACTTTGTTGACATTTCTAAGATGGAAAAAAGCAGATTTTGTTATCTTGTTGATGTGAGGCTCAAAGCTCAAATCCGAGTCTATGACCACACCTAGGCTAGTAACCTTATCTTTAATGTGTATGCTTAGGTCACCTAGGCTTGAGTGGAGTTTTGCACGTTTTTTCTTAGGCCCAATGAGCAACACTTCAGTTTTATCTTCATTTAATTTTAGGAAGTTACTGTTCATCCAATCTGTAATGGCAGACATGCATTTAGTCAAGGCATGAATGGCAGTGGTTTGGCTAGGCTCGACAGAGATATATAGTTGAGTGTCATCGGCATAGCTATGAAAATCAACATTGTGCTCTCTGATGATGGAGCCCAGGGGCAACATATAGAGAGAGAAGAGGAGAGGGCCCAAGCAACTACCCTGAGCAACTCCAAAAGGCACATCATACTTGTTGGAGACGTATTCTCCGATGGTGACAAAAAATATGTAATATATGTTTTGAACCACTCTAAGACGTGACCGGACAAGCCTACCCAAGATTCAAGGCGGTCAATTAGTATGTTGTGGTCTATCGTGTCAAAGGCGGCACTGAGGTCGAGGAGGATAAGTGCTGAAACTTTGTTTGCGGCAGTGTTGAGCCTAAGATCACTTATTATTTTGGTTAGTGCTGTTTCGGTGCTATGGTTGGCTCTAAAGCCTGATTGGAATTTTTCCAAGATATCATTCCCAGCCAGATGTTGATTAAGCTGTTTAAATACAACTTTTTCTAGTACCTTGCTTATAAAGGGGAGGTTTGATATAGGTCTGTAGTTGTTTAAAGAATTCTGATCTAAATTTGTCTTTTTTAGTAGTGGCTTTACCATGGCTGTTTTGAATGAGCTTGGAAAAATGCCTGTAAGCATAGAGGTATTAACAATTTGCAGTAAAGGTGTTGCTAAGCAACCAGGTATGTTTTTTAGCAGATATGTGGGGATCGCGTCAAGGCTGCAGGTAGACTGCTTACTTTCCCTGACTATTTTACAGATGAAAGGGAGGTGTTTCAATAGAGATGCACTGTGGATCAATGTTGAAAAAAATAATCAAAAGAAAAACCGTCAGCTAATAGTAATGTAATGTAATGTTCCTCCCCTTCTCTCCTCTCCTCTCCTCTCCTCTCCTCTCCTCTCCTCTCCTCTCCTCTCCTCTCCTCTCCTCTCCTCTCCTCTCCTCTCTTCCTCTCTTCTCCTCTCCTTTCCTCTCCTTTCCTCTCCTCTCTTCCCATCCCTCTCCTTCTCATCCTCCTCTCCTCTCTC
>NC_085862.1:32395934-32405934 GCF_034702125.1 Engraulis encrasicolus | reverse complement strand
GTGTGTGTGTGTGTGTGTGTGTGTGTGTGTGTGTGTGTGTGTGTGTGTGTGTGTGTGTGTGTGTGTGCGTGAAAGTGAATGTATTTGTGTGACAAGCCAAGGTATGGACAGAGAAAAAAAATCAAGTGGGAAACAAGGGCAAGAAACCATCAAGGAAGAGTGTGTGACAGCAGTGTAAAAGAAATGTAGGTTAAGTGAGCTCCTCATGAACTGAACCAAGAGGGAGAGGGGAAGTTATTGGGGGGGGGGGGGGGGGGTGAACCGTTAGCTGAGGATGGAGGGCTAAGGGGAAAGGTAGAGAGAGAGAGAGAGAGAGCGCGACTGCGTCTGGGTTTGTATGAGACACACGCACACGCTCTATGCTGCTTTTACTGAGGGAGAAAAGAAAACAGTCTGGTTCTGTTTTATGTGGTGTGTGTGCAATTAGACTGGGAGAGAGGGGGTGGAGCACGGAGGGAGTGAGAGAGAGACGAGGAGAGAGAGAGAGAGAGTGGGGGGGAGAGAGAGAGACAGAATTTAATTTAGAGAGAGACAGAGAGAGAACAAGAAAGAGAGAGATACAGGGGGACAGAGAGGGATAAAGGGGGATTGTAGGGAGGGAATGCTGGAATAAGATGTGGAGCAAAGGAGGGATATAGGCCTACTATAGAGAAAGATACAGAACTGGGGAGAAAGTAAGATAAAAGACAAACGCTAAACAAGGAGACACATGGAGTATACATTCAGTACACCACAGGCGAAGGAGAGAGGAAAGCTAGGGATGGAGAATGCCTTGAAAGGATTAAGCAGTAAAAACAAAAGGAGAGATTGAGAGAATGAACAAATCAAACAAAAGAAAGAGTGATTGAGAGACATTTATAAAGAGATCATGAACAAATGAAAGAAGAGCAGTGTAGAGGAAGAGAGAGAGAGAGAGAAAGAGATGGAGAGAAACAGAGAGAAAACTGAGAGAGAGAGAAACAGAGAGAAAGCAAGAGTGTGCTTTCTCCTGACATCTTTATGGAAAGTTGGCCCCCGGCAGCATGCTCTCTGGCGAGGGAGTCCAGCAGTTTGGTTTGGGCGTCAGCCCGTGTGCCGAGAGCAGATGTGGGTCAAATATGCCTCTTTAAATGACGCTCTGGAGCAGGGGCTCCAGCTACACACGCGCGCACACACATGCATGCACGCACACGCACACACACACACACGTGCGCGCATGCACGCACGCACATGCACGCACGCACGCAGACACACATACAAGAGCGCACACACACACACTCGAGAACGCACACACACACACACACACACACACACACACACACACACACACACACACACACACACACACACACACACACACACACACACACACACACACACACACACACACACACACACACACACACACACACACACACACACACACACACACACACACACACACACAGCTCTCTTTTAATGATTTTGGGGTGTGGAGTCACTGTACTGTATCTGCAGCCCAAGTTGCAGCAGTACTGCTACTAGAGCAGCAGCAATCCTGTATTAGACTTGGTCATATAAGACTTTGTCATTACCATCTTGGTAAGAACAAGATTATAATTGTGGCTCTGCTTGAATAGAGAGAGACAGAGACAGAAAGAAAGAAAGAAAGACAGACAGAAAGAAAGAAAGAAAGAAAGAAAGAAAGAAAGAAAGGAGGGAAGGAAGGAAGGAAGGAAGGAAGGAAGAGGGAGGAGAGCATGACAGAGTAGGGACAGGGAGAGACGAAGCCCTAGCATGGGGGTCTGGAAGGGGTGCAGTGTTGTGGATGGATGGATGAGAGGAGATTAAGGACGAGGGTGAGGGCGAAGGTGGGCACTCCATAGATTGGCACGATAATGAAATGCTTGGAGAGAGAGAGAGAGAGAGAGAGAGAGAGAGAGAGAGAGAGAGAGAGAGAGAGAGAGAGAGAGAGAGAGAGAGAGAGCGAGAGAGAGAGAAGAGAGAGAGAGAAAGAGACTCCTGCCCTCCGATCCCATACCTGTGGTTCAGCAGAGGGCGAGGGCACTGGGCGCTTTAGTACGCTGCAGAGATTGGCAGGATAATGCCATGCAGATGAAGCCCCTATCTGGAGCTCTGTTTACTCACAGGTGTGACCTGAGCTGTTGGATAGATAGATAGGGCTTTGATAAGGAGTTGATGTGGGAACCTCATGTACCTCTATTGGTGTGCGAAAAGGATGAGTGAGTATGAATAAGAATGTGTGTAATGTGTGTAATGTGTGTGTGCGTGTGTGTGTGTGTGTGTATGTGTGGGGGCGGAATGCCTTTTTTGTGTGTGTGCAAGTGAAAGAAATTTGTGTGTGTGTATGGGGTGGGTGTGGAGGTGTGTTGCTATGTGCGCGTGCATGCTTGGGTTCGTGTGTGTCCGTGTGTGTGCGTGTGCGTGTGCGTGCGTGTGTGTGTGTGTGTGTGTGTGTGTTTCGGGTAGTGTGTCCCCCTTTTTGGGCTGGATTTTTAGCGTGATTGACAGGTCTGCTGTTAGAGAAGGGCATAATAGAGGGATCAGACACAGACTGCTGCGTTTCCTCAAAATATGGGCCCATTCTGATGGTGCAGACAGACTCATAGTCTGTCCCAGACAGAGCGAGTGTGTGTGTGTGTGAGAGAGAGACAGACAGAGACAGAGTGAGACAGACAAGGAAGGGAGAAAGAGAGGGAAAGAGAAAATAAGTGAGTGAGCCATTTTTTGTCGAATGGCGAATAAATAGCTAAAATAGATCTCTGGGACAGTTGGTCCAACATTGATGCTAATAGCACAAGACAGAGAAAGTGAGAAAAGAATGTCCAGTAAGTTCTCACACATACTGACCTAAAAATACCAAAAGCCTGGACACACTTCCAAGAAAAATGGGGGCCAAGCTAAAGAAACCACAGCAGTGATTTCTGATTTTATTTTACTTCATATCATGTGATTGTGTTTAGCTGGGCAGTCCTGGACTCCAGTGGGCACTGATTGTAGACATGTAGTCACAGAACTCGGTCATGCTCTCCTGAATATCGGAGTGGTGCACTGTACAATCTGCTTAGCAAAAAATGAACTTGCACCTTATTACAGCACAGTGCATTATATCCTAAGTGAACATTTTGGACACAGCCGTGTTGATAATTAGAGTGATCCTTCCTGCTCACTTTCCCGCCAGTGCATATGTGTACAGTACAACAGGCCCGGTTCTAGTCAATTTGGTGCCCTAGGCCAGTGTTTCCCAACCTTTTTTGTCTTGCGTACCCCCTAAGCATCTTAGTTGTGCCATGAGTACCCCCTAATCGATTTTCTATATCATTTTCTCAGTCCTGATGTGGCTGCTCCATACATTTGTTATAATAATAACACTTTTCCAAGTACCCCCTGCAATGTGCTCGCGTACCCCTAGTGGTACACGTACCCCTGGTTGGGAAACACTGCCCTAGGCAAGCACCCCCTCTTTCTTTGTGGAACATAGGCACCTTTAAACATAGTGTCGTACATCTGATCGAGCACAGCTGATCTAATACTTCATCAAGTGTGTACTGAGTGCCCATGAATAATCATTGTCAGTAATCACAGTCCATGTAAAGTTTTATTTCGCTTAATATTCTAATTCTGTGGTACTTGCCGCCCCCAAACCATTAGGCGCCCTAGGCGACCGCCTTGTCTGCCAAGCACCAGTCCTGCAGTACACACTGTCGTCTTGTCCATGTGGCATTGTCAGGAACAAACAAGGACTATGACAGCTTTTGCCAGGCCCTTCTGAAAGGGCCCCACCCGATAGGAATATAACGCAGGCCCAATTTTGGGGCCCCTCTTTCCCTGGGCCCGGGACATCTGTACACCTCCCGGAACAACTGACCTGTTTGTTAACTTCCCTGGAAACACAAAACCATTGTCAGTGTCATAGAAAAGTCAGTGTGTTCGGGTCTATGTACTTGTCTAGAGAGAGCATTATGTGTGCTGGAGCGCCTTATCTGTGATCTGTGATCTCTAAATTACCCCCACTGGAGCCAGCTAGTAAGAGCTGAGGCCATCAGGATGAGGTAATGATGAGGGCATAGTGGGTGTGGTGTGGTGTACAGGCCGCTTATTGAGCACAGGTGAACGGAGCGTGAACTCACCCCCCCAACCCCCAACCCCCCCCCCCCCCCCCAACAACCCGACCATGCACAACATGCTGCTCTCAGGTACTTTCAGGTACTTCACAGGTGGTTCACCTACGCTATCTGTGTGTGTGGTGTGTACCATATGTGTGTGTGTGTGTGTGTGTGTGTGTGTGTGTGTGTGTGTGTGTGTGTGTGTGTGTGTGTGTGTGTGTGTGTGTGTGTGTGTGTGTGTGTGCGTGCGTGCGTGTGTGGGTGTGTGTGTGTGTGTGGGTGTGTACCGTGTGTGTGTGTGTGTGTGTATGTGTGTGTGTGTGTGTGTGTGTGTGTGTGTGTGTGTGTGTGTGTGTGTGTGTGTGTGTGTGTGTGTGTGTGTGTGTGTCTGTGCGTGTGTGCGTGTGTGTATGTGTGTGTGTGTGTGTGTGACAGAGAAAGAGAGGGAGGTGTGTGTGGAAGAGGTACTTTCAGGTACTTTCAGGTTTTCAGGTACAAGTTGTTCACCTCCACTATGTGTGTGTGCGTGCATGTGTGTGTTTGTGTGTGTGTGTGTGTGTGTGTGTGTGTGTGTGTGTGTGTGTGTGTGTGTGTGCGCGCGCGTGTGTGTGCGTGTGCGCATGTGCGTGTGCGCATGTGCGTGTGCGCATGTGCGTGTGCGCGTGCGTGTGTGTGTGCGTCTGTTGTACGGTATGTGTGTGATATCGCTGTGGTTGTACTTGCTTTGCACCTTCCCCAAGGATAATGCCCTATCTCTTCCACCTTTACCTGACTGACACGTTGTCATGACGCAAGGCCACAAGGCGTTGATATGTTGCCATGGCGATGCTGTTTGATTTGGACGTGTGGCATCTGGAGTTCTATTTGATCTTTTTAGAATAAATCAGTCGTGTATAATTGGTCTGCTCTCTCTCTCTCTCTCTCTTGCTCTCTCTCTCTCTCCTGCCCTCTCTTTCTCGCCCTCTCTCTGTGTCTGACATGTACAAACCCCAACTCCGGTGAAGTTGGGACGTTTGGTAAACAGTGAATAAAATCAAAATGCTATCATTTTCAAAACATTCAATCTATTCATTAGATGGAGAATAGTGAAAAGACAACATATTAAGTGTTAAAACCGAGAAAAAATATTGTTTTGGGGGACATATGTACTCATTTCTAATTTGATAAATCCAACACATCTCAAAAGAGTTGGGACGGGGACAATAAATGGCAGCAAATGTCGAGGAAGACTAAAAACAAAACAAAAGACAACACTTAGCAGTTGAATACATTAACCGATGAGATGATTTTATATTAAAAAAACAGTGTTAATTCCTATCTTGGACATGATTTCACCAGCTTAAATGGTGGATGTATTCCTTGTCATGTTTTGCAATGTTTTCCTTTCTGTAGTGCTTACAGTGTGACAGGTCTTGACCAAAAACCCACCATTTTATCACCTGCTGGTCCTTATGATGGAGCCAAACTGTTAAAACATAGTAGAGAATGCAATTTGACCTTACTATGTGGCAGTAATCGAAGATCTCCCTTCAAAATATAATGCATGAGTGGCTTTTCATGCTGTTTAAAACCCATTTATACCATTCAGCGCTGTATTTAACTCTACAGATGAGTGAGAACATCTTAACCAATGCACTACTGCACCCGCATGCCATCATGGAGGCTGACTTTTGAAGTTAGCACTAACACAAGTTGGATGGTCCATTTTCACTGTAGCACAGGATGTGCAATGCTCTATTATTGTCAAAAAGAATGGACTTCTACAACTTCTGCTGACTTCTGTAAGCAAAGGACACTTTCCCATGTCTTCTGGGTCTATTTCAAGTGAGCTCAGGTGCTTAGGGGAATGTTACACCCCTGTATCATTTGCACGCATTAAGCATTCTTAATATGGTCAATTTTCAATAGCTCTAGCACTCCAGGAATTAGAGTGAGACTACAGCCAATATATATTTCATGATGTCATGAACCTATACAATGATTTTTGTAACCAAAATATGTCTTATATACACTCAATCGTGGTAAATCAAAGGGAATTCAAAAATGTATGTAATAACTATGGTAATTATTCCCTTTGCATCTTTAATTCTGAGTGACTCAGCCTCTCTGTGATGATCTTTTACCTGGACACCTATATTGTCCGTCAGTACAATTCATTTTGAAATGTTCTTCTTTGTTATTTTATCTTATTTGGATGTTTACTAAATTTCATTGATCCCCGTCCCAACTTATTTGAGACGTGTTGGATTTATCAAATTAGAAATGAGTACATATGTCCCCCAAAAGAATATTTTTTCTCGGTTTTAACACTTAATATGTTGTCTTTTCACTATTCTCCATCTAATGAATAGATTGAATGTTTTGAAAATGATAGCATTTTGATTTTATTCACTGTTTACCAAACGTCCCAACTTCACCGGAGTTGGGGTTTGTACACACACAAATGCGTACACACACATGCAAGTGATAATGTTTTTTATGGTGAGACATTAACTTTGGCAGCAATTTACATTAACAAGGCATCTCCCGTGTCAAAACAAACAGTAGTTATGCTGAAAGTAGGCCATCCTGTATCATGCCAGGGGTCAGCCGATTCGTCTTTATAGCAAACACACACACACACACACACACACACACACACACACACACACACACACACACACACACACACACACACACACACACAGTCACATGCGTGCACACACGTATGTACACACACGCACGCACACACACACACACACACACACACACACACACACACACACACACACACACACACACACACACACACACACACGCACGCACGCACACACACACACACACACGCACACACACAAAAGAGTGCTGCTCTTCTTTTTTTACTGTTTACAGAAGGACAATATAATTGCTGTCCATTTGCGCTCAACAACTTCCTGTATTCCCTGGGTGATTTCCTGTTTTGAGCCGGCGGAATCCCATTAAAGCGCTCGGCTTCTTTACCGGACCAATCAGACGATGGCTCCCACATAAAAAAAAAAAAAAATATGTTCTGTTTTTATTTCCACGGGAGCCTCGTTAGGGGAAAACAATTTGCTTCGTTTCCAGGCAGCCTGGATGGAAGTGGCCCCTCCACGTCTTTTCGTCTTTTTTTCCTGACTAGAACGGAACAGAGCACAGACACATCTGTCTGCGTTGCCGCCACCGCCGCTCGGCCCCGCCAGTGCAGAAGCGTAAACAGTGCAGTGTCGCAGAAGTGTTGATTAAAGACCTCGCTGATTAAAGAGTGCGTGATCAAAGTTTTTCAAGTGGCAGGATGGGTAGGGTAGGGTAGGGTGAGCAGAGGGAGAGAGGGAGAGGAAAAGTATGTGGTTTATTATTACCACACTTGTCTCCCTCCACAGTCTCTGTCTCTCTCCGTCTCTCCGTCTCTCTCTGTCTCTGTCTCTGTCTCTGTCTCTCTCTCTCTCTCTCTCTCTCTCTCTCTCTCTCTCTCTCTCTCTCTCTCTCTCTCTCTCTCTCTCTCTCTCTCTCTCTCTCTCTCTCTCGTGTACTTTCTTTCTCTCTCTCTTTCTCTCTAGAGTACTGTCTTTCTCTCTCACTTGGGTGTAGCTTTACTATGGGCACCACAGTCTCTCCGGTGATGCTCCTGGACTCATCCGGCCTAAGGCTGTTAGCACAGCGCTGCCATTCACAGAGTGATGGGACCCCACCGGAACAACACCCGCAATCAGCCATGCTTCACTTCTCCTCCAATCAGGACTGAGTGATGGGTTTATTAATCCATCAGGGATAGCTGACATAATGGGAAGGGGAGCGACGTGATTGGCTTAGAAGGGCACTTACTGAAGTGTTGGTTGGTTTTGATTGATGAGGTGACCCCCCCTCAGGGGAGGGATGCTGACCTTTTCACAGAGGAGAGAGCGATGGCTGTTGGAGTGGCAAGCGGCATGTCAGACGGCACTACATCAACACGTGGGTGGTGTTGAGAGCGGGGTCTGTGTGTGTGTGTGTGTGTGTGTGTGTGTGTGTGTGTGTGTGTGTGTGTGTGTGTGTGTGTGTGTGTGTGTGTGTGTGTGTGTGTGTGTGTGTGTGTGTGTGTGTGTGTGTGTGTGTGTGTGTGTGTGTGTGTGTGTGTGTGTGTGTGTGTGTGTGTGTGTGTGTGTGTGTGTGTGTGTGTGTGTGTGTGTGTGTGTGTGTGTGTGTGTGTGTGTGCTAATGCTTGTGTGTGTATTTCTGTATTTCTATCTTGTTGTGGGTGTCACTACATGACAGCTTTTTTGTACTCGTTTGTATATTTGCAGAGTGTGTTCATGAGTCTCAATTTCAAGTCCAATTCAAGTGAAGAGAACATATTGACAAGCTTTCCATGTCAATTTCTATTCATGTCATGAAACGAGAAGAGACAGAGAGAACATGCAGAACAAGAAGGAAAGAAAGCAGAAAGGAAGAAGGCTGGGGGAAAAAAGAGGGAAGGAGGAGGAGAAAATGAGAAAAAAACAAAAGTGAGGATATGGTGCTGATGTGGAACTGTACAGTTTGGAACGACATAGGGCTGTGGAAGGAAAGGTTTTCGTTTTTTTTTTCATTTCGTCTGAAACTCAAAGACTCCCAGAGTCTGTGGGCCAGTTGGCGCGGTGCGCTCCAGAACAACACTGCTCCGTTGGCATAGCGACAGCAGGCCGGCTCTCTCTCCAGGCTTGGAACTCAGAACACCACAAGCTTGAGAAGGGAAAAGAAAAGAAAAGGAGAGAGAGAGAGGTGGGGGGGGGAGGTAGAGGGAGAGCAAGAGAGAGAGAGAGAGAGAGAGAGAGAGAGAGAGAGAGGTAGAGGGAGAGAGAGAGAGAGAGAGAGAGAGAGAGAGAGAGAGAGAGAGAGAGAGAGAGAGAGAGAGAGAGAAATAAGGCAGTACTGTAAGTGAAAGAGAGGAAGTTAGGGAAAGAAAGAGAGGGAGTAAAAGAGAGAGAGAGAGAGAGAGAGAGAGAGAGAGAGACACACACAGAAAGAAAGAGAGAGAGAGAACGTGAAAGATTTAGTAGGGGAAGAAAAGAACAGGAGAGCTTGAAGTAGACTTTTATGTCTCGGCCATTTCCCTTAATCTGCTGAACAGATTAGCTGTCCCCAAAACTTTGACCCAATGCCCTACTCCACTTGAACCGGACAAGCATCAATGTGTATGTGTGTGTGTGTGTGTGTGTGTGTGTGTGTGTGTGTGTGTGTGTGTGTGTGTGTGTGTGTGTGTGTGTGTGTGTGTGTGTGTGTGTGTGTGTGTGTGTGTGCGCGCGCGCACACGTTTTTGTGTGTGTGCGTACACACTTTTTTGTGTGCGCTTTTTTGTGTCTGTGTGTGTCTGTCTGGGTTTCTGTCTTTGTGCGTACAAATTTAGTGTTACACTTCTGAAGGAGTTTTTCAACCTTATTGTGGATTGTTGTTATGCTTTCGCACAGACGTGTGTTTGGGCCCTGCCTTGTCACTCACACTGAACAGTGCCTATTTGCTCTTGTCATTGAAGCCACTGCTGGTGTGTCAGTTCAGGATTAGAGACTCGACCTTGTCGTCCAACCAAATACCAGTAACGGAGTGGCGCAGACAGATTTAAGACTCAAATATTTGCTTGGGCCAAATCTCTGTCTTACAGCTTGTTTCTTCTCCTACTCAGTGTCTCTCGTCTGCGTATGAACGACAGAAGGATAATAAATCATATCGTTTTCTTTTTTGGCGTGCGGGTGCCGCCTGCATGGTTTCCCACACGTGGACGGAACACCAACGATGGCCACATGAAGAAAGGAAGAAAGAAAGAAAGAAAGAAAGAAAGAAAGAAAGAAACAACGAAAGAAAGAAACAACGAAAGAAAAGGAAAGAAAGAAATATTGTTAGAATGAAAGAAAGAAACGACAAGAAAGTAAAGGTGAAAGACAGACAGTAAGACAGGATGACAG
>NC_085862.1:32388434-32390934 GCF_034702125.1 Engraulis encrasicolus | reverse complement strand
CATATGTAGGTCAGCTAGTGCTACCACTGAACGGTGTGTGTGTCCATATGTGTGTGTGTGTGTGTTTCTGTGTGTTGTGTGTAAGTGAGGGAAGAATGTGTGAAATGTGTGTGTGAACATAAATAAGGTCTATGTGCAGGTCGATAAGTGTGTGTGTGTGGGTGCGCGCAGCTTGTCTGTGCGTGTGTGTGCGCGTGTGTGCGCGTGTGTGTGTGTGTGTGTGTGTGTGTGTGTGTGTGTGTGTGTGTGTGTGTGTGTGTGTGTGTGTGTGTGTGTGTGTGTGTGTGTGTGTGTGTGTGTGTGTGTGTGTGTGTGTGTGTGTGTGTGTGTGTGTGTGTGTGTGTGTGTGTGTGTGTGTGTGTGTGTGAATCCATGCTCACCGACGCCTGTTGAGCAGGTTGGCTCTCTGACAGGAGGTTCAGACATGCCCCCATCACTGCTGATGAATGACATCATGCATCAGTGCACTCAGCCATGTTCGCACAAGATGAAAGCCCCCATCGCTTTCCCACACTTGGGCATGCGTTTCCACGTCTGGATCGCATGAAGCAACACACACACACAAACATACACACAAGACAGACACCACTACATGCAACATACTACATTCACACACACATGCACCCACACATGCACACGCTTGCACGCACACACACACACACACACACACACACACACACACACACACACACACACACACACACACACACACACACACACACACACACACACACACACACACACACACACACACACACACACACACACACACACACAGCCAGCAGAGAGAGAGAGAGAGGGAGAGGGAGAAGGAGAGAGAGATACATGCTAGAGCATTCATCATATGGCTCTACAGTGGTCCACCTGCCCCATAGCAGTCCCAATCCTATGTAGTACTCCCATAACCATCTCTGATCTCTTCCTACCTGTGTCTCCAGACACACACAGAACCCTCTGGAATTTTATTTTTTTGCCGTCCCTGCGAAATCCTGGAGTTCCTAAATCCAATTTACGAGTCCTGTGGGTCACATAACCGCTGTCCCCTAATAGCTGAGCGAGTTGACCAGACGGGGGAGGGGTGGGGGGTGGGATGGAATGAAGGGTGGAAGAGGAGGAGGATGGGTGCACTTCACATGGGGCGGGGAATATAGTTTGGTGCGTATACAGTGCCGGAACATTGACTTCATAAATTTCCCTTGAAGGGGAGGGGGCGAAGGGAGGAGGGGGTTGGGGTGTTTGGGGAATGAGATGATGTGAACGAGAGAGATCTAGTTTCTCATGCTCACACAAAATCATACTCAGTTTGAAAACAGATCCACACACACACACACACACACACATATATGCATGCCCCCACACACACACACACACACACACACACACACACACTCAAACACTCCAGTCTCTCCCATTGCACAGTCACACTTGAGTAAACATCATAATGTCATTTTCGTGGTTACACCCCATGCGGACGTGATCTCGGCCAGAGTCACTCGCTCTCACTTGCCCCTGTCAGCTCGCCGGTTGGCCGGTCCATCCGTCCGTACGTCCATCATCATTCTGTCTGTCCTCCCACACCCCCTCATCTCCGACTTCACCCCCCGTAGAGGAGGAAGAGATGACCAAGTCAGCACTTGGCCATTGCTCAATGGCAAAACACAGTACTTCTTCATCATCCGTCGCCCACGCACTACACTTCACTCCACTAAACTCCACTCCACCCACCCATCACAATCCACTTCACACTTCAGTGTGAAGACTCACAGCCGAGCTCAATTGAGCCAAACACATAAAAGTTAACATTCTGTAGTGTATTGTATGCTAGCCTGGAATGATGAATCAAAGGGCCTCAATGGAAATGGCTCCCTATGCACTTCCATTGCAGAGAGAGAGACGAGAGAAAATAGTGTTTGAGAGAGTGGGAGAGAGGGAGAGGAATGATTGAAAGAGGTGGAGAGAGAGCGGGAGAGATGAAAAGGAATGGATGAGGAAAGCGAAAAGGACGTTCATGGATCTCTTGCCATATCCTTGCCGAGTTGTGCAACTGATTAATACGTCTGTGAGGGAAGCGACTCCACCCTAGACCATTTTTTCCCTCCTATCGCTTTTTAGACTAGTGCCGTTTTCTGTGGCTGTGGTTGGTGGTAGGCAGGAGAAGCAGTCTTAAGCAGACCCATAAAACCGCCGGGGCATTCCCGAGATGACATGGCAATTTCTGTCACGATGACTGCAACCCCAATTATGCTATCTTCAGCTCCTGTGTTTTTTTCCTTTTCCACAACGTTTCACTTGGTGACTTTTAACACCAGTGTAGTGGCATCTATAATATACCCCCTGGTAGAATATCCGATTGTCCCTAAGTTTAGGACTGCAAACTAAGAGCAATTTCGATTTTGTCACGACTGCATCCCAAATTATACCTTGTTATCTTCAGTTCCTGTTTTTTTCCACCGTTTCGCTTTGTGGCTTTTAGCACCAGTGTAGGGACATGCGTACATGT
>NC_085862.1:32370934-32375934 GCF_034702125.1 Engraulis encrasicolus | reverse complement strand
TATTCACAGTTGTAAGGCGTAGTGGAGGACTTAACTGATCCCAAAGGGAAATTAAGTCTGTAAATACAGCCTGTGCATCAGCATAATCGCTGTAAACAGTAGCGGCTCAGATACAGACAGCAGTAATATACTGTATAGCAGCATCATACAGCGGCCTATCAGTCTTTCAGAGGTTGTTAATGTAGGCCACATTTAGGGCTTTAAAGTTCCTACTTAAATCGGCTCAATATACTGTACTTAACAGACAAAAATAAGTCAGTACAGATAACAAGTCGATACAGATTAAATCCTGATTGGAACAGGGAACGACAGAATAAACCACTAGAATGTTGATAGCGAAATGACATTTACCGGTAAGCCTGTAAACAAATAGTGCACACATAGAGTGTATCACACCTTCAGCCATGTTTTCCCGCACAATGAAGCTGTAAGCTGCAGAAGATGGATCTGAGTGTGTTGATGAGTTGAACTACAGCATCGTGCTACCCTCCCCCCTATACCCTGTGTCTGTTTAACCACTCCTTGTGGAGGTTGCTTCAGACCTGCATGCCCCATCCCACCCCTAAGGCTCGGATGCTTGGAGCTTGCCAGTGAATGATGATGCCCGCATGGTATCAATTGGACTGTGATATTGTGGTGATTTTGGTGGTGTGGTGGCTGATGTTGATATGGCCTACTGTATGTACTGTCTTGAGAAGCCTGAGACCAAGTCATATGATGCATTTGGTTAGCTTCTGGTCGTGTGCAGGTAAGTTCCTTGTGTGCACAGTACAGGTGGAAGATGTAAAGTATTTAAATTGGATACACAGAATTACATACACAATGACTTATTCATCCATCTCATACATACATCCTCATCCATACATATGTATACTTACACGCACACGCACACACACTATACATGCACATGCGCCCACACACACTACACATGCACAGGTTTGCGGTGTGTAATTTGACCCCAGGATGTGGCTTCATGACCCTGGTCATCTGGAGAGATGACACATCTACATCCCCTCTTCTCTTATCTCCTTACAGGACAGCAGCACCTCTGACTCAGACTCTGTGCCTCAAAAGGTCATTTAAACCCCATTTCTAAAACACCCCCATGTCCCACGTACCCATTTCCCCAGCACCCCCATTTCCCACCTCTCTGACTGTTTTGTCTGCCTGTGTCTGTCTATCTGTCTCTCACCTTCCCTAAAGTACTTTCACCCCCCCCCCCTCTCTCTCTCTCTTTCTGAATCCTCCTACCCCACCCACCCCATGTGTGGTTATCCTTTCTGCTTGAGCCAATCAGCTTAGTTTCACGGTGTGTGTGCAGTGTGTGTCACACTATGTATGCCCCCACCCCCTCCAGGGCTCTAAATTTACTTTTTTCATCGCCAGCCAAAATGGCTAGTGGACGTTAATCTTACTAGCCACACACTCTATAATCAAAGTGGCTGGTAAGTTGGTCTTTTCTTACCTGACTCTTGCCCTCTGGCTGTGTGAGGAAAGGGAACGCTCCCGCGTGATGTTGCTGAACGCAGCCAGATGTTGTAAATCAGGTTAGGTCTTCTCTACCAGTCAAACTGAAATCACCAGCATTTGGCCGGTTGGCTGGTGTTAATTTAGAGCCCTGCCCCACTCATAAGGTGACTGGGTAGTACATTACTCATGATCACCACATGAATTGGTCTTTGGATGATATGTGCAGACCTCAGATTATATCGTGAGGAATAATGGGAAATATCACTTGGGAAAATTCACTTTTGATTATGTTGATGATTGGGTCACCCATAATAACAGCCGTTGATAGGAGATAGAGATGGAAGCCCTAGATGCAGAACTATGACATGATAATTGGCACGTAAAAAACGATTCAAGATTTTGATGCGAAGAGACATTTAGTGCACACTAAAACCGAGCAAGGTTTTTAATCTGTCAAATGCCATACGTGTATGTGTGTTTTCAATAGCATGACAACGTTTAACAGCATTATAAATCTGGGCTTTTATGACCTGTCCCCTGTCAATGTCCTGTCGTCTGCAAATGTTGATTGGTCACTTGTCAGCTGTGTTGATCAGGTATTGGATGGTGCATGTGTCTGTCTCACCCATCTGTCCCGCCCTCTGTGGGAACTAAGTCTAAAATCAGCATGGTTCATTTCCACCTGAACTATGGCAATCAGAGGGCCTGTCGTTGTCAGATCGTAAATCTGCTATGTGTTGAATGTCCATAAATAGTTGTGTGGATTTTGGGACGGTGTGTGTAGCATGTGTGTGTGTGAGTGTGAGTGTGAGTGCGTGTGTATGTGTGTGTGTGTGCGTCTGTGTGTGCGTGTGTGAGTGCGTGTGTGTGTGCGTGTGCGTGAGCAAACACACATTCCTGCTGCAGCGTTGCAAGCCTGTAATTATCTTTGTGATGTGTCATCAGCACGCACCAGCCTCCAGATGTTCCCTCTGTCTATAAGAGAGAGAGAGAGAGAGAGAGAGAGAGAGAGAGAGAGAGAGAGAGAGAGAGAGAGAGAGTAGGAAGGTGAAAGGGAGGAAGAGAGGAAGGGAGAGCGAGAAAGAAAGGCGGGGCAGATTTTTCTTTTTTTCTTCTTTTTTCATTTATCCTTTATTTAGCCAGGATTGTCTCATTAAGATTAAGCGTCTCTAACAAAAAAAAAGAAAACTTAAGAAATAGGATAAACTCATAGAAACTGAGTGATCAAGACTGCTCGGTGTACACTCGAGGTGAATCAGTGTTCCTGGGAAATTGAAAAGTCTGAAAACTTGCGGACTTTGCAAGCTGGGAGAGTTAGAGTGGGCTGGGCCGCAATGACTCAACACGTGTGACACAAGATGACTTCACCCATGAGCGCAGTGTGTGTGTGTGTGTGTGTGTGTGTGTGTGTGTGTGTGCTTGTGTGTGTGTGTGTGTGTGCTTGTGTGTGTGTGTGTGTGCTTGTGTGTGTGTGTGTGTGTGTGTGTGTGTGTGTGTGTGTGTGTGTGTGTGTGTGTGTGTGTGTGTGTGTGTGTGTGTGTGTGTGTGTGTGTGTGTGTGTGTGTGTGTGTGTGTGTGTGTGTGTGTGTGTGTGTGTGTGTGTGTGTGTGTGTGCTTGTCTGTGTGTGTGTATTTGCTTGTGTTTGTACTGTATTTGCGTGCGTCCTTGTGTGTTCTGATCACTCCTCACTTCAACTCCCATTTCCTGTGTGATTGCGCACTGTGGGCTGTTCTTTTGCCATGTCATGTAATGCCATACTACGTCAACGCATAAATCAAACAAATAGTCCATCATAGCCGGAAATAGAATAGAATAGAATAGAATTTCCCATCTCCACTTGAGTTAAAATGATTGAGCTTTACCTTTCGCCTCTATTTCTAGCCGATCTCTGTGTCTTGTGATATAACTCTTAGTCAGTGGTGTAGTCTACTTATCCATGGTGGGTATACTGTATATTTGAGCATATTTTGAAGTGGGTATACTGTATATATTTGTGCTATTCAAAACAATGGATCAATCAATTTTAAGTGAGTATACTCAAATCCCAGAAATTTAGAAGTGGGTTTACCCGCGTTCTACGTAGACTAAACCACTGCTCTTAGTTCCAAACCGGCCTGTGTCATTGAACCAAATTTTCAAAAGAGTAAAAGTATACAGATCCCATCTCGCTGAGGCCAGGTGCAAGACAAAGCCATATCAGACAATACAAAGAGCAGAAGTCCGCCCATAATAGATCTGCTTTGAAGGTTTATTCAAGTCTTACAACGTTTCGATGCTGGGTCGAAATGTTGTACTGTAAGACTTGAATAGACCTTCAAAGTGGAGCTACAGTGTGCGAACTTCTAGTCTTTTCTATTGAACCAAATGGTACCAGCTAGGAGCGAATGGCCTCATTCAGTTCATTGAAAACATGCTAGCTTGGAGGTGCAAGTTGCATCACCAGAGTCAGAGAACGGCCAGAAGACCAGCAGAAAGATCCTCAATTATTCTCAAAAGATACTCAATTATTTAACTCAAGGGGAGGTGGGAAAACGAGTACATTTCAATAAATGGTGGATTGTTGAAGCCAAGATTAAACCAAGAAACTTCATCTCCCATGAGCACCTTCTCACTGCATCTCTCTCTGCCCACTCACCTCCACAGGAGTACAAGGTGTCCAGCTTCGAGCAGCGGCTGATCAGCGAGATCGAGTTCCGGCTGGAGCGCTCGCCCGTGGAGGAGTCGGACGAGGACGTGGAGCACGACGAAGACACGGCCGGGGAGTGCGTGGCGCCCTTCTTCGACAGCAAGCTCAAGCACTACAAGGTCTTCGAGGGCATGCCTGTCACCTTCTCCTGCAAGGTCATCGGCGACCCCAAGCCAAAGGTGAGAGAGAAGTTTACAAGGTTCAGAGGTCAGACGAGTTGATCCTGAACAGCCCACTTTACCTGAAGGTTCAATCAGCTGATTTGTTACCTGCATCAGAGACACTTTCTTGCAGGGCCAATGACGTTGAGGGCCAAACAAATCGTTCGTCTTTATGGCCTGCAGATAGCACACATATTTGTCTTCATTTCTTCCAACCTCATGGCGGGCCAAATGTTTGCCATGCCCGGGCCAGATCTGGGCAGTAGGCCGCCATTTAGAGACCACTTTTGTAGACCAAGGCTGAATCTCAAATGGTGCACTTGTGCACTTTAGTGTTCATGTTTCAGTGCGTATGATGTATAAGTTACGCACTAAAACATAGTGCCCGAAGTGCACAAGTGCGCCATTTGAGATCCAGGCCAACCCGTTATAAGGGCCATACTATGTGTTGCTGTGCCATTACTGTAATGTGCCATTGCTGTTCCTGAAATCAGTCATGTCATTATTATGACATTTAGATTCATATCTAAATTGGGTCAGCGGTGGCCTAGTGGGTAAGGAGATGGGCTTTAGGTCAGAGGGTTGCAGGTTCGAATCCCAGCCTTCCACTCCCTACTGTATCTCACTCCATGGCTGAAGTGTTCATCATGGCATGGCACCTAACCAAACAATACTCCAGGGA
>NC_085862.1:32333434-32365934 GCF_034702125.1 Engraulis encrasicolus | reverse complement strand
TTCTCCTTCTCCACTCACCTGTCGCCCTGTCTCTTTACAATGTTACATGCCGTGGTGACATGTACTGAGCGGTGATTGGGTGCTCTTGTGGCATCGCGTGTGAAGGCCTAGAAAAGAGTTAAAAGGAACCAGGATGAAAACACTTGGTTGTTGGTGCAATTGTTAGACTAATCGTGAAAGTGACAAGTGAGTCTTTTGTATGCTGTTGATTTTTCTGTCCGTGACTCTCTCCGGCTCACATCCAGATCCAAGGCTACGTACCGTAAGCATCATGTCATTACCTGACCCTTTATTTAAACGACTCAGTGAACCCTTTTAATCCATGACTGTGTATTTGTCTCTCTCAACCCAATGACTACACAAGTGACAGTCTCTTTGCCTGTTTTTAATCAGTGTTTGTGTCTGTTTGTTTGTGTGTGACTCTCCTAGACCCCGGTCCAGGTCCAGAGACAGTGGTGATGAGAATGAGAACATTCAGGAGCGCCACTTCCGCCCCCACTTCCTCCAGGCCCCCGGGGACCTCATCGTGCAGGAGGGACGCCTCTGCCGCATGGACTGCAAGGTGAGGAGGGAGAGAGAGAGGAGGAGAAAGAGAGAAAGAAAGAGACACACTGTGTGTGTGTGTGTGTCCCCACATGCTTCTGTGTGTGCATATGTATTGATGTGTTTGTGTACAAGGCTTCATATAGGCGATGGGGTACAATTTCAAAGATGTAATCCCTCAGGGATGTAAATCATAGGTCTAATGTGCGTGTTTGCAAGTGCGTGTGCGTGCGTGTGTGTGTGTTTGCATGTGTGTGTGTGTGTGTGTGTGTGTGTGTGTGTGTGTGTGTGTGTGCGTGTGCGTGCGTGCGTGCGTGTGTATTTTTCAGTACACGGATAGTCTCTCCCTTATGCATTCCATGCGTGGTAGAAAATAATCAGTGTTGAGGCTCCATGTTTCATCACTCAGCTGGTGACGAATAGTCTGGAGCAGGAGATGAGATGAGAGGAGAGGAGAGGAGAGGTGGAGGAGGAGAGTGGAGAGAGGAGAGGAGAGGAGAGGAGAGGTGGAGGAGGAGAGCAGAGGAGAGGAGGGCGACAAGACAGACTAGGTCCTCGTTCTGCTCTTGAAACTTCACTCTCTCTTTCTTTTTTCTCTTTCCAGAACTATCTGTATTTCTCTCTCCTCCCCTCTCTTAACCTTCTTCTTCTGTCTGTTTGCCTTGCTTCTGCTGATGTTGCAGCTACCCCGCATTTTTTTTTCTCTGTAATTTTCCTCCCATTTTATCTAATTTTCACCTCCTTCTCTCTCTCTCTCTCTCTCTCTCTCTCTCTCTCTCTCTCTCTCTCTCTCTTCAGCCTCTCTCTCTCTCTCTCTCTCTCTCTCTCTCTCTCTCTCTCTCTCTCTCTCTCTTCAGAATTCCCCTCTGACCCCCTTCATGCTTCTCCTTCTTCTCCCTCCTCTTCCTCTTGTTGTCTTTACTCTCTGTCTGTCTCCTGGCTGACCCGCATCCACTCACACTCCCCAAGACATCTCCTCTCCTTTCTCAACCTCCCGTCATCCACTGCCGTTTCTTCTATGCTCTCTCTCTCTCTGTTTCTCTCATTCCCTCCCTCCTCCCCTCCTTCCGCTATCTCCCCTTTCTCCTCCCTCCTCTCATCTCTACCTCACAACCTCCCACCCCCACACCCGTCCATCTCTCATCAACCTTTCGTATCCTTTTTTTTCTTTCATTTTTCCTTTCCCTTCGGCCATGTTGTTTTCCTGCTGCAGCAGCCATGTGAGGCAGGAGGCTGGCCCCAGGGGAGCGGTGTGGAGTGAGTGGCGTTTAGGGGGCCTGCGCTGTGCTGCACTGCCCTGCTCCATAGTGGGCTTCGCACGCTATAAAAAGAGGCTACGCCGCTCTGCTCGCGATCCGAAATAAACTTTCTCCAGTCTCCAGTGGCAGACATGGCTCCTAATGTCAGACGTATTTATAGGAGGAGATTTATTGCCAAAAAGCCGTTTGAAGCCACTTTAAAAATGTTTCCTAACTTTTTGAGCCAAAAAATGCAACCCCGCTTCCCTTCCCCCCTCCTGCTCCTCTCCACTTCCCCCACTCAGAAGGAGATAGTGGAAATGCATCAAACTTCAGGCCCCCCAGTGGGTGCCATCAAAGCAGCTCAAAGACGACTCACAAGTGTAAACACACATACTCATGAACAAATAGGCACACGCACACGCACACACACACATAAACAAATACACACACACACACACACACACACACACACACACACACACACACACACACACACACACACACACACACACACACACACACACACACACACACACACACAAGCATGCACTCATGCACGCACACACACTCTCAAAGAGACAAGAAGACAAACATCAAAGTTGCATGGGAGTTGAAAACACACACAGGAAGATGAGTGAGCGTTCCATTCACATACAGCATTATTTACAGCTCTCAGACCAAGATGTGGAGCTGTGTTGATCCTACAGAAATCAAATGGCACTGTACACAGCACAAACAACACACACACACACACACACACACACACACACACACACACACACACACACAGACACACACGCGCGTGCACACACACGTGCGCGCACACACACGCGCGCACGTCTGTCTGTCTGTCTGTCTGTCTGTCTGTCTGTCTGTCTGTCTGTCTGTCTGTCTGTCTGTGCATGCGTGTGTGTGTGTGTGTGTGTGTGTGTGTATGTGTGTGTGTGTGTGTGTGTGTGTGTGTGTGTGTGTGTGTGTGTGTGTGTGTGTGTGTGTGTGTGTGTGTGTGTGTGTGTGTGTTGTTTGTGCTGTGTACAGTGCCATTTGATTTGACACACACACGTACACAGGCAGGCAGGTGTTGTTGTGTAGAGCAGCTCGGCACACCTGAGGGAGGTGTAGGTGTCAGGTGTCGCTGGAATGTGAGGGCCACGCACTCTAAATAGAATCAGGCCCTTTCACAGGAACACTGCTGTTCCCATGAGAAACCAACCAACCTCCAGGCCCAGGATTTAATCAGCTGTGTACATGTGTGTGTGTGTGTGTGTGTGTGTGTGTGTGTGTGTGTGTGTGTGTGTGTGTGTGTGTGTGTGTGTGTGTGTGTGTGTGTGTGTGTGTGTGTGTGTGTGTGTGTGTGTGTGTGTGTGCACGTGTGGAGAGAGGGGGTTATTCAGAAGGACAAGGAAGTGTTTACCTGGCTGTGTTTTCACTGGGCGTTTTGCCGCTCCACACACATCCCCCCTCCTTCCCCCCTATAAGCACTCCCCATGTAACACTTGGTATGGAACGGACAAATATAACATCGTTTGTGGCAGTAGCAGAGTTGTCACCTCGAGCCAACCACCTGGCAGCTTGTAAACGAACGGTGGAGGACACTGTGGCACTATTTATTAGCGAGCTGTTTATGCTGCCTCGCGGCAATCACAGCACATTATGTGGACACTCACACACATGCTGTGTGTGCTGGCAATGGTGATGCAATCCATTCCTCGTCTCTATAAACATTATACTTGTGTTTAATGATGTGCTTGTTTTTCACGACGAAAATGAGACTTTCAGTGTAAGGATGAGTTGGATTCACTCTTGTATTGGCTTTTCTTTTTGGTAGCATCGCTCACGGCTTGCTTAGCTGTTCTTAACCAAAGAAACGAGCAAATAGGGCTGAGAAAGTAAAAGTAGTAGGCCTACTGTATGTACATAATCTGCAGGGCCCTCAGAAGAAGTGTTTCCAATCAATACCTTATTAAACAAGGGATTTCCTGATTAAAGAAGGGATCAGCTGGCTTTAACAGGCATGGCAAAGCTTTAATTTCCTGACATTATAAGTGTGATTGTCAAGGCTGCTGACAGCTTCATCTGGGCTCGGAACAGAGTAATTCGAAGGGCCCCCTGACCCAATGCATCTGGATCTGGACCCCTCCTCTCCCTGGGTCCTGGATGACTGACCCCTTTTGTCCCCCCCTGTCGGTTTCCCTGGCTATTGTTATGATGGGTTATTCAAATGTCCCCAATGCTCTTGCTTCAAAGTGTCCAAACGTTGACCTGATATCAGTAGTAATAATTAGTGCTCTCTGTCGCCCCCCTCAGGTGAGTGGCCTGCCCACGCCCGACCTCATCTGGCAGCTGGACGGCCAGACCATCCGGCCTGACTCCTCCCACAAGATGCTGGTGCGGGAGAACGGAGTGCACTCATTGGTCATCGAGCCAGTCACCAGCCGGGACGCCGGAATCTACACGTGCATCGCCAGCAACCGCGCCGGACAGAACTCCTTCAACCTGGAGCTCATCGTAGCAGGTACTTGGTTTTTGAACACATACACATACACATACACACACACACACACACACACACACACACACACACACACACACACACACACACACACACACACACACACACACACACACACACACACACACACACACACACACACACACACACACACACACGCGAACACACAGGCACATACAGTACAGTGCAGTACACATACACATGCATGCACACATACACAGGCTCACATGCAAATTCACACACGCACACACACACGCATGCACGCACGGACACACACACGCACGCACACACACACACGCACGGAAGTGTGCACGTATCCACTACACACACACACTCACATACACTACATATACACACACATACAGGCAAACAGGCACACACACATACACACATACTGTATACATTAAACTCTGAAACACACCCGGCCTTATCTTAATGCAGTCATGACATGTGATATGCGCAGCCATAAACTTTCAGAAGTACAGAGCTTGCACAATAGCACTCAGCAGAAAGCTCCGCATATAGTAGTGTCAAATCGTTTTTTATCGTTTCGCTGATAAAGTTTGTTATCCCACCCAGCTTTTCATTGTGCCGAAAGCCCATTTCATGAGACCTCGGCCTGATATTTTCCTCTTTGCCATCTCAGGGTCTCAGAGTTGAAATATTATGAAGGGCTATAACTAAAGTTTAAATTGGACAGGAGCCCTCTGGAACGTGGATGCCCTTCTCCCACCTCCACAACACATGTACAGACAGAGTTCAGAACTCCCTGCTATAGTATTTATAGTAGTACAATAAGGAGAGACTGACTACTGCATGTGTGAATAAAGAATGATTTCCCCCCTTTTTACGAAGCATAATTGAACTACTGGCTGAAATGGAATCAGGCAGCTTTCTGTCTGTATATCTTTCTTGTACTTTCTTTTTTTGGGACATTTTAGGCCTTTATTATGATACGAGACGGGGGAGGATCGGGAAATGACCTCGGGCCGGAATCGAACCCGGGTCCTGGCGTGGCAGTACAGTGCTCTACCTTTTGAGCCACTGCAGGGCCTCTTTCGTCCTTTCTCGGAAGAGCCATTTACAGTTGAACTAATGTCTCTCTCTCTCTCTCTCTCTCTCTCTCTCTCTCTCTCTCTCTCTCTCTCTCTCTCTCTCTCTCTCTCTCAGCCAAAGAGATGCACAAGGCCCCAGCGTTCATAGAGAAGCTCCAGAATACGGGTGTGGCGGAGGGCTACCCGGTGCGTCTGGAGTGCCGCGTGTCTGGCGTTCCCTTCCCACAGATCTTCTGGAAGAGGGAGAACGAGTCGCTCACCCACAACACAGACAGAATCAGGTACGCCACACAGACACAGTCACACACAGACACAGTCACACACACACACACACACACACACACACACACACACACACACACACACACACACACACACACACACACACACACACACACACACACACACACACACACACACACACACAGTGTAGACAGGCAAAGATAAACACACATAGTAACACATCTGAGCACACGGTGATCACATCCATGAACCCCATCCGTCACACTGTGTGAAGGCTTCTGGGCCACCCAGATGTGTTTCTATTGGCCGCCTCGCGACATCTTGAATCCCTTACTCGGCCATATTAGATTTTCTTATCATTGAAATGTCACTTTCAGAGTCCTGAAAAGCCAAAAAATTATCACTGTATCTGTATGTTTCGGCCAAACACAGCCTCAAGCTAAAAGGAGATGGACTTCTCTCTGATTGAATTTGCCTTTGCTTGGCTTTGACAATCATAAACTCAAAAGCAATCTGCACAGATACAGTACTGTATGTGCATGCAGGCTAATGTGATGCAAAGTGAAAAATGTAGTGGGATCTGATGGGATCAGGCAGAGCATGTGCAGACTTGGCGTGCAGACATAGATTGTTTTGGCCTGATCTCAATGTACAGGCAATTGTTCAATGACACTACAAAGTCTTCTCTATGTAGCATTGAAGTCTATGGTAGACATACAGTATCCACTGAGTCTGTGATATGACTCCCAGTGAGAGCATCCCCAGAGTGCGGGCCTTATGAATGCCGCTACGCCATATATGGTACAGTAATGGAGGCTGAGGTCGACCGCCTGTCTAAACTGCTACCACATGTCTAAACAAACAGTAATTAAAGCCCCCCCACCCTCTCTCTCGTAAAGAAAGCATAGGACATAACATGAACCACTGCGGCACCCCGCCCCCACCCCAAACACCCCACAACGCCACTGGCTACTGTCTACTGGGGATCAGAGGGAAAGCCTCTATCAGCAGGTTGCTTCAAAGAGCTTCAAAAGTTGTTTTTTTTTTTTAACCATCTCCCCTCCCCCTAAATACTAACCACTGGCTTAATAGAGTTGCCCTCTCGGTTGGCTTTGAAGTCTCACTCAGGGCGTAGACCGGGGTAGTGCTGCTTGGTGACAGTTCAAAACACCAATCAAGATAGCTCAAACTTGATTACGGTGTGTGTATACGTCTGTAGATGTGTCTCTGTCGATCTAATTTTACTAAAGGTTTTAACTGTGGTCTGCCGCGGCTCTCTCCAAGACAAATTTGGCACTCTGAGGAAGGCCTGGTTTCTCACAAAGTTCGACTTGTCAAAGAGGAAGGACGTGCCAAAGACATCAAATATTGTTAGTCTTTTGCTGGCACATTAAAGCGACTAGGTGTTTCTGGCCTACTCTCAGCCCATTTGAACTACATTACAGAGACCCAGCAGTAACCGC
The DNA here is from genome assembly GCF_034702125.1 of Engraulis encrasicolus. Lineage (NCBI taxonomy): Eukaryota > Metazoa > Chordata > Actinopteri > Clupeiformes > Engraulidae > Engraulis > Engraulis encrasicolus. The sequence continues at coordinate 32,358,877 of NC_085862.1, read as the reverse complement.
ATCAGCTTCACTTTGAGGACCGAGATCTGATAGATCCCAGACTCAAGTTCTATATGAAACGATCAAACAGCTCTTGAATTCCTGACCTCGTTATGAGGGTCGGTCTCAGTGTCTGACATCATCTCTGAGGCATCAGATTCGTCTTTTTTTTCTTTTTAATATTTTTAGGACCTGTATTTGACAGGACAGTGGAGAACAGACAGGAAATGAGAGAGCAAGGAGAGAGAGATGGGGTAGGTTCGGGTAATGACCTAGTTCAGATTAGAACCTGGATCCCCATGGGCATGTTCTTAGCTCACACGTGGTACGGGTGTATTCATGCACTGCACCACAGCACCACAGAACCTTCCACATCAGATTCTTCTTCTTCTTCTTCTTCTTCTTCTTCTTCTTCTTCTTCTTCTTCTTCTTCTTCTTCTTCTTCTTCTTCTTCTTCTTCTTCTTCTTCTTCTTCTCCTCCTTCTCATCCTCCTACTCCTTACTAATTTAAACAGCAACAATACTAATGAAATATTCTTTGTGAACCTCTGTTCCCAGCATGCACCAGGATAACCATGGCTACCTGTGCATGATCATCCAGCCAGCCCTGAAGGAGGATGCTGGCTGGTACACCGTCTCCGCCAAGAACGAAGCCGGCATCGTCTCCAGCACAGCGCGCCTCGACATCCACTGTAAGTACAGCACACGATGGAATTTTACACTTTGTGTGTGTGTGTGTGTGTGTGTGTGAGAGAGAGAGAGACAGAGAGAGAGAGAAATGTACTCTTAGTGCTTAATGGAATACCAACTTGCTCAATTCATACACTTTGTATGAGGTTCGCCGTTTTGCAAAGGCTACATAGCTGCTGTAATGAGCCATTCTGTTACAGTTACCATCTGTACCCAGTTTATACATCATTTCTATACATACAGCGCAGTGAACATCTGGCATTGTTTAATGTTCGCATGTAATAGGGTCGTAAAAGAGCTCACATAGCTATGGCATACACCTGTTTTAAGAGAATTTGCTGCACAACAAACATATCCGGCATCGGCCCACTTCCCCTTACCTGGCATGGCCATGCATTTCTCATTATTTCACTGCTGTATACGCCACTGTTACTTACTGTGGCACAATGTTGTTGTAGACTTGTAGTAGGGTAGAGATACTTTTCTCATAGTTCACGCCTACTTCATTTTGTTGTTGCTGCCATTCCATGTAGGGTCACATAAACACTCTCTGTATTCGTAAAGGACAGTGAAGAGAGACAGGAAAGTGATGAGAGATGGAAAAGGTTGTGAAAACACCCAGGCTGCACTCGAACCTCAGTACTTATGGGCAATGTAGCCCAACCGGTACAGTATTGAACTGCATTGTAGCCTGGGAAATTCCATGCTTCTATGCAGATTCATTCTAATCTGAAAGAAAGCATGGCAGCTACCCTATGCAAGAGAGCCTAAGCGAGGTAGCCAATCAGAGAGCGAGGAGGGTTGGAAAGACTCGGCAAATGGAAGCTTGCAGTTTGTTTGAATAGCTACAACTAACATGATTGGCTATGGCCTACGTATACAGTATATGCCAAATGATGCATTCGTAACACCCAATAAACGGCCATGGGCCATCGTAAACCACACCTTTCCTACAAGAAGTTGCATAGGTAGCCTCCGGACTCTCTCACTTGTCTCACTCACCTGCACTGTTCCATAGCACCCCTTCCCTCACACACTTCTCTCTCTGTTGTCCCCCCTCCAGCCCAGTGGCAGCAGACCCACACCCCGAAGCTCAAGAAGGTGCGTCCCTCGGCCAGCCGCTACGCCGCGCTGACGGAGAGGGGCCTGGACGTGAAGGCCGCCTTCTTCCCAGACTCCAGCCCTCTGCAGCCGGGCGGCCTGGTGGAGAGCGAAGACCTGTAGAGAGGAGGTGGAGTGGGTGGGTGAGGTGCCATCGCAAGCAGAGCAGAGCGCTCACTTCACCTTGACCTTACCATGTGAACTTTTGACCTTGTAAACTGCAACAGCAGCAGCACCAACGCTCCGCAGCCCCTCCCCAACTCCACCACCTTCTGCCCTCCCCCCTCCAACCGAAGCAACGCAACTCACCCCCTAACCCTTGAATGAACTCGATGCCATCCTCTCAATGGTTGTGGTGTGGAGTTGATCTGAGATGAGTGTCTTCAGGCTGAACGGATGAAGGCGTGGAAGGAGTTGAAGATGACGCCATGGATTCAAAATGGCCGACAAAAACGGGACTTGTTGCAGCCAATGGGAATTCTTGTTGAGTTGGCAGCCCTTCTTTGACAAGTCACATCTATAGCTTTGATCCAGAAGTGCTTTTGCCCAGTACACAAAAATATATAGTATGCTTCAAGTGCTCTGCTAAGCCAAACCAAGACATTGACTTCACAGGCTGCTTGTTTATGTAGGTAAAGCTAGGCCTTCTAAGTTCGATTTTTTTCCCCCTTGGGGAGGGGAGGAGGTGTTGTGAGTGCAAAAGTGAGGTCTTAGCCTTCCTCTGTATTGACTGTTTTTGATTCATCAATCTAGATACGACACTCACACATTCACATGCAACCAAACATAATGATACTCACTGCCACTAAGAAATGGACACACACACACACACACCAACACTTGCACATGCGCACGCAAACACACACACACACACAAACACAAAAGCAAACACACAAAGTGCCTGGGGGACACACCATGTTCTCTCGCTTCAACACAATATGTGGTCTAACAAACATTTCTCATTTGGAACACACGGTAGAATGTAGTTCTGCATGTTACCATGGTGCCATTTTGAATACTCTGTATGTATTTACTCTGTGCTGTAGTTCTGTATGTATTTATGATGGTGATGGTGGTGGTGGTGGAGGTGGAAGGCTGGGAGGGTTTGGGGGGAGATTGGGAAGGAAGAGCTCCTTAAAAAAACCTCCCGTTCAGGAAAATGAAATGATGTTCATGAGATTTGATGCGAGCAGCAAGGGGGAATGTTTGGGAGAAGAAGACACAGGTCGATATGAATAGCATCAGGAACGTCCGCAGTTAAAGAGGAGATGTAGGTGGGATGAGAGAAGGGCTGAGGCCGTCCCTACAACCCTACAGCACTGGCATGGGCTCAACACGGGAGGGGAGACACAGAAACACACTCGCTTCATTATTTTTTTTCACCGCACACCTGGGTGTGGTTGTCATACTGTACATTACCGATGGTTTCAGCCCAGTGGAGGAAGACAGGAGAGGTTAGCGAACGTATACCATGGATATCATTGTCAACATTGTCTGGTTATGTATTTAGCACGATAACTTAGATATTGCACAAGGCCGGGCCTTAACTAGTCTATTTTTTTTCTCTTTCTTTGTCTTTTTTTTTTTCAATTTTCTGAACCTTGAATCAGATTAAACTGACATGTAATTTTGATCACGTGTGACAGATCTGAAGTAATGTTGGTTGACAGCGAGCTAGTGCTGCCATGACGACAAGGTACTGTGAAAGTGTGCTAACTGGAGTGACTGGCAGGGCAGCGGTGAGGATTCTGAGGAGGTTGGCAGTGCTGATTTTGACTGGTATTGAAATGGACTGAATTGTGTCAGAATATTACATATGATACATTGTTACTAAACATGTGTGAATGGTGTATGAAGAAACAAGAATGTAGTGTATCCACTTCAGTGACAAAGTAGTTGAGACAGAGATGGGGGATGATGATGTTGATTGCGGTGATGATGTTGGTAGCGATGGAGGTGGTGGTGGTAGTGAAGCTAGAGTTGGGGTACCGATTGGTGGTGAAAGAGTGAAATACAGCTGTTTGAAATATACTTTTCCAAAACGCGCAAAAAATGTTGGAGTACTAAGTGGTTGGAGGTCTTGGATTACTGGAGTACTACAGTACTATGTGTTTCCTGATCAACTTCAAGTATGGTGACTACAGGCCATTTTGTCCTTTTAAAATGTGCGTAAAGGTGTATTAAACATTCACCACATCCTTGGTACAGATGTAAGAAGAGAAATGAGGGGAAAGAGAACTGAAAGAAAGAAGGAAATAGTGATGAAACGAACGAATCAGTGTAATGGTGAAGAAATAGTTTACTTTTTTTTCCCAAATCTGTAAACATATACTCAAACCAGACCGTGGCAGATGTGTATTCATGCCCAACAAATAATAAAAAAATATTTTTGTATGAGTTAAAAAATATATATGTTCCATTAAGCGCAGTTGATGTTTTCTCCTTCTCTTGTAGAGACTCTTTGTAGGGAAATGACAGTAGTCTAATCCTTTTTATAAAACTTACAAACTGCCTGGTCTATATTTAAATCTATATGAAATCAAGTGCAAGTAAGTATGTAATGCATAATAGGTCAGCAAGGCCTAGTTCAATTAGCTATATCTCAGTGCATATTCAACTGTTGGGTACTCTTCTTTAAATCCACAGAATCATGTAGAAATAATAGAGTAGAGGGAATCGGGATCGCAAATCGGTGGCAGAAACTCACACAAATCTCTGTATTTAAACATTGAAAACATCTGATTAAATAAAATTATTTTCACACTTTTTATTTGAAATGCTGTTTTGTGCCTACACACAAAGCTTCAAATCAGGAGCTGCTGTGTCTGTCCACTACTCGCTAGCTAGCGTAGGGTACTCTTGCTCAGACATACTTCTCTCCATGTGTTTTTTTCCTTTCCAAGCCAGTCTGTGCCTGTATATGGATTGTTCTCCTGATACTATTTTTGTGTATGAACGATAATATAAATAAAAAGTCTCTGGAAGAACACTCGTCTTGAATGGGATCTTTTAAAGGGCGATCTTTGGCAAACGCTCGGCTAATAAGACTCCATCCAGCCGTTATACAAGAAGCGTTTTTACAATCGCTGCTGGTTAGCGGGTTAGCTGGCTAATTGGACCACCATGCACGTGGCATTTCACAAGAGAAACACAGCTAGCTATCATATAGTATATACTGCCGTTTACATGCCTTGATTGAGATTGGGTTGTTTGTGTGCCCAAACAAATGGACTGTTATTTGGAAAAACACAATGATGAGGTGTAGTGCACATCGGCATAAGACAGTAGTGAAATGTTTATGTGGAGCAGTGGAATGCATTTGACTGAGTGTGTGTGTGTGTGTGTGTTTACAGGGCCACTCACAGCTTTGACTGGGCAGGGGGCAAAATGGTCTCAATACATACAATGTAATGGGGTCCCTATTCTGGGCCCCCCATTTGGGCCCGCAACAACTGACCTGTTTGTATCCCCATGTCGGCAGGCCTGAGTGTTTTTTCTTTTTATGAGGGACAAGAATATGCGTGCGTCCCAATGTAAGGCTAAACTACCTAAATTGCATGCAACAGAAGGTTGTGTGAGTGCATGTCTGCGTTTAAGAGTGAGACTTTGTCCACAAAAATGCTGTCTGACCATCTGACCTGTGTGCAACTGGTGTACCGTATAAATGTGTGTGTGTCTGAGTCTGTGTGGGTGCATATTTGTATGTTTAAGAGTTAAGTTATGTGTTTGTGTCCAGGCGTCTGCAAGGATATCCCTCTGTATATGTGGTATGCACGATTTTAGGTTGTGTGTGTGCGTGCGTGCATGCGTGCGTGCTTTGTTGCACGTGGCCTCCATCTCTGTGACGAATCAGAGGCAGAATAACAGATGAGCTCACAGTATTGCGTTGCGTTGCATTGTAGGTCCCCACCTCTGGCCTCTGGTCCTCTGTAGCCCCCCCGCGTGACGCCAGAGTGGCCCTCCCGACCTCATCCATCCCCACCACGAGCCTCCAGTCCAAATTGGAGCCCCCAAAAAACACCCCCCTATCCCCCCCACCCCCAGCAGCCTAAAAATAACTTGCACCCCTTCTCTAATCCCCCACAGCTGGACCCCCCCAAACTGTGGCTCCGTGTGGGGGTGGGGGGTGGGTGGGTAGATGAGGAGAGGGTAAATAGGGGGGTGTGTCCCAGGAGACTAGAGATGCAACACGATACTCCAGACTGGTCTCCCCTCAGTCATGTCAGGGATGAAAACCAGATCGAGCCACTGACACGCGATCTTCGCCATACCAAGATGGCGGAACGCAATTCCAAGGATCATCATGTGTGAACTATGAAGCTCAGGAATCTTCGTGAAACATTTTTTTTTTTGGTTGTTCTGTTCTGGTAATTAGAACCATTCAACCCAAACCTCCGCGACACACACACAGACACACAGGCCTTGAAGACCACCCCCCCACCCCACCCCCAAGTCAAGTTATTGTGCAATACTATTGCAGCATCCCCACACACTCACAGCATTTAACAGGCATCTGCTGCAGTGTACTCTCAGTGTAGTGCACAAACCCACATCTACATGCAATTAAACAATTAAAGACAAGGCGTTTAAGTGAAACGTTTACTTTATTCATCTGTCTGCGTCTGACATTTAAGACTTGTGTCTTGTGTCAGTGGGGAGCGAGGCAGCTTATAAGCCAGTCTCAGCGTCAGGCACAACAAAAAAGAAACGCAGCAGTGACCACAACAATCCTTCATTTCGGTGAAGGGAAATCATAAAGGGCCTAATTACAACCGAAGAAACCGTGGCTGTAATTCTTTTTTTTTTGGTTAACAACAGAAAACTGATCTCTGCACACAGACTCCGCATGCCACATCTGAGGGGGTGAAAACTCGGCTTTAATCATCCTGTTGCATAAGCTACAACACCAGCCATTTGTCTACAAACAAACCACAGAGACAAATCCCATTTTTTAAAAGCGGCCTATAATGCAGAAGGGGCGGCGCCGGCGATGGTACCCAGCAAAAGAGGCTTAAGTGTCTCCTAACTCCTGCCTAGAAGAAGGAATTCTTGGCCAGGAATAAGTCCAAAACCCTTCACTGGCGGACGTTATCCATGTGTCATGTGCCCAGGATAAGAGACAATGTCCAGATCATGCTGATTACCCATATGCAGTGCATCAACATGACATGAGAATGGCCTGACATGGCCCCAGCTGCACTGACTGACAACAAGCCTCTAAGTTGGTGTGATGGTGTGTGTGTGTGTGTGTGTGTGTGTGTGTGTGTGTGTGTGTGTGTGTGTGTGTGTGTGTGTGTGTGTGTGTGTGTGTGTGTGTGTGTGTGTGTGTGTGTGTGTGTGTGTGTGTGTTAGACTGGCTTGCTCCTTTGCACGTAACAGCTAAAAACAGGCTAAGTGCAACAACACAGACATGGTGGAACAGCAAGATGCCTGTCTTGACTTTATCCTTATGTAGTTAGGTTGTTGGCCAATGTCCACGTGTCTGCCAAGGGATGCAGATTCATAACAGCTACCAGCCAAATGATGGCAGAATATAAAATGAATGAAAGAGGAATAACATTGTATGTCCCCCACATCTAGCCTGGTGTTTGTACACATTTGCTACCAAATTAATATTTTGTTTTCGTGCACAAATAAAAGTTCATCCAACGGTGCTTGTTTTAATTATAAAACATTTATTTTCTGAAGCTCGTTTTGGCAGTGTGCAGGCAGACCCACATTCTTCGACTGCCTGGCACTATGGTCTGGCACTTGCAAAAAAAAAATGACTTGTATGTGACTTGTGTATGTGCGCACCCTGCCCCAAAACGACATGTACATGTCCATGTCCTGGGCCTAGGCTCTGAGCCGACTGCAGGGTTAGCTGGGGCCCCAAGCAAAAATTCAAAGGAATGAACATTTGAAACAAAATTGCCACTACTGAAGTGAAGTGTGAGCTGTTGTTCACCAACTTGAGGCTTGGGGACCCTAAGCGTCTGCCTGCCTGCCTGGTGACAAGATGCATCTCTGCCCTAGGCTACATGGCCAGCTGCAGTCCCCCGTCCACCAGCAGCACCTGGCCCGTGATGTAGGGGGACTCCAGCAGGAAGAGCACGGCCTGGGCCACCTCCTCTGGCTCCCCGAAGCGGCCCAGGGGGATACGACGCTCCATATCAGGCACTGCTGCTGCTGCTGATGCCGCCTCCTGCTGCTGCCCTCGCAGACCCAGACCAGCCGTCATGTCTGTGCGGATGAAACCTAGATGGAGATGGAGAGGTCAACGGCACGGTGTTAGTTTTCAATGCCAGGAGAGTGCTGTCTGATGTGTGTTTGTGTGCATCTCTCTGTGCGTGTGCGTGTGCGTGTGCGTGTATGCTGGGAAGTCAGGGGGTCAGTTGCGGGCCCAAGGAGAGGGGGTCCTCATTCCATTGTATCTATTAGATGGGGGTTGCTTTGAGATGTCTTTGTCTTGGACCCAGCCAAAGCTGTCAGCAGCCGTCTATGTACACATAATGTGTTGGGGGAGATGTGTGGCAGGGTGTTGGGGGCAAGCGAGGTTTTTCACTGCTAACTGAAATGTGAACTGCATTTCACCATCCTCGCCTCACATCAGCAAGATGGCATGCAATTTGTCTCAATAGTGGGGGAGTCTTCCTGCTTAATCTATGGAAGAGACACGCACATACTGGGGAGTGTGTCTGCATGGTGATAATAATGATGATGATGATGCCTGTTTCTCACACCAAGGTCAGGAGAAACGGGAGATGTATGTGAGCATTTGCATGTGTGTGTGTATGTGTGTGTGTAGTGTTCTGTGTTAGACAGCAAGAGTGAGAGTGAGAGAGAGAGAAAGAGATAGAGAGTGTGTGAGTGTGTGCGTGTGTGCGTGCGTGCGTCTACATCTGTGTATGCCTATCGGTGTGTGTGCGTGTCTGTGTTGCAGCATGTGTGTGTGTGTATTGTCCAATTTCGTGACAGGGGAAGAGCTGCGTAGTGCAGTACGGTACTGTACCTGGGGCGAGGAGATTGACTCGGACATTCCTGGAGGCGACCTCCTTGGCCAGGGAGCGTGTGAAGCCCTCCAGGCCGGCCTTGCTGGCGCTGTACACACACTGGCCCGCGTTCCCCTTCAGACCCACCACCGAACCTGCGGCTCAACACAAGGTCAAAGTTAAGACAGGGCCTTAGGCTACGAAAAATGAATTAAGTCTCTATGCACGCACACACGGCCAGCTTCCAGGTACTGGTAATGTACCGTGATAAATACAATACAGAGAAAGGAGGACGTCACTGTGTGCACTGGTTGGCTTAGATCTTGTGTTTTTTACCTCCGCCAAGGAGGTAATGTTTTCGGTCGCGTTGGTTTGTCTGTCTGCTTGTCTGTCTCTCTGTCTGTTTGTCAGCAGCATAACTCAAAAACTAATCAACCGATTTGGACGAAACTTTTTGGAGTTGTTGATAATGACCCAAGGAACAAGTGATTAAATTATTTGGTGTTGATACGGATCTCGAACAGGAACCAGGAAACTTTTAAAGATTCTTCACCATTGCTGGCCTATAAATCTAGACGCCCCAAGTGACCACAAATTAAATTGCGGGGCAAAACAACCTAGTTTCTAACTGCACAAAAACAAGGCAGAAAGACTTAAAAATGACAATAGGGTGTAACATAGTCAAATGTTCTATCAAGCAGCTTCCCCTCTGAGTGCTTCTAGTTTTTAGTGCTTTGGTGTTTATCAGTGTGCAACGATTTGCCACTTTCTCTGAAAAGCTTAGACTAACTTTAATACAACTTGTTGTGATCTGACAGCTCTGTAGAGTACACAGCGTTTATTAAGCACTTGGAGAGTCAATTTAACATCTTCTATAGTTTATTTGGTCCCAGAGTATTCTCTAAGTGTTGAATTAACACAGCATTATTTTACTGTGTAGAAATAAAGAATCTGCAGCACAGGCAACAACATTGTAGAACGCACATGTGTTTCACTGCTGAGAGAGGCTTCAAACCCATCTCATTGGGAAAAGTGATCTTTTTTTGACAAGGCTATGGCTGCCTTTAGTAGAGCATGTGATGGGCTGAAAGAAGGGATATATAACGGTCATTATAAAGTACAGGTGTATAGGGTCAATAAAAGGCATTCTGTTAACAAGGCTTAGACTACATCTACCAGAGCATGTTATTAGCCGACAGGAGGGTAGGGTGAAGAATGCATAGGGTACTATACTTCAGTGAAAATAAACTCTTTCTCTGAAAATATCCTGTGCGTGGTTTGGACACCTGGTTGTTAAGCTCTTATCTCGAAAAGGATGAGAAATCTGATGTACACAGATAATAAGGAATGACACAGATAAGGAAACCGTTTAGGAAATTGTTGCTTAGAAATGTTAGAGTTATTAGTGGGTTTATAGCTTTTCTAAATTTGTCTTGGCACTCGACAAGCCTTACTGACAGATTCATTAGATCTCCATATAGCAGATGAACCACTCCACATGAAATAGTGGAGTTTAAAAAAAGAGGACAGATATCATAATTTAATGGACAGGGCAGAGTGTCACCATAGTTTAAAGACGCCTTGACCAAGGCAGCCAACCGCAGATTGCTGCATAGGATAATCAGTTGAGTTCAATTCTCTCCGGATGAGTGTCAGGTAAAACACCACTTACTGCAAATGTAATGCAGTGTGGAATGCAGAGTGCAGACCAGAACTCAACACATCAACTATAACACACGTAGCCCCACCTAGTGGTATACATGTCTAAGTACAGAATCTACACACACGCACTGTCTTAAAGTCCTCCTACCATGTGTGTGCCTTTGGGCCAAAAATGCCTTTGTTGCTTATGCGGTCATAAATATCTCCTTCACATCCAACACAGAGACTTAACTTATGACCTACAGAAGAAAGGAAAAATCTGAAGGATCTACAGTATATTTACTACTATGGCAAAATGAAACGAGAGCTTGCAACTGAATATCAAAGGGTTGCTGAGATACCTTGCTTCTGGCAGTAGATCTGCGTTGCATTTAGACTAAGGCAGCGTTTCTCAAAATGGGGTCCGGGGACCACTGTGGGTCTGAGGCATATTGCCAGGGGGTCCCTGAAAAAGTTTCTTATAAGTTGATACATGAAAACGCTTACAGTACCATGCACTATGAGGGAACAGCTACACACACAGGCCCAGATAAAGCAACAAAAATCTGTCCCTCCCTACACACTGCAGGTCGCGCTTCAGCATTAAGATAATGTTTGAAAGTAATTTTAAATTAAAATGACTATTTCAAACAAATAGGTGACTTCATGGTGAGATTATGAGGGGAATGAGGGGAAAATGTTAAAGGTGCACTGTGCAATATTTTTAGTAATTTATTTCCAGAATTCATGCTGCCCATTCACTAATCATTATGTTACCTTTATCATGAATACTTACCACCACAATCAAATTCAAAGTATTTATTATGCACTTTTCATACATGAAAAGGGGGATCTTCTCCATGGTCCGCCATTTTGAAGTTCCAGAAATTAGCATTTTTAGCTGAAATACGAACTGTACTTTGGTCATACTAGTAAATATTAGCTCATTAATTAGTAAATATTCATGAAAAGTTGGCAGTAGACAGCATCGTTTCACTTAACCGCATAGTTGCAATACCTACTCTGGCCACCATCTTACACAGTGCACCTTTAACCCATTGTGCCCTGGAGACACATACAGTGAGGAGAATAAGTATTTGATCCCTTGCTGATTTTGTAGGTTTGCCCACTAATAAAGACATGATCATTCTATAATATTAATGATAAAATGTATTTTAATATGGAGAGACAGAATATCAAAAAGAAAATCCAGAAAATAACTTTGAAGAATATATTTTAATTGATTTGTATTCCATTGAGGAAAATAAGTATTTGACCCCTCTAGTCAAAGAAGACAAAATTACTTGGTGGCAAAGCCCTTGTTTTCTCATACAGAGGTCAGATGTTTCTTTCAGTTAATGACAATGTTTGTGGATATATTAGAAAGGATTTTTGTCCGCTTTTCTTTGCAGATCATCTCTAAATCACTTAAGTTGTATGACTGTAGCTTGCCAAATGGGAGCTTCTGTTCCCTTCACAGGATTAGTATAGGGTTAATGTTTGGAAACTGTCTAGGCCACTTCATGACCTTAATATGCTTCTGCTTGAGCTACTTCTTCGTTGCTTGGGCTGTATGTTATGGATTATTATCATATTGGGAGGCCAATCCATGACCCACCTTCAGTCTAGTGGTGGTGGGAAAGAGGTTGGCATGCAGCATTGTACGTTTACATGTCTCCTTCCATCCATTTCTTGATGATGTGAAGTTGTCCTGTGTCTTGGCCAGACAAACAACCTCAAAACATAATGTTACCACTTTCATTTATGATGTTGGAGAAGGTGTTGTTCTTGGGATCATAGGCAGCATTTCTCTTCCTCCAAACACATCGAGTTGTGTTAATGCCAAACAGTTTGATTTTGTCGCCATCTGATTCCAGCACCTCCCAATCATATCCTAATCCAGTTTGATGTTCATTGGCAAACCTCAGGTGAGCCTGAACAGGTTCCTTCTGAAGCCGGGGTACCATACATGCACTGCAATATTTTAATCCGCTGTGGTATCAAGTGTTTCCAATAGTTTTCTTAGTGATTGAGGTCCCAGCTGCCTTGAGATCATTTCCTAGCTCCTCCCATACAGTTTTAAGGTGCTTTATCTCCATTTTTCTGGTTATTAAATTCCCACAAGGTCAAATCTTGTATGGAACCAGAGATAGGCCTAAGATTGATGATTGATGATCATTTTGTATGTCCTAAAATTGGGAAGAAATGCACCAACAGTTTGCTCTTTAATATCCAGGAGCCCATTTCAGCCTTGTTGAGTTCTAAAATCTTGTCCCTGACATCATCTGACAGCTTTTTGGTCTGTCCCATGTTGGCAAGTTTAGTTTGATTGATTGACTGATTCTATGGACTGATTTTGCAGATTCAATGTGTCTTTTGTGCAGGTTACTATTAACAGGTGTGTTCAATTCAGATAACAAGTTGATTGGAAGTGCCATTTGATCTGCGGGAACAGAACTCTTAATGGTTGGCAGGGGATCAAATACTTATTTCCCTCAATTAAATATAAATCAATTATTATATATTCTTTAGAGTTAATTTCTGGATTTTCTTTTTTATATTCTGTCTCTCCATATTAGAATACATATTATCATTAACATTAAAGACTGATCATGTCTTTATTAGTGGGCAAACCAACAAAATCAGCAAGGGATCAAATACTTATTCTCCTCACTGTATACGCTGCATTCAGGATCTTGAGATTTGAGATGTTTTATGAAAATTGTGGGTACGTTAGAGCTGAATGAACACATTCTAAGGCAAAACAAGGGTCCTAACTTTTAAATGTAACTCATTTCATGTTTGTATGTGCTTCGGAGGCTGAGATATTTTAGATGTAATAGGTAGAGGGCACCCTTTCTCAAAAAGGGCTTAGGACAATATGGGTTAAGCTCTATTAGGGGTACCTAGCACCAAAAAAAATATTTGAGAAGCCCTGGTCTAAAAGGGGAGCAGAGCTGAGAGCCATTTCTCAGTCTAGCTGTTCAGCATATTACTCAGTAATACTGACAGAAACTGCCAGCTTTTATCTGAGACAAATGTCTCTACAAAAACCCTAGTACTTGCTGATGTTCATACCACGGTCCATACATTTCAGGGGATGCACTGTCTGCATGTTATCATGCATGTTGAAATAACATCTCATTGATGTATGTAGAATGATAAACGATGTGCTGCATGTACAGACTATGCTCTTCAAGCAGCTCCAGTTTCAAGCAGGAAACCTCAGCCCAAACCAAGATGGGTTGGCTTCAAGGCCGTCCACATTTTTTCACTAAATTATCTACAGCTTTGAGACTTTATGCCATGCTTTGAGAAGGGCAAACCGTCCCATGTGCATTATGTTGCTTTTGTGCCAATTGACGATGAAATAACATAATGGACATAATTAGTGTGGGTTACATATGGATTCATTTCTGTCAATGATGTAGGACGACTGGCATTTACAAGGTTTCGTATGAAAGTGAAATGAATGACATGTAATTGTGACCACCATCAGTGTTAATCCAGTAGGCTATATATTCGTTTATAGTTGGGTAATAAAGACAGCCATCTGGAGATATGAAGTTTATGACTGGATCTAAAAAGGCCTTTCATTGCGTTCACTTTTCTCTTGGCCAAAATGGTAAACCACAAGAGAAAACTTCAACCCTCCTGTACAGCCGACAACTTCAGGAAACCACTGTATATCCACAGCGGTCAAGCGTTCTCTTATTGAATTGGCAAAGTGATCTTCTGACCGTCTTTCAAATGGATTACAATATAACATCATCTTTAATGACTGTTCGGCGGGTTTGGAATGACAGTAATATAACTGAGCTTTCTGACAAGTGAGCAGCAGGCATGTAGCCTACACTGCCCTCAAAGGAAATGTGCAGTAACTATATCAACATTGAAACTGAGAAAAAGGACATCAAGGTATTGGTAGTATAAGTTGGATATTGACATTGCTGCAAATTTGACATGGCGAGATCTCTAAAACGGGACACAAATGGGCCATAAGGCTTTTGTCTCAAGATAAAGGACGTGTTATGAAGACCATTTGCAGCCTAAACTCAATTTGACCAAAATATGTAGTTACTGCCATTTAGCCTTTGTACAGCACAGTACTGTACAGTACATGTGCTGTATGCTGCTGTGCTGAGGCTATAAGAAGCTGAGCACTCTTCTCTTCGGACAGTGCCTCCCTTTTCATCTGCATGTTTCTCTGCATGTCTGTTATGAATCTTGTTTATCAAATATTTCACATTCCACTATGCAAACTGACACTGCTATCCAAGGTGATTTATGTGAGGTATTCAGGTATTGGTTACAATATGTGGAGGACCAAACAGTGCTCAAGAACTTCAAATAGAAAAGAAAGATGGATAGCACTCTTCTGTTTACATTTATTTTCACTGAGCAGCAGGACACAAATGTTTCAGCTATGCCTTTATTTTCCATTTGGTGTTCTACAGGATGCGCACCATGAGAGGATGCAGTGTCCTTGTAATAATTTACTTCTGCTCAAGACCTTCAGCTATGTATGAGATTGAAGAGCAGTGGTTCCCAAACTGGAGGTCAGGACCCCTAGGGGGGTCGTGGAGGTACTGAAGGGGGGTCATGGACAATAGGGACATTGCATAAAAACGGGAAATCCACGGGTTAAAAGCTAACAGCTAACGTAATTCCATAATTTGATTAGTAACAGTGTTCAATTGTATGGATAACAGATGCATTTGCTCTCCTGTGGATTTCTAGCAATTGAAGCGGACAAACTATTAAAGATAGATTTTCCATTAACAGTTTGTCCGCGTATATTGCTATTAACCATACAAGTGAATATGGGCCAGACTTGAAGAGGATGACGCGTAACCTTCCGATCCTGAGACCAACTCCTTGAACATTAGGCCATGGCTGCCCTAAATGACTTTTTAAACATTTTGTATAAAAGCATCAGTCAATGTAATGTAATATACAGTACAAGTGGTGAGTGTCTCAGGTTATGAGTGTGGCAGCTAATCTACATACTGTATGTTGGATAAAGGCTTCTGCTGCTTATGTACAGGTGGGGAGCGTATCATGTCACCTATTTGAGATAAGAGCCACTAAATGTTGTCCACTAATAGTAATGCTGAGTAATTTAATACAATGTTACTGGTGGTGAGTGTATCAGGTCAACGTGGAATAAGAGTGTCTCTCATGTCTTATGCAATGTACGTACAGTATTATACAATATGCTGTTGGTGAGGGGGTCAGGTCAATGCTGTTGGTGAGGGGGTCAGGTCATCCATGCTTATGGTGCTTATTGTACAATAACACACTGGTGTCATGTCACTAATGTTGACGTTAGCTCCACTCTGTCCCAGCATGATCCAGATCACTATTACACCGTCACTGGCAGTAGTGAGTGTGTAAGCTATTGCATTGGTCGGAGTCAGGTCACTTCTGGGGTCAGGTGTCATCCTGTGACGTTTGTGAACCAGTCGGTTCTTTTGAACAGCTCCTATACCGATGGGAACCGAATACCAGTTCCGAGACACTCCTTTCCGTTTTCGTTCATTTTGAAAATGACCCTTCACGTGAGTACTTTAATTTGGGGGAAAACCATGTGTCTGCCTCAGAGAGTGGCAGAAAGGTTTTTTAGAAGAAGGAGGACAAGAGGTGGAATCAAAAATACTATCCTCTTAAAACTGAATAATTTAAAAAACATTCTGAAGAGCCTCTTTATGAATGGCTCTTTGAAGGAAACAATCCACTATAGTCTGGATCCCATCAAAGAGCCATTAATGTATGATGACCAGATTTTTGTAGTCTGAAAATGGGACACTTCGCACGTGAGAAAGGACAATATTTGGAGGGCGGGTCTGGGGGACCTCCCCCAGAAAAAAAAATATTTTTTAGATGCAATTTCCTGCATTCTAATCAATTTTAGGAGGAGGAATGACAAATCACAACTGACGCCTTCAGACTTTCTATACAAGGGCTGGCTGCCATTAATTGTGTCAGGTAAACATGTTATATTTTCATATATTTACCCTGATAGACATGTAGCGCAATGTAGCGGGGGGCCAAAACCAGGACATATTTGAAGAGTTTGCTTGGGACCTGGGACACACAACTCCAAACCTGGACTGTCCCAGTTAAACCGGGACGTCTGGTCACCCTACATTAATGGCTTGTGCTGATGATGGCTCCCCCCCTAGCCTAGCATGCTCCTGAGCAATATCATGCGGGCATTAGTAGTGAGTGTGTGAGGTACTGTATTACAATACAGTGATATAGGGGTGGGTGAAGGTGAGGGTGTGACCTATGTTGACGATGGCTCCCCCCTGCGTCAGCATGCTCCTGAGCGCCGCCCTGCAGGTCAGCATGGAGCCCAGCAGGTTGGTGTGTAGCACGGACACCATGTCATCTGGACGAGTCCTCAGCAACAGCCCATCCCTATTGAAAACACCAAGCACACACGAGAGAGAGAGAGAGAGAGAGAGAGAGAGAGAGAGAGAGAGAGAGAGAGAGAGAGAGAGAGAGAGAGAGAGAGTTAAATGTGTAAAGACGGAACCTTTTCACCTGCGTGAAGCTGGCCCCCCCTCAGACCCAAAATGCTGAAATAAAACGTTTGTGCTCATTTGTGCTGTGACAATTAACGATTGCAAAGTTACAGCCGTTTTATTTTATTATTATGCTATTATTATGTGATTATTTCAATAATAGCACAAACACTTTTTTTTTACAGCACAATCCGGCACAAACATAGCACAAACAATCTGCAGTATTATTTTAGCATTTTGGGTCTGAGGGGTGTGGGGGGGTTATTGGTTGAATAAGTTGCTCATCAGAAGCCTAATTACAACATGTTTATTATTATAATATGTGGGCCATACTTGTTGATGCCAGCAGCATTGACCAGGTACCCCACCGAGCCACAGCTTTTCTGGATGGTCTCAAACGTCTTCTGCACCTCCTGCTCCTTGGAGACGTCGCAGCTCAGAGCCACATGGTCCTCTATGTACAGGGAGCAAGACACAAACCACAAACACACACACACACACACACACACACACACACACACACACACACACACACACACACACACACACACACACACACACACACACACACACACACACACACACACACACACACACACACACACACACACACACACACACACACACACACACACAGAGGGCGCGTTACAATATGCGACCTTGCCTCCTCCACTTGTGCCTGTCTCCTCGTACCAGGAAGTAATATGTCATGATGACATCACTGACCACAGCATTATATTTCAATATCTTGCAAAAGCTCAACTGTAAAGCCTACTTCTCATTTGCAATTAGGATGGTGAATGAAAAACAGTCCCGCAAAAGTTGTTGTGGCTAGGCTGTGAAAATATATTGGCATACATTTTTGTAAATTGACATTGAGAATATTTAATAAGGGTCATGATCATATGCTGTATATTTTGCGAAGGGTTACCAGCCACATCCAACCCACTTTCTCTGTGTGATCAAGACACACCTCAGGAGGTCTGGCCAAGGGGCCTAGGTTTACCTGGACACAATGGGAGCCCCCACAGCTTGGAGACAGACGGGGGATGGTCACTCTACTACAAAAAGACAGATACACTAGGGAAAGACAGAATTCTCCTAGGCTGTTGCTGTTAGGGTGAGGTCACAGAAGAACAGAATGCAAAAAATGCTTTAATTATTTGTAATTTCATGCCAGATGCTTTGGATAAATAAACCCGCTGAAATCAAGAATTGGACACCATGCTCTCTGACTCTTTAAAAAGAACACGCTGGATTCTAGCCAACACATAGTAAGTTTGGAAAATGATTTGGAAATGGGTTTACAACGTTTGGAACAAAATGGCTAAAATCCAACAATTGGTGACCCCGACTTGTGATAAAGAAGGAGAGCTGGTGGACAAAAAGACAAGAAATGGACGAAGGGGCAGTTGGGTGACAACAACTAACAGCCGCTACAATGTGTAATCAAATGGTAAGCAGACCAATGATTTATCTAAGTACTGTTATTGGGCAGATCAAGGTTTTATTGTTGTCACCCTACTGTAGGCATGTCTAAACAAATGGTTAAAGCATTAAGGTTAAAGTGCACAAGAAATACATATGGAACACTGGCTTAAGGCAAAGGTCATGCAAAAAAAAAAAAAAATACGAACAATCATTATGGCTGGGCAGAGGGGCCCATATTTTGTTGATATAATGGATGGCACATGTATTATTGGCTGATTGTTGTGTGGATACTGGACTGTGTTGAGATTACATTGCTCTGAGTTACGTTGCTGGGGAAGTATTGTGGTAGCATTTGTTGGGAATATTGCATTGCTGGTTATTTATTGGAGTGTTTATAGCTGGGGAAAATGGTGCTTGAAGTGTGGGCCTCGTTGAATGTGTTGGTATTGTTACAACTGCATTGTGGGAATCGGTGTAGGTTGACCATGAGAGATTTAATCGGATGTTTAGTTAAGAGTGGAATTTGGTAGTTACAGTGTGAATGTTGCCTATTTCTATGTGAATTGAATAGCAGTCTCCTTTGTATGTTAATCATTGAAAGAATTAATTTTAACTAACTAAGCTCAAGGAGTTTAGCAGTAAAGGAGGAGTTAAGACATAAACATAATGGACCTTGGAGGAAAGGGTGACTTCAGAGGATTACCTCCAGTGCTAACATCCACTGTGAAGGGTCAATGGGAAGCCATAAAACAACAGCTTATGGCTGCATCGATTGAAAAGGAAAGGAAAGGAACGGGAGAAAAGTATGACAAAATTTGGGAAGAGTTGAGGAGGCAAAAGCATGTGCCAAGAGATACTGAAAAGCGTGACCTGTTGCCACATCTCATCAAAGCAGTACAGTATGCCCAAATTCAGTTGGAGGAACATGAAAAAACAGGAAGCAGTCCAGGTTCTCTTTCAGAGATAACTGGAAAAGGGAGAAGGAACAATTAGAGTACAAAAGGAGTTGCCTCCATAATATGTCATTAGCCAGCGCAGCTTTGAAATTTGCACAGACAAAATCGGAGACATGCCCAGAGAATCAACTTTTGTTGATACAAAACAGACCCACCTCAGTATCTCTGCCACCCGCACCAGCATCATACTTTGCAAATGTCTTGGAAGAAGTGAAACAAACTCCTACTAAATTATCACAGCAGTGTCTAAAGACAGTGGAAAGAGAGACAGGAAATGGAAGGAGCAAGTTGCACTCAAAAGTGGAGACAGGGGCATGTTGTGAAACGAGAAAGACAAACGAAAGCAGAGACACAGTGGAGTCACCACTACCTGTGCCTCAGAACATGTTGCCATTGATATGCAAAGACCCCCAGGGGGGAGAGAAGTACAAACCATTCTCCTTCACTGACATGAACTGCATCGTTGAAAAAATGCCCCCTCCGTCAGAAGGGGGAGGGGCATGGATGAGCAAGTTTTTTCAACTTACTTTGGGTCACAAGCTTGCTATTGGAGATTGGAGAGCAATATTGGAGAGACAAGTGACCAGCTTTGATGTTATGCAGATAGAGACCATTGCAGGTACAACCAATTTGGCGGATTCAGAATCATTCACTTCTCATGCTACACAGTTGGGAGGAGCTATGCGAGCAAAGTTTCCTGTTCCTACAGGGACCACACACACACACTCATTCACCATGAAAGAAAATGAAGACATATCAGAATTTCTGATCAGGTGCAAGGACATTTGGACTGATAGAGCAGGGTGTCACCCTGGCTCTGGACAGTGGCAGACATTGCAATTCAGAAAAGCCATCATGGGAAGCGTACCCAAAACAATTCGAAAGGCCATGGAGGACAATCCGGACCTGGCAGGGTGTACCACTGAACAATGGGAAAGGCACTTGAAACATCACATGAAGATACAAAGAGCTAAGGAGCAGGAGGCAAAAGAGGAGACAGACGCAGCACGACTGGAACTATTGAAACTGCAGTTAGAGGAGGCTCGCAACAGAGTGGGTGACACAAAAAATAAATCTGAGTATCAAATGGTTCAACAGACCCTCCACCAAGCGAAAAGAGGTCCAGGGGAATTGGGCAGGAGGCATAGGACTGGTTGGCGTAGGTCATGGGACAAATGCCATGGCTGTGGTGAGTTGGGTCATTGGAAGAGAATGTGCCCCAAAGTGCAGTGGAGAGGGTTCCCAAACATCCCAAATCAATATAGAAGGGGTTATGGGTATACCCCACAGCAAGCGTACCTATTACCACAACCCTCGCCACACCATGGATCAGGGTTTCAGAATTTGGGTATGGGCATGCCTTGGGGGGCGTCGACACCCTGGGGTCCTTTGACACCCTGGGGAATTGGCCGTATTCATTAGAGGTGGAGCAGAAACCTGACTGACACTGGGGTGATAAAAGAATTGTATGAAATGGGCAAGGTTTTCAAATTTTGGATATCAATTAGCAATAATTTTAATTCATTCAGGTTTGGAAAAATCATACAATTTGTTTTGAAAAAGGATTAAGTTGCATTTAATCGACCTGGTTTCGTGTGATTTAATTAAGTGAAGATTAACTAATTGTCCATTTTTTTTTTCTTCTTAGGAGACGATAACAGGATACGGTTGCCTGTTGTGCAAAGCTCGTTGTTGACCTAATCCCTTCAGGATGTCTGGAGACAATGAGATTGGGAGTCGACACCTAGAGAGGAATATACTCTGAATTGCCTTAATCATTTAGTCCTTTCAGGAACATGACCATGGAGTGAAACCAGGGGACCGATACACATTGGGGAATGTGAACATATCTCTTGTTTTGTATGCTATATGTGAATTTGATTTAATCTACAGGTTAACGATAAGAAGGAACCAGTGTGTCATAACAGGTTATCATCAAGAAGTAACCATGGTTGATTAACTTCAGGTTTCATTCCCTTTTTTCCCCAAGAACAGGAGACTAACATATATGTATTCCTTGTGTGTCTGTCATTGTATGTCAATGGGCCCTATGTCTGTCTCTGTGTTATGTGTGTTCATGTAAAAAATTGAGAGTGCACGTGCAAAGGTTGAATTAAAAAAAAAAAAAATGAGAAGAACATGGTTAATATGGCAATTTAACAGAGGCCTACTTACAGTGACGTCATGACATTTATTTTACACATTTTTTGGGTTGTTTCATTTATTGATTTGAGTTTATTCATTCGGTTTCTTCAAGTTGGTTTTGATAATGCTTTCATTTTACGTCTTGATTTGGTTTTCAAATGAATCAATTTGAACCTCTTTGTGAGCATTTTTCTTTTAATAAGCGGTGTTTTCCTTTATTTAAAAAAAACAGATGGGTCTTTCTTTCTCTTTTTGGTCAACAAAGAGTTTGGTTTTGAAGTAAGAAACATTTTTATTTACTATTTGGGTTTCAAATGGATATTTTTCAACATTTTATTTACTATTTGGGTTACAAAGGAATCATTTTCAGCTTTTTAGAGAGGTGGCTTTCTTGTTACAACGTGTTCTTCTTTCAGGAAAATATGACTTTATTTGGTTATGTTCCATCAAAATGCAGGAGTTAGAGATACTATATTAAAATAAGCTTCATAGGATTTCTAGTTTATAGTTTCCATGACTATATTTTCATCGTTTTGGGTTACTTTAAACAGTGCTTTATTTCTTTAGTTGACTTCACCAATTTTCCCTTTATACATTTTGTTTTTATTAAACAAGAAAACTCACTTTGGTTAGGTATGTTATGATATGGGTAATTGATATGGGTTTTTAAGAAAACTAAAAAGTTATAAAAAGTAATATTCAGCGATAAGTCATAAACAATGCCATTTTAACATGAAACTTTAATTAAACAGCTATTGTACAGACTTTGCCGTCTTCCAAGTTCATCCCCCAGTTCTAATTTTATTTCCAAAATTTGGGCTCAAAACCCAGAGGCGGTGAGGTGCCATAGTTTAAATTGATACAGAATCTCAACAGAGTGCAACCATGTGATCAATCAGCGGTCAACTTGGAGGAAACCAGGTGTCATGAAGTAAAGTACGCGCTCTCTATTGTCTGGCAGTTGCAAACGTTGAGAAATCCAAGGAGATTTATACGGAGTCAGATGGGAGAACTGTGGTTCTCTGCCAGGGCATTGAGCAAAGTACTGTAGGGTGTCCATGACGGGACACAAAGAACTACGCTGGTTCGATCTATGATATGGGACGACAAAGTCCTAGAGTTGGAAACAAGGGGGTGCACTCTGCTTGTTGAAGGGATAACTTACATAAACTTTGGCACACACCTCCACTATTTTAAAGATTAATCTGTTTGGCTGTGCCATACAGATTAAAGAGAGGGAGAGTTTATTTTCATTGTCAATGGTGGATGAATAAGGGACATGTCATTGACTGTATCTTTAGCTTTCTAAGAGAAGTATTCCCCCCCTTCTTCTTTCAAAGAGAAGTAATATTCCCCCTTCTAAGAATTCAGATTTTTTTGGAAGTTGAAAGTTGATTTATGAATTTAGATTAGTAAAGAGGCAAAGGGCTGAAATTGAATTTTTTGCTGTTGTTTCAGAAATGCATTTTTAAAAAAAAATTTTATTTATGGTTTATGGTTTTTACGTTTTTATGGTTTCTCAACCCATGGAAAGTGTGACATAAAAGTTGGGCAGGGTCTGACATGATAAATGGTGCGCAAACATTTTCTTTTATTCCAGGTTTTTGTTGTGGATTGTCTTTATAGCTCTCTGGGTGATGCGATGAAAATGCAATTTTGGAACAATTTTGAATTTTTCTTTTATTCTTCTTTCTTTCTTTCTTTCTTTCTTTCTTTGGGCTTATCATTCCTATTAAAGAGTTTAACAAACTATTGAGAAGCACTTCACCATAGCTGACACTCTCGGGGGCAAAAAAGAACATTTCTATTTTTATGATGTTGCCACGATATTTTTTCAGTTGAAGAGAGGGACTCCAGAGAAAAGGGGTGACAATATATTGACTGCATTTTTAGTTCTTGTTTTGTATTCTTCTTTTAGGTTTGGTTGTTTATTTTTGAACTGTTGTTTTGGGTTGAACAGAATTTTTGCATTTCAATACCTATAGGCTACTATGGGTAGGCCTATGAATCTCCAACCATAACCCAAGTGATAGCCGTTCGATTGCATTTCAGATAAAGACATGGCAGATGGACATGCTAAGATATTTTTTTTGTGATTCGATGTTGAATCGAATCAAGAGAGGGAATTGAAAATATATTGGCATACATTTTTGTAAATTGACATTGAGAATATTTAATAAGGGTCATGATCATATGCTGTATATTTTGCGAAGGGTTACCAGCCACATCCAACCCACTTTCTCTGTGTGATCAAGACACACCTCAGGAGGTCTGGCCAAGGGGCCTAGGTTTACCTGGACACAATGGGAGCCCCCACAGCTTGGAGACAGACGGGGGATGGTCACTCTACTACAAAAAGACAGATACACTAGGGAAAGACAGAATTCTCCTAGGCTGTTGCTGTTAGGGTGAGGTCACAGAAGAACAGAATGCAAAAAATGCTTTAATTATTTGTAATTTCATGCCAGATGCTTTGGATAAATAAACCCGCTGAAATCAAGAATTGGACACCATGCTCTCTGACTCTTTAAAAAGAACACGCTGGATTCTAGCCAACACATAGTAAGTTTGGAAAATGATTTGGAAATGGGTTTACAACGTTTGGAACAAAATGGCTAAAATCCAACAGCTGACAGCTGGGAAACTTTATCGGTTTCTCCACGGAGGAGGGGCCAGGAGGTTGGGCGAGGAGACAAGCACAAGTGGAGGAGGCAAGGGTCGCATATTGTAACGCACTCAGAGAGCGAAAACCACCTGATACCAATTCAGAGGGCAACAGCATAGAGAGGCATTATGGGCAAGGTACGTATGTGGGAGTGAAGATGCTGCACAAATTCTCATTGGAGATCTTTATTTGTATAATCCAAGACCCGAGGGAGCTGCTTTCCTTCTGAAATCAAATGTACCCAATTTAAAGCTGGCATGGAATCTTGCCACAGGACCACTCAAACAGCACAGCACTTCAGGTCCTTGAGCAGACTCCTTCTAAGAAACTACCCAGGCCACAACCTGACTGTCTCAAACACTGCTATAGGCCTGCTGTCATTATTTATCTGAAAAGTTAGTTAAAATGAGGTGTTTACCATTCAGATTTGGTTGACAGACATTTAGAGAGTGGCTCCTCTCTGTCAGTGTGTGTGTGTGTGTGTGTGTGTGTGTGTGTGTGTGTGTGTGTGTGTGTGTGTGTGTGTGTGTGTGTGTGTGTGTGTGTGTTGGGGGCTTCTTTATTTACCTCCTGGCAGAGTGGCTGCGGTGGCCTGGGCAAGCTCTGCGTTTCTGGAGACCACCACGACCCTGTGCCCTTTCTGCGCCAACAGCCTGGCCACCGCGCGGCCAATGCCCCTGGAGCCGCCGAACACCACACTCAACCTGGACATGAATGCTGCTGAGGAAAGACGGAGGGCAAAATTGATGGCATCCTGTTACTGATGTGGTTCAAACCACTAATGCCATTAAAAGGCAAGGCGGTGTTTGGCAAATGAAGACATTATTATATGTGACAAAGGGTACCCGGTTATTGTAAGCCTTACTTGGATTCTACATAAATCTTTGGAGCTCCTACGATTAAGCAGTAGGCCTAATTTGCGGCGGGACAACCTGCTTACAATAAGGAGCATTCAGTTGCTGCCAAATGCCAAGTCTGGTACCTAACTCAATTGTCCAAACATAAATAGACAGATGGGAGGATGTTAGCATTGGACGTTTAGCATAACCTACACGGACACTATTTTAAACCCAACATTATTGAAATAACACCATGCATGTCAGAAGTAAACTATTTTACCAGTATGTGTTCTCTTATCAAAATATTTCCCTCTCGGGTCCTCACATTGTGCCCTCTACGTTGACAGCCGAGAGTGACCAAAGGGCGCCGCCATGTTTCGAACTGAATTTACTATTCTGTGACACCACTGTTTAGTAACTCCACCAGGTGGCGCCAAAATACTTCCCATTGCATTTCATGAAACCAGAGGCTGAAACACCATAAGTAAAACTTTT
>NC_085862.1:32240934-32328434 GCF_034702125.1 Engraulis encrasicolus | reverse complement strand
CTTTAAATTGTTGCCGACAGTCCGTATCCGATCCAAACCTGGGCCCAAACCCATCACTATTGAGGACCATCAAGACAGTTGCAAATTGCGTGTCCCTGGTGTCAAATAGTCCCTCGGAAACATGAGAGGAGCGAGAGTACCACTTCAGATGCTGCCTACAGGGTTGTCCCTTCCTAAATGACCTGCCTGTCACGGGCCCTGAAGGAGCAGAGATACTCCCTCACAGGTTAAGTGGCATGAGGGATAGCATCCACTTTGACTCACAAGAGAGGACATGGAGAAAAGAGCAGAGAGGAGAGAGAGACACACGAATAGATACAGGTATGGGAGAAGAGAGAGAAAGCAAGAAATGGAAATCGAGAGAAAATAAGAGTATGTGTGAGTGTGTGTGTGAGAGAGAGAGAGAGAGAGAGAGAGAGAAAGAGAGAGAGAGAGAGAGAGAGAGAGAGAGAGAGAGAGAGAGAGAGAGAGAGAGCGACAGCAAGGGGTGAATGTGTAACTCATTTTAGGGCCATCAGTCCTGCTCGGCTAAGCCTGATGGCGTATGGCAGTAATCCACCCAGCCTGCAATTCTGCGTCTGATAAGTGAAGGTGAGTCGAGCCTGCAGAGACAGAGAACATTGTGCAATGTGCAACACAGGCACTTTTTCCAAATCAACTGCTGTCTTTTTTTTTTTAAGATTTGGCGAGTAAGGGGCGAAATTGAACTGCCATTGAGTATGGGATGCTTCATTGAAGAGGAGAGGAAAAGAGAAGAGAGGAGAGGAAAAGAGAAGAGGGGGAAAGGGCGAAATGGGTAGCGGATGATGGTTGTAATTTTTGGGATGAATGGAAACAATGATACCCAGGGGGAGCTGAGGCTTTCTCCATCCCATTAGCATCAAATGAGTACAAATTGTGCTTCATCACAAAGACAAAAGGAAGGTCAAAAAAAAGAAAATTAAAAATCAATGCAACAGGAGGAACTTTGTAAAAGTAAAGTACCCAAAGCCATCTATGGAACAGAAAACACATACATCATATTCAAGTCTAAGGGGACACCTCATTAAACAGGAACACACGCACACGCGCACGCGCACGCACACATGCATCCATCCACACACACACAGAAATGGCCACAAGTCTTGAGAGCACCGATGAAATGAAAACGGATAAAATGGAAACGGATGAAATGGAAACGGATGAAATGAAAATGGATATAATCCTGATGGTGAAATGGCACAGCAAGACGCCAAATACAGAGTTGTAGTGTGTTATGTGGTCGGTGTGCCTGCTCTGTGTGGTGCCAGGCCGGTGGCTGCTGAGGGTGGCATGGCAGCCAGGGCACTGTGCCCGTGCGCTGCTCCACTCTTCTCTGGTGGTTTCCCAGGCGATGAGTGCTGGTGAGGCCCCGAGCGCTCTGTGCCACACACACACAACGCTCGCACACACAAACGCACGAACGAACGAACAAACGCATATCTCTGGCCATGTCTGAGGTTAGGCTGACATCTTTCACACGCACGCACACACACATACACAGCTTGGTTTTGACGTCTGAGAAATAAAGACACACAGTGTCTCCAACACCACATTAATCTTTTCTCTAAATGCTCTAAAACACATACAAACACTCACATACATACTCACATACACACAAAAACACACACGCAAGGAAATATAAATATGCACAGACTTGCAGTCTCTGTCTGATTATTATTGTGTGATTGTGTCCATGGCTCATGTCTCGCTACACAAGCAGAGGAGCCACTTCAGATAAGGTTACAAAAAAAACAAAACAATAAAAAACAAGGGAGCAGCTTTTCAAAGAGATAAAAAAATGAATCTGAAATAACAGAACAGCTAGTATCTTCTGATTTAAGAGACCTATGGAGTGTTTTTATCTTGCTATTTTACATGATCACCACCCCACAACCCAACACCATAACACCAACCACTAAATCACCCAAAACAAGACATCTACAGCAGACAATAGTTTCAGATTATTCCTAATCGTTCAATTTTTTTTCCTCGTCTTTCTGGAGCAACTGGCCATTTTCCATCACGCCGTTCCTTTCATGCAGTCTCACAGCTGACCAAATCTCTTTGAACAGCACTTTGGCTACCTAGTCTGCACTGACCAGTGCACTGATCAGTAGGGCTGCACGATATCAGAAAAAAATCGATACTCGATAACAGCATGCAATACCTTGATAATATTTAAACAATATTTAGAAATACAGCCAAGTGTTTTTCATGTCACTAATTTGTCGCTGTGTGCAGTACACAGGTTTGATCATGGCGGGCTTCTCACGTATTTGTTGACATTCAGCTAGTGATTGGACATCACAAAAACAATGACTTGTTATCGATAATTAAGTTATTTTCGCGATACACATATCGCCACTCTTGATATCGCAATTTCGAAACATTTTCGATATATTGTGCAGCCCTACTGACCAGCGCTGCAACACATTTGCTGTGTCTCAGATGATGCACTTGTGCACTTCGGGCACTATGTTTCAGTGCGTAATTAATACACCATACACACTAAAACATGAAGACTGAAGTGCACAAGTGCACCATTTGAGACTCAGAAATTGAGACTCTCAGATGCTCTCAACAACCAAGAATTTATTCCCCACACTCTGCATATTATTTATTGAAGTGAATAAAAGACTGTGCCTGTCTGAGACTCCTTCCCATTTTTGTAAGTCAAAAACTCCCTCTGAAACAACCAAATCAACTAAAGGCAAATAAATCATCCAGAAAGAAAACCTTGTAAGATGTGCTTACTGAATGACCGGTTCTTTATTGGCATTGAGACTTCCCAGGACCTTCTTCAGCCACTTCTTGTGCAAAGAGGAAACAGCTGACCGTGATGAGCAATTACCCAATCAGGTCAGCCGAGGACCTGCAGGCAGCCAATCGCAGATCACGCCTTTGATGGTACTTCAG
This sequence comes from Engraulis encrasicolus, assembly GCF_034702125.1. Taxonomy (NCBI): domain Eukaryota; kingdom Metazoa; phylum Chordata; class Actinopteri; order Clupeiformes; family Engraulidae; genus Engraulis; species Engraulis encrasicolus. Next base: position 32,325,497 of record NC_085862.1, on the reverse strand, counting down.
CGTAAAAGTCAGCATTAAAAACAAAACAAAAACAAAAACAGGCATCCCTCCGTACCAGTCAACCAGTCAACTATTCTGCACTACCCCAACCAAAACCACATAATAAAAAATAAGTTAAAATTTCATATTTCCAGACATGAACATGTTTCCATAATTTCATTTTCAGTTTTGTTCCTGTGACTCATATTTATCTTTGTTTACTTATATACAATAAAGTGAGACAGTACAAGGCACACATTTAAAGACCTCTGAAATGTTACTTATCGTTAAATAAAAGCGATAAAATAAAAGAGAGAGAGATGTCTAGCCCTAACACATGACTGACTATAATAGTGCTCTTCACCGGTGTATGCTTAGCCAGTGCTACCACTAATTCCTCTGCTTGCTACTGTACGTGTCTGTGCTCTTGTCCTTAGCGATCCACTGTCCTTTCCTCCATTGTGCTGTGGAGGCTGGGTCCTTGCCTCCTTAAAACCAACTCCCACTAAGCATCTGTGGGGTCCAGTCCAAGAGTTCAACCCCTCTTGTGATGGCGGTCCAAGCTGGCTGGTTTAAGACAACAGCAGTGTGAGTGTGTAGCTTATTCCATCCAGGTGAACTTCCATGACGTTGCGGGTTGTCTCAAGTTTGAGTGAGCTCCACTCCGAGGCTGCAGATGGCGCCAGTGATCATATGATGTCCACGAAGCTGCCGGGGAACAGGCCGGTGCGGCCGTTGCGTTGCAGCGTGCCCTTGAACCAGCCGTCCTCGCGCTTGCGGTGCACGAAGACGATGTCCCCCTCCTTCAGCTCCAGCTCTGCCTCACTCTGGGGAGGGTAGGACACCACCACTCGGTACCTGCAGGGGTGAGGAGAGAGAGACGGGGCAACTCAGGGTTAGGTCAACATTACACTGTTATAACCCAGCCGTGGCTTAGTCGGCTGGGCACTGGCTAGTTCGATTCCCGACCCGGGTCATTTCCCGATCTCTCCCCAGTCTTTCTCTCTCTCTCTCCCACCCATTTCCTATCTCACTCTTCACTGTCCTGTCTAAATAAAGTTGAGAAGCCAATGAAAAATATTTTCTTTAAAAACACATTACACTGGCATAGGGCCACGACTCAATATCTAACCTTCCATCCTCTCTTTTTGCTTGTGGCCTTGTGATGTGAGGCAAGACGTAATTGACGATAGACTCACAAGCGTGCAATTCAAACTCACAAGCATGCAAAGGTCAAAGGTCTTTTTCTCATTCGCAATCGTGATGTTGAATGGGGAAAAGTCATCCAAAAGTGTTTGTGCCTAGGTTGGCGGCAGGAGAATTGTAACGGAGGCAGGAAGTCAATGAAACACAAGGCCACAAGCAAAAGGGGAAGACAAAGAGGTTAAACATTGAGTTGGAGCCATTACATCAGTTATACGAGGCTGACGGGGTGAGGAGAGGGGGCATCTCAAGGTCACACCAACATCATGTGTATGGGCTGAACTTTATCACCAACACAGTATCACTTCTCAATGATGTCGTACAAACGGGCTGTGGATATATGAGGAGCACATCATATCATGGTATGTGTAATGTGATGTGACGTTATGTGACAGCCGACTTTCCGCTACGACCAAAGAATGACAAACTACGCAGACAGATCCATATCAAAGACGGCACAGCCCAGAAGTCATCGTGTGCAGATGGCAGAAGTTATAAAGCTTGATAATAAATTCAACATCTGTGTGAGGAGATAAAGTTTCACACATAAACCAGCATCTCCAGAGCGCAGTAGTAGCTCGATCCAGAGACACTCCCAGAGTGCAGTAAACCCTTGGCAGATATATTAGGACTGCTTGTGATAGGCGGTCACAGGGGTCACAGACAGAGACATAAACTACATTTAGTCACCTTGCTAAAATAATCCAGAGATTAACTTGACTGCCCCTAAATTCTCTCTTCATGACGCTCTCCACCTTCTGTGGAATCGTCTAACTACTCGTTTAGTTGGGTAGATCATATGATGACACCCCTTTAGGAAATGTACCTTATCATGTCAATAGTGGAATGCTAAGGAGAGGATGTAGGGGGAAAATATCAACCACGCCCCAAAATGGTAGGATATATACAGTGGTGCTCATATGTTTACATATGTACACAAAAGTATAGTGCATTTGTAACTCAAAGTCCCCATGACATCAGTGGTCCATGACCATGTTTCACAGAAGGGATGGTGTAACTTTCATCATAGGCTCCGATGACTGTTCTCCAAATGGTACTGTTAATAGTGGCTGAAAAAAGTTCCATATTGATATCATTTTTCCAAATGACTGTCACAGGCATTCTGATGCTTCTCACTATGCTATTTGGTGTATCATATGCAAAATAACATGTTTGCATTTTTGTAGTAATGGCTTTCTCCTGGCAACCCCCGACAGCCCATCTTTCCTCAAGTGCCTCTTTGCTGTACAGTTTAAAACATTTTTTCATGTTGTCCTATATTTCACCTGAAGTTATTTTTTGGTTGTCCTATGCCTCCTGAACAATTTCCCTTGCAATGATCATTGCAATGCAATGATTCCCTTGCCCAATGGCTTGATTCCAACCAAACTCCCTCATATTGCATTTCTGAATTGAAATTCCAACAGTGACAACATGACAATATTTCGACAAAGCCAAATCAACCCGTCATTAGCTTCAGAAAGAATAAAATGAAGGTTTTTGAGCGACCATCTCACTCTCCTGATCTCAACATCATTCAGGGGAAACCTCAAATGTGAGGTTCCAGCAAGACACCCAAAGATATTATAGGAAACAACCATTTTGCCAGGAAGAATGTGCTGTTTTGTCATCTGAGAACATTAAGAGCCTTATCCACAACTACCACAAACAATTTAGAGCGGTCCCTGATGTTAAACAGGGCCATATTCAGCAGCAGAAACTAGGGTATGTAAACTTTTGAACAGGGTCATTTGGGTAGTTTGGGTTGTGATCATGCTTTTGAAAGAGTAAACACAGAAGATTGTTAATAAATGTCTCAAGCCAGTCACTAGCAATGAGTGAAAAAAAAAGGTTTTGTGTAATCCTTCATATTTTGTGAGAAATCACAGAGAAAGCGTATATTCTGCTGGGGTATGTAAACATATGAGCACCACTGTATAGTCATGTTTAGGTAAGGAATTTGTGATCTCAATAGAGAGCCTACAGTAAGTCATACTCCTCCATGGGATTCAATATTGAAATAACAACCAATGGGAGTCAATGGAAACACCTTTTTTGACAGCTATTTTTTTGGATGGATGGACATGACTTTGGCTATCTGTAGTTGGGGTGTCGTACCTCTCCAAGAAAAATGACTTGAGTGACTATTTTAGCAAGGTGACTATTTCACAAATAAATTTATATAGGTCTATGGATAGGGTATCGTACCTCTCGCAGACGATTGGCCGAGAGTCGTGCTGGGCGTGCAGGGAGGAGCAGGGCTGGCGTGGGGGAGGGGCGATGGGCACAACAATGCCATCCTGGCACTGGCTCTTGCGGTGGGAGGAGGAGATAGCGTCCGAGCCCGACGTGGAGGGCTCCGAGTCGGACACAGTGGAGCGGCTACCGTTGGCACCCCCGCAGGCGGCCATGATGTCACACATTGTTCCGGAAGCCCCCTGGGGCGTGTCTATGGTGACAGCTTGCTCCGCCTCCAGCGTGGGGGAGGATGGGGGAGAAGGGCGGAGCTTCTTCTTATTGGATAGCAGCTTGAGAAGGCCCTTCTTCTCCCTCTGTAAATGGTTACAAATAAAACATCAAAAACACAACCAGCGTTATGTCGGGGACTTCTGTTGGGACCTAACTGAGAAGTAATGCTATTTGTGGGCTATGCTAATTTTAACTTTTAATGATATCAGCTTAGATATCAAATTTAGGTGTGTTGGCTGGCTTAGGTCTGTGTGTGTGTGTGTGTGTGTGTGTGTGTGTGTGTGTGTGTGTGTGTGTGTGTGTGTGTGTGTGTGTGTGTGTGTGTGTGTGTGTGTGTGTGTGTGTGTGTGTGTGTGTGTGTGTGTGTGTGTGTGTGTGTGTGCGCGCATGTGTGTGGTTAATGATTCTCCACCCCAACTCTCACAGCCTGTCTCACTCGGTAACTTAATTTGTGCCACCTCTGTCCCTGACAAGAGAGCGCTCTGTGCGTGTGAATCAGGCCCTAAGCATGAGCATGTGACAACTGAAGACTCTTGCACCGCCACTGCCTCTGGAGCGAGAGAAAAAAAAAACAAGCTACTCCCAACACCTGCACTTTGGCACTCCAAACAGGAACAGAAGGCGACACACGTGACACAACATCAAAACATTTTAGCTACGGGGCATATCTTTGATCCGCACAGAGTAAAAAGTCATGACCCCTGTGTATTTATTTCCTCTGATTATGTGGAAGCGGAGACTAGAGTGACACCCTGGATAGATACGGGAGGAGTCACCTTTAGCAGGCATGATGCCTGACGACTGCTTCTAAAGTTATTCTGTATCTGGGTGTCCTTCAAGTCTTCATCCACCCCCCCCCCAGACCCCCACTCCAACCCAGTTAGGGAAGGATTATAAGGACAGTCTGAGACATGACTGGCGAGAGAGAGAGAGAGAGAGAGAGAGAGAGAGAGAGAGAGAGAGAGAGAGAGAGAGAGAGAGAGAGAAAGAGAGAAGGAGAGAGAGAGAGAGAGAGAGAGAGAGAGAGGGGGAGGTAGAGGTAGAGGGAGAGGGAGAGGGAGAGGGAGAGAGAGAGAGAGAGAGAGAGAGAGAGAGAGAGACACACACACACACACTGTGTACACAAACACGAGACGCGAGACACATGCACACACACAGACACACGCGCACACACACAGAGACACATACGCACACAGATATCCACACACAGGGCTTTGATGTCCTTAGGGCAAAGTCATCTGTGGAGGTTGTCTCTCTGTGCCCGTCCCTGAGCCACTTAAGAATATTCCAGCTCATTTAGCCCAGCACTTCACCAGCACACCACACACCCTGCACAACTCCGCTCAGATCTACTCTGCTCTGCTCAGGGCAGCAAACCAGTCGTGTCCCAATCAAGACACTACTCATCATCATCATCATCATCATCTCAGCGGGATTTTTGGGAGGACCACAATGATGAAGCAAATGATTATTGGAGCTAGCGGAAGGGGTGTGTGTGTGTGTCTGTGCGTGTGTTTAGTTTAACACTAGTTTAAAAACACACCATTTAGTTTAACACTAGTTTAAAAAAACACCATTGTGAGGACTACAACCCGACCTTTCACGTTTGCTGTGAGGACATTTGTGGTTGTGCGGAAATTTTGATTGCTCCGTTTGATTTGCCATTAAACATGTTTTTCTAGGTTGTTGTTGTTGAAAAAACTAATTGTAAAAACATTTGCTTACTGACAGATTAGGGTTTGTTTTGGTCAGGGCACAATTTCATATCAACGGAAGGTCCTCACAAAGATGCAAATACAGGTGTGTGTGTCTGTGCGTGTGTGTCTGTGCGCGTGCGTCTGTGCGCGTGCGTCTGTGCGCGTGCGTCTGTGCGCGTGCGCCTGTGCGCGTGCGTCTGTGCGCGTGCGTCTGCGTCTGTGCGTGTGTGTCTGTGCGCGTGCGTCTGTGCGCGTGCGTCTGCGCGTCTGCGCGCGTGCGTCTGCGCGTCTGCGTGCGTCTGCGTCTGCGCGCGCGTCTGCGCGTCTGCGTCTGCGCGTGTGCGTCTGCGCGTGTGCGTGCGTGTGCGTCTGTGCGTGCGTGTGCGTCTGTGCGTGCGTGTGCGTGTGCGTCTGTGCGTGCGTGTGCGTGTGCCTGTGCGTCTGTGCGTGCGTGTGTCTGTGCGTCTGTGCGTCTGTGCGTGCGTCTGTGCGTGCGTCTGTGCGTGCGTGTGTCTGTGCGTGTGTCTGCGTCTGTGCGTGTGTCTGCGTCTGTGCGTGTGTCTGCGTCTGTGCGTGTGTCTGCGTCTGTGCGTGTGTCTGCGTCTGCGTCTGTACTGGAGTAAGGTAGTGTGTGTTGTTGAGATGCGTGAGCGAGCAGTCTACCAGCCCCCTGCGACTCTCTCTTCCCTTTCTCTCTCACACAACAAAAATTAACTTCTAGTTTAAAAAAACGTATTTCCCTAACCTCAACAGTCTTGCACACAGCTAGGCATTTTTACTCTCTAAATTCATAAAATAATCTGCATTTGTACAGCAGAAGTAAACAAACAGTCACTGACAGCACAATGCTGTTGCATAGTGCAGCATGATGGTGCAGCATACCGCCATTCTCAAACTGCATCATAAGCACTCTACACCAGTCCTATCTGTGCCCAGTAATGGCAAGCCAACACAACTTTGACTGCATGTCATGCTTCTCAGTATTTCTATGCATGTGACAAATGGACCTCCTCGAATCCTAATGTGAAGCAGATACCAAGTTCCAAATGGTTTTGAAGTTAATCAGATGAGAGTGATGCGATTCAAAATGAATTAGGCCTACAAGGCCTACAAAATTGATTTTGGCTTTGGTTTCAAAATGTGTTTTGGCCTGCTAGGCTTTTGTCAGACCGAAAACACAAACGCATATTTAGTGTAGCCCAAAACATTTAAAATAGCAACACTCTTGAGGGCCTCGAAGCTGCTTCACTTTGAACGATTTCATAACTTCACCGAGGAGCACCAGGAGAAGAAGAGAACACCTCGCAGCACTCCAAATACCGGCTTGTTTTTCCAATGACCCACAAAACCCTCGTAGTGGTGATGTTTGTTCTTTCCCATCCTTCAATCATTTTGACGAAAAACAATTTGGTCTACAGATTACAGCCTTTTGTGGACTTGGTGAACAGCAACAATATTCTCAAAAGATTTGTTACATTAGCCCTTTAGACTGACCTTTGTTGGTTTAACTGGTGCTGCTGTCTATACTCCCCCCCCCCTCTGAAGAGTAACTCCCTGTGTGTATGTGTGTCTTTGTGATTGTTCACAAAGCTCCACATAGCCAACAGGCAGTAAACTTTTTATGTTATCATTCAAGACAAAGTTGCAGACACTCACCTTCCCGTCCTTGTCCATGCGGCAGGCCAGGGCACTGCTGTTGACACTAGAGGGCGCCGCACCAGACGCCGCCGAGGCGGCAGCAGTAGCGCCGAGCGCCATGATCGGTCCACTTCCCAGGGGCCCGGCCAGCACCGCCACAGGCCTTAGGCTGCCGTCCGCCTCCAGGGAGGCCGCGCTGACGTTGGGAGGGGTGAGGGAAGCGGCGGCGCAGCCCAGAGCCACAGAGGAGGCGGCAGGCCGGGGGCAGGTGGAAGAGGAAGAGGGGGCGGGGGATGGGGACGCTCCGTTACTACTACCAGCGGCTACAGCAGCAGCAGCGGCGGCGGCAGCAGCGGCGGCCGCGGAGGAGGCAGAGGCTATGGTGAGGGGCTGGGGGCACACGGCCAGGTGGGGGTGGGGGTGGCCGTGGCCGTGGGGGTGAGGCAGGAAGGCGATGGCCTGCTGCTGCGACTGGATGGGCGTCACCGCTGCTGTGGGCCGGTCCTGACTGTGGCATGCAGCTAGGGGAGAAGAGGGGACATGGGAGGGAGATACTGGTTACACACTTTTAATCGGTACCTGATTACTGGAATAGGGACAGTAAAATCATAGCATGTAACAGTCTGCAACATTACATACTTCCACTATATTTTAGGGTTAGGTATATACAGCGTAATTGCATAATATTAGATATTGATACAATGTTGACACTACTACTCTACTCTACTACTTCATTGATCCAGAGGGAAATCACGGGGTTGGGGTGGGGGGTTGAAGAGGAAAATCATGAGGTGATTGGCATGTTAAAAAGGAGAGAGTGGGATTATTTGAATCAACCGACCGCTGAGTGGCTGGATTACAGGAATGCATTCTGAACTTGAAATACTTGTATCGACAACCTGTCAACAAATCTCTAGTGCAAATGCACCAAATCAATGAATACCAAGGGGACCAGGGGACCGTAGATAGAAATTAATCCGAGGCCAACTCTGTACAATGCATCACACATTTAATGATAGAATTGCGCACATTGCTCTACTTAATAATTTAATAAATTGCAAGCGCTGTCGTTACCCTATCTGCTAAGCGAGCAAGGACATGCACACTGAGACAGTCATCGACATACAGACCAAGTCACTACAAAAACCTCATAACTGAATAACTGTAGACGACCAAGCAGGCGACGAGAAAATGTCACTGCTGCTGCCTGGCTCACACAAATGTCTTTTGTGATTGGTGACTTTGATAGAAGAACAGGGGCCCCAGCGCACCAGGCGTTGCATAAGAGAATTACTGAACACTGCTGATTTCCATTAAGCAGTCGTGTGTGTGTGTGTGTGTGTGTGTGTGTGTGTGTGTGTGTGCGTGCGTGCGTGCGTGTTAGTGTGTGTGTGAGTGTGTGTTGGTGTGTGTGTGTTGGTGTGCGTGTGTTGGTGTGCGCGTGTTGCTGTGCGCGTGTTGCTGTGCGCGTGTTGCTGTGCGCGTGTTGGTGTGCGCGTGTTGGTGTGCGCGTGTTGGTGTGCGCGTGTTGGTGTGCGCGTGTTGGTGTGTGTGTGTTGGTGTGTGTGTGTTGGTGTGTGCGTGTGCTAATCGGTGGACTCAGCAGACTGCTTGAGCCCTCTAATGCTAAGCACAAATTATTAAAAACCTCGAAGGACAGGCGTCACATGCATGTCACAGCCTTCCCTCAGCACTGAATGGAGTGTGGGAGTGAGCATGAGTTGAGGAAGAGGATGAGGAAGAGAGTGAAAGACTGAATGTGTGACAGTGCAACTTTCGAGTGTGTGGGTGTGTGAGTGTGAGTGTGTGTGTGTGTGTGTGTGTGTGTGTGTGAGTATGAGTGTGTGTGTGTGAGTATGAGTGTGTGTGTTTGAGTATGAGTGTGTGTGTGTGAGTATGAGTGTGTGTGTGTGAGTATGAGTGTGTGTGTGTTTGAGTATGAGTGTGTGTATGTGTGAGTATGAGTGTGTGTGTGTGTGTGTGTGTGTGTGTGTGTGTGTGTGTGTGTGTGTGTGTGTGTGTGTGTGTGTGTGTGTGTGTGTGTGTGTGTGTGTGTGTAAGTGAGAGAGAGAATGAGTGTGTGCGCGCGTGTGCGTGTGTGTGTGTGTGTGTGTGAGAGAGAGAGAGAGTATGTGTGTGTCAGTGTCTATGCGAATGCCAGTGGGGGTGCGTGTGTGCATAGATAAAGACTGTGTGTGCTTGTTACTATGCATGCATAATACAACGACTGGATGTGTGGGAATGAATGCGCAAAAAGAGGAAAGAAGAGAAAAGCACAAGAGTATGAGTTGTGTGTGCGTGCGCGTGCGTGCCAGTGTCTAAGTGAATGCCTGTGTGTGTGTGCGTGAGTGTGTACACGTGTGTGCGCATGTGCCTGTGTCTAAGCGAATGCCTGTGGGGGTGCGTGTGTGTGACTGATATTATTCATACATAATACAGACACTGTGTGAGCGAGTGAATAAAAATGGAAAGATGAAGGCTGTCTGAAAAGCTGAAAGTGTAGGGTTGAGTGCCCTGTGGAGAGGAAGAGAGAAAAAGAAAGAGAGAGAAAGAAATGGGGTGAGGACAGAAAAGGCTGCGAAAAGGAAGACTAAAAGCAAGGAAGAGGCAGCAAACAAGTAAAGAGAGAGAGCAAGGACGTGTGTGTGTGTGTGTGTGTGTGTGTGTGTGTGTGTGTGTGTGTGTGTGTGTGTGTGTGTGTGTGTGTGTGTGTGTGTGTGTGTGTGTGTGTTTGTCAGAGACACACACAGAAAGCTAGAGGTTGAGACAAAGACAGAGACACAGAGAGAGAGACAGAGACAGAGACAGAGAGAGAGAGAGAGAGAGAGAGAGAGAGAGAGAGAGAGAGAGAGAGAGAGAGAGAGAGAGAGAGAGAGAGAGAGAGTGAAGGGAAGGAAGAAAGGAGGACAGAGAAGGAAAGAAAAAAAACAAGAGAAAAGAAAGAAATGAGGCGAGAGAAAGAGAGGCCATGCAAGAATTGAGTGTGAAGGACAGAGAGGGAGAGCGACTAGTCACCTGTCCTGACGGCGTTGCGTGCCTGGTTGACGGTCATCTGGGGGGTGATGTGCATGAGCACCTTGGCCGGCTGGCCGGGGACGAGGGGCAGGTGGGCCGCGCTCACTACGGCCGCGGAAAGGGAGCTGGAGGAGGAGGAGGTGGAGGAGGAGGAGGAGGAGGAGGCGCCCGCACAGGTGGTCAACACCTTGGGGTGCTCAGGAGCGCCACCCAGGGCTCCCACCAAGGGGGCGGCTGAGGGGCTGACGATGGTGACTCCTCTGCCCGCCTGGGTGCACAGGCTCAGGGGCACTTTGGGCTGACTGGCCCCCGACACGGTCCTGTTGAAGGAGGAAGAAGAGGAGAAGAAAATAACATTAGAACAGAACTCACACTATGCTATTTGTGCAGTGTTGGGTCCTCAAAGTAGACTTCATTCCCTCAAATCCCAGTGAAGTTCATCGAGATCACCGTTTTTTTTTTTTTATCAGGGTGTGGTATCCCAGTACACAAAATATACATGAATTCAGCTTTAATTGGACTGATGCATATTGATGATGGTACAGCATTGTAAATCAAGAATCCATTTTTAGGAATGGAGTATAAGACAACTGTATTGCTTAAAAAATGTGCATAGCCCCATCTCAAGAAAGCAATAAAATAAGGCAGCCAGGCACTACACAAGGCAGTGCAGTAGGAGGGGCTGGATTTATGACTGAACTAGATGAAACATGCACCTATACACAATTTATTGAGTGCAGCAATGCATGGATTAAAGCAAAAAAAAGTCATCTGACTGAACTTTTTTTACTGGTTAGGTACCCAATCGAGTATCACTCCGTAACCCTACGAAAACCAATATAGCCAGGCTCTGCCCTCGTAACGAAACATACACTGGTTTTACGCAAAGGAATGGTGTCAGAGCCAGCGCTAGACATGGGCAGACAGGGCAGTCGCCTAGAGCAGAATAGGGCCTATGTCTTGAGGGCGCCAGTAATACCAAAAACTGCCACAAAATCAGAACTTCAATCAACATAAAACTTTCATGATACACTAAGTAGGCCTGTATACACTCAGTATGAATGTACCTGTAGGTACTAGATCAGATGTGCTCAATCAGATGTAGGGGTCCGTGTATATTTTCGTTCATTCATTATTCTATTTCGGATATCACACGAGAAAGGAATAAGGACTTGTTTATGATGATTTACGCTTGAATATCACTTGTGAAATGGAACCAAGCGCCATATTTTGATTTTTTGTAGGTACTGAAAATTAAACGTTGAATCTTAGAAAAGAGAGAAAAGCAATAAAGAAAAACGTCCTTCTGAATTGCGTCTTTTGTTTATTCAGAATTCGGGTGCCCTGAGAGTAAATCCTGGAAGGCTGGATGAGCCTTCATTACATGGTTTCTTTGGAGGCAAACGGACTTTACAGGCATTGTTGGTGCAATATTCAGAACGTTGCTACACTTCAACGATGTGGTCGATCTGTGATGACTGTTCGAGGAATTTGTGTCATGAGATGGTTGAGTAGGCCAGTGTTTCCCAACCAGGGGTACGTGTACCACTAGGGGTACGCGAGCACACTGCAGGGGGTACGTGGAAAAATGAAAATTTAACAAATATATGGAGCTTAGTTACATTGGGTTGGAGAAAGTGATATAGAACTTGACTTAGGGGGTACTCATGGCACAACGAAAAGGCTTAGGGGTACACAAGACAAAAAAGGTTGGGAAACACTGGTGTAGGCTATCCATATCAAGCAAGCGCCAAAAACATGTGCATACGCCCCACCCACCACCATTGAGTAGGGCGTCCCAGAGGAGGAAGAATGATTTACTGTCTATATTTTGACTTAAACTTATCAACCAATTTAACTTTCGCAACGACATTTCATGTGCTTAGGCCTGGTCTTAAGACTTGATTGTATTTGGCCATATAGCCTATTATAGCGTTCTAATCCAACAGAAGTGCAGCTGTGCGACCAGGAGTGATATCTTCGATGGGAAGGGGTAGACCAACTGTCATTGAGAACATTGACAGTTCTTACGATCAGCATCAGTTTCCCAGTTCATCTCCAGCCTTTAGGTGTATTTACCCAGACATATTGCTTTCCAACAATATCACTAATGTTCCAAATACACCAAAGTGAAATGTGTATTCAACATGCGTAAAACTTGGTATGGAGAGCGCGCGCTCCAGCTCATTACACTTGCCAGAATACGTAACAGTTTGCGTGAGAACACTGCTTTTGACCGTTTGCTCCCTAATGCATATTACTACATGTGAAAGGGTATAATAGGTTATTGATTCCAGAGACTTTAGCCTTTATTTAGGCTATAAAGTTGAGTCCATAACATAAAGGGAACTTCATCTCTATTTTTATAAGGCGGACGCACGCTCCAATACAGCAGGCCTAACCATCACGCGTGCTGCGCCTACTAGCCTGTACATCGCAAAAAAATGTTTTTCATCATTCTATTATTTTTTCTGTTGTGTCTCTGGCTCCAGCTACTGTTCTGTGTGTCGTTTGGTAGCTAGACCTTTTCTGATGCGTTTCAGACGGTAAACTTTCCTTCCGGGTAAACAGAGGGGGAGGGGTCAGTCAAATGAAATTCAATAAACGAATAGCCAAATATCACAAATTGAAAAACGATCAAAAATTTTGTCATTTTTTATAATGCTATTATGGTATGAAGTAACACATGCAGAAAACAAAATACAGCCATTTCTGCTTGTATTGCTTTAATCAAAACAAGAAGTTGCACCCTTTTTTGAATTTCATATTTCATTCCAAAATAGAATAATGAATGAACGAAAAAGTACACGGACCTGTAGGCCTACAATGCTATGTTTACAGATGCCAATTTCTAAAAAAAGGAAAGGGGGCAGGCCTAGGCCACCAGATTGACTAGAACTGGCCGAGAATGGAGGGATAATGGATACTATCAGACTGCAAACACTGAACTGCAATTTGGGGCATGTTTTGGTTATTTCCTTTTATTTCTACCCATTATTTATGAATTGTTCACAACATTATGCAGAATGGATTCACAATGAGTGTTGCTTCAATATGGTCTAGCTGATATTACAGAATTATTGCAATGCGTTGATACAGTGATCCCATTATGTTTTTTTGTTGTAGTAGTAGTAGTAGTAGTAGGCTATATTTTGTCTTTCACATCAGAATGGGCAAACACTGTTCTGGTGAAAGCACTGGTGCGCATTGCTTGCAGTTGTATTTCTGACATTTAAAAAACAATGCACTGTCTGGTCATAGCAATCAGAGGGAGAAAACTAGTTGTTGGTTATTTGTATGTTTTTCACCCTTTTTCACTATTCATCCTGTTACAAACAACTTGTTGACTTTTACAAACAGGGTGCGGTAGACTGCCTCTGTGTTCTACCGTTTTGAAAACCTAATGGCTACTTTTTTGCCTCTCGATGTGCGGTGCCAGGCACACGCTTACCATTGATTTAAAAAAACGTCCCCGATTCCTACACGCACTCGTGTTCTCTCATACAAGCTGACACGACGCAAGCAGACACGACACAGTCACAGACATACGTCTATCGTTTAACAAAAGTAACACACTTTCCCAAGCTTGTCGCGCAACTTTCCACTCAACTCAAGACATATCACCCACCCATCAGTCCTGAGGGGTGGGGGGGGGGGGGGGGGGGGGGTGAGTGCGCAGTGCGCTAACTGAACTCAAACGAAACGCATAGTCCGAGAAGATGGGCACAGACGTTGAGCCACTCAAAACCAAGCACACACACAACTGTTGCTGCACACTATTCCAGTTAGCAAAAATAGCATCACACAATAGCCTACAACAAGCCTTGAAAGTGAAACAAACATCGAAACGGCATTTATCGACCATGAGTCCACCCATCAGAACACTGCTTCCCAGAACAAGACGTGGCATAAAATATTGGCTCTGCCAGGGAAAGCATCAGTGACTGTAAATGCAACCCATTTTTAACTTATTTCTTAAATATATATCGGCAACAACAAAGTTATTCTGCTATGATTACAGATGAGACAGTAAATTATCCGTTGTCAGAAAGACAACTATAGAGCTAGTTCTACCATAGCCCTTTTACGCAGCCAGTCAAACGCGCTAAACTTTGAGGATGAAACGTGGTATCCTAGCTAGCTGCCAATGATAGGCGTCCCACTGGGGCTATGAATAATGTTAGTAAAAGCCACAATGCTTAAAAGGCAAACCCTTCATGAAAAGGACATCATGCGCAGTCGAAGTAAACTATTCTTTTTTTTTTCTAACTATCTGCCACGGCAGGTGCAACGATAATGGAAACGTGTCCTACCTTCTTCCAGCTATGCATTCCATGCATATGCATTATTAGCCCATATTGGAATCTCAGTCCAACTCATTAAACGATTGTCATTGCACTTTAAAGACATAGTATTACACTTATTTTCTTTTCTGCCATCAGCAACAATGTTGGCTTTTTTTTTAAGTCTCTCGCGCTGCGCCGCCAGCCCACCACCGAATTGTTGACCGCTCGTTCTGTACTTCTTTTTTTTTTTTTGGAAGAACGGGATGGCTCAAAACTATTGATGAGTGAATCTGTTGTAGGCCTATCACACCAGTGGTGGAGTGTATGGCTACATCCGTACACCAAACACACCTCTCGTCCCCTTCTCGTGACCAGGAGTGCTCTCGATTTGTGTTCAGTTGGAAAGTAAAAATTGTAAATTAATTGACATAAATTATACGGACGGAAATCCGTCCAAACGAAAATCCAGTTGACGGAAATCCGTCGTAGCGACGGAAAACTTTAATCCCTGAGCAATGTAACCAAGCCTACAGACATTCAACAGTAAAAGCACAGGCCAGAATGTATAGGATTTTGGTGCAGCTGCTGTCGTATGGTAAATGACTCGGCTTAACACTGTACAAGTGAAACACAGTGTGCCCTCATATATTCAATAGCAGAGGTACAGATAAGAATGTTGAGCCTTATTGTCCAACTGCTGTCGCGCTCAGAGCCGGATCAAGATTACCTGAGGCCCCTAGGCTACAGGTCGCTGTGGGGCCCCCGGGAAGGCAAATATTCTAACAAAATTACATAGACTAACACAATTATGAGCATTAAGGATAACATGCTGGCCAATTGGGGAGAGGAGTAAGATTTAAAAATGAATTTTCAATATCACATTTTGACATAATTCTGCAATTATTTACTTTTGGCCAACTGGGGGGCCCCTAGCAGATGGAGGCCATTAGGCCTCTAGCCTGTGCATTAATGCTTACATGTTCCAAAACAAAAAATGACTGAAGCTAACACTGTACAAGTGAAACATAATGTGCTCTAATACAGAGTCCCAGCCCCCTGCAAACATTAGGGAGCACATGGGGCTTGAGAATGTAATTAGCAGTGCTGAGTATGGCCACTTATAGTGTGTAACTGAGTGGAAGGCGAAAAGCTAATCTCTTCCATGTCAGAGAGTGTGTACAAGTACACAAGTGCCCGTGTGTGTGTGTGTGTGTGTGTGTGTGTGTGTGTGTGTGTGTGTGTGTGTGTGTGTGTGTGTGTGTGTGTGTGTGTGTGTGTGTGTGTGTGTGTGTGTGTGTGTGTGTGTGTGTGTGTTTGTACATGTTGTAAGTAGTGGCGGTCTGCTGACTCCTTATGTAATTGGCCAACGGTGCCTTGATCTGATGCATGTGATAGCTGGTGGAGAGTGTGCGTGTGTGTGTGTGTGTGTGTGTGTGTGTGTGCGCGTGCGTCTGAGATGGACCGTGTGTGTGTGTGTGTGTGTGTGTGTGTGTGTGTGTGTGTGTGTGTGTGTGTGTGTGTGTGTGTGCGCGCATGTGTGCATGTGTGCATGCGTGCGTGTGTGTAGCAACTGTGCATGTGTGTACAGCCACAGAGTGTGTGTCTGAGATGGGCCACATGTTGCAGATACTGTATGCATACATACTTAGATGCATGCATGGATGGATGTATGTGTGCAAGATGTACTCTTTGTATGTGTGTGTGTGTATATGTGTGTGTGTGTATATGTGTGTGTGTGTGTGTGTGTGTGTGTGTGTGTGTGTGTGTGTGTGTGTGTGTGTGTGTGTGTGTGTGTATATATGTGTGTGTATATCTGAATGTATTTGTGTGTGTGTGTGTGTGTGTGTGTGTGTGTGTGCGTGCGTGCGTGCGTGCGTGCGTGCGTGCGTGCGTGCGTGCGTGCGTCGGGGCTGCGTGCTGCTGTGTGTGTGTTGACGCACATGACAGCCTGAGTGGGCCTGTGACAGACCCGCTGATACGGCTCATGCATTCACAGGCCTGCTGATACATGCACTAACACCCCCCCCCCCACACACACGCCTACCCCACTACAGTACAGCTCCATCACTATGCCCTCTCTGGTATGCATGTATGGGGAGTGTACGTGCAGCATGGCTAAGTATGTACTGTGTACACTACAGTATGTGTGTGTGTATGCATACATGTGTGTGTGTGTGTGTGAATGTGGTGGGAAGTGAATGAGACAGAGAGAGACAGAGAGAGAGAGAGAGAGAGAGAGAGACAGTGTGAGTGTGTGAGAGTGTGTGAGTGTGTGAGAGTGTGTGAGAGTGTGTGTGCGTGTGTGTGTGCGTGTGTGCGTGTGTGCGTGTGTGCGTGTGTGCGTGTGTGCGTGTGTGTGTGTGTGTGTGTGTGTGTGTGTGTGTGTGTGTGTGTGTGTGTGTGTGTGTGTGTGTGTGTGAATGCAGTATGGGTGGGGTGTTTATCTGATCTGCCATGACCTTGCCCTGATATGCGTGTGTGAGTGATGACTATGATTGACTGTATCAGATTCGACTGTTGCACGTAATGAGCTGCAGTGACGAAGGCTGACTGCATTTTGTGTTTTTATGAAACACATCGATGCAGAAACACGCATGTTGTCAGAGTAGATTGGCAATCACATGCTGCAGTGCAGCCAACAGCAGACGGTTTCTTTCTGCATCAGCGCACTGTATCGAAACATTCTACTACGACATCAAATGAAAGTGAAAATGAAAGCCCACCTCCCATCGTCATTGTGACACAGCACACCACAGCACCCCAAGTGCACACTGCACACAACAAAATTGCATTTATGCCTCACCCATGCAAGGGGCAATCCCACTGCCCAAGGGAGCAGTGTGGCGGGATGGTACCATGCTCAGGGTACCTCAGTCATGGAGGAGGATGGGGTAGAGCAGGGATTCTTAACCATAGGGCCTCAGGTGCTCAGAAACTTAAGGGCCGCGGAAAAGTTTCATTGCACTGAGAGAGGATTGTTTATCATTAAATATGGAAGAGTGAGCTCATTTAATAGAGGTTTTCCATTAGCCTACAAAATGCATTAAAAGTCCTATTTTTTACTATAAGCTATTTTTTTTTCTTCAGACATACACACAAAAATATATATATGCCCTATATAATTATTATATTATTTTTAATTTATGTTATACCATATAATGTGTGTGGGCATGGGCAATATTAGATGGGCCCCGGGCAACTCCGCACAGAAAAAAATGGGCCTCAACGTCAAATAGGTTAAGAATCCCTCGGGTAGAGCACTGGTTATTTATTCCCACCACCAACCTGGTGCGTCTGGAGTTGAAACGGCAACCTTTGATACCCTAGTCTAGTCTAGCCCGAGTTTGACGCACTAAACGCTTACCCATGACTGTCGTAGTGCTGGCCGTTCACCAACAGCAGGTGGACAAATTTATGTGTGTGAAGGAGAGATGGTAAGATGCCGTGATTTGTGAGGCCCCCCAATCCACTCTGAGCATGTGTGTCTGAGCATGTGTTCTGCATCGGTTTGCTGCCCCAACACATACAGAGCAATATCACGAGCTGCCACAGCTAATGCCCATAAACTAATACGCAATTGGTAAATAATGTACTGCGATGAATATGCTTCTTGGATCATGTGTGCTACTACAGAAACCTCATTGACCCAGAGCAACAGTAGGCCTATACAGCACGTGAACTACAGAGTGAACTAGTTTTTATGTGTGAGAGATGATATGCTGTAATGGGGCCTTCCAATCCAGTGTTTCTGGATCTATGTGCTAAGTCAAAACACACATACACACAATGCAATCACTTGCTGCCAGTTACAGGCAAGAGCGGGAGTGAACTACTTCATTTGTGTGTGAGAGGGTGAGAGATGATGAGCTGCTGTGAGGAAGCCTGCCAATTTACTTTGACAAAAAGCGTTTCTGCATCGGTGCATTGCATCAAAACATGAGACGACATTACATGTTACATCGCATGTTAGCCAACAGGAAAGGTAAACAACGATATGTGTGAAGAGTGAGAGATAATAAGCTGCCGTGATGGGGCCTGTTACTACACTCTGAGCATGTGTTTCTATTAGGGATGCACCGATACCACTTTTTTGAAAACTGATACAAGTACGAGTACATTAATGTGTGTACTTGCCATACCGATACCGATACCTTTTACCACCAAAATACAATGAAAATAAATGCATGACCTTGCTTTTTTCCACCTGTGATATTTTTATTGTCCATTTCCATGTAGATTTAAATGTTAGTAAATGTATGAGGTGGCACTTTTTCCATGCTGCTTTCAAGTCCACAGAACGTGACAAGATTTTGCATTGCTTTGTGCAATAGCAGTATCATTCCTGGTATCGGCAAATGCTTGACGAGTACGAGGTATCGGGTGCCGATACCGATACCAGTATCGGTATCAGTGCATCCCTAGTTTCTATGCGCGCCTTCTGCATCTGTTTGTTGCTTCAAAACATACACAACACGATCACATGTTTCCCATTATGGGCAACAGCAAGTGAACTACTTCATTTGTGTTTGAGAGAGTGAGATGATGACATGCTCTAATTGGGCCTGAGAATTCCACTCCTACTATAGCACTCTGGGCGTGTAGGGATCAGTGTGTTGTCTCAAAATATGCAACACAATGACAAGGCTGCCTGTTACAGACAACAGCAAAAATCAACTATTTTATTTATGTGTGTGTGTGTGTGTGCGTGCGTGCGTGCGTGCGTGCGTGCGTGCGTGCGTGCGTGCGTGCGTGCGCGAGAGAGAGAGAGAGAGGTGGTGGGGGTGTGGGGGGAGAGACAGAGAGGGAGAATCTGAAATAATAAATATAAATATAAATATTATAATAATAATAAATATAATGCAGATGGCAAAGACATGTTTCAAGAAACAATGGAAATGATTATGTGGCAATAGCTAATTGGCATTGCAAATGAAGAACAAGACACTTTGAAATCTCATTTGAATACTTCTGGCTGTCCCCGAAGGAGTGACATATTTGTTATATCCGATTGGAATTGTATTTTTTAAAACCCAAGACTTATGTGGATTTAACCACGACAACATTTAATTTGTGTCTGTCGTTTAGACTACTTGTAAGGACTTTAGACTACATAAATTCTGGATATCCCAAAATGAGTTGGCAGCCTAAACAAGGAAAGAAACGAGAGTGTGGATATATGCAACCGAGAGAGCAAATGAGGACAGGACAAAAAACATCTCGCAAGAACAGACGATGAAGCAAGAAATAAATTCTGCAGGGGAGAAACCACATGAGCACAGAAACGGAAGGAGGGAGAGAGAGAGAGAGAGGGAGGGAGGGAGGGAGGGAGGGAGGGAGACAAAGATGAAGGGCGGGCGAGGACAAGAACAACAGCTAAGGCAACGGAGTGAAAGAGATGGAGAGGAGGAGCGGATGCAGATGCCGGATGGGCTAATGGGGAATAAGTAGGACAGACAGACAGACAGACAGACAGACACTGGGCTGGGGTGTATATCAAACTAATTCCTCCTGTCCTTCGCTGTTGAAAACAATTAAGTTTTACCACCATCAAGCTTGGAAGAGTAACTTTTGGGAGGCTTTCCCCCATTTCAACATCCCGATTGCAAATGAGATAAAAAAATTAAAAAACTTGAAATTGTGCTTTTGCTTTGATCAATGACGTCAAGTCTCACACGTCACAAAGGGCCAGGAAAGGACATGAGGAACTAGATTGACTTTCACCCAAGATCTCAAGATCCCTCCTCCAGTTGCTTCCTCCGATATCCCTCCTCGCGCCTCAGGCATCATATAGGATGTCTCAATACCCACACCCATACATGATGGGGGACTTATGTACAGAGAGAGAGAGAGAGAGAGAGAGAGAGAGAGAGAGAGAGAGAGAGCAAGAGAGCACGAGAGAGAGAACCAGAGCGAGTGAGAGAGCGAGAGAGAGAGAGCGAGTGAGAGAGAGAGCGAGAGAGAGAGAGAGAGAGAGAGAGAACACAAGAGAAAGAATGAGAGAGAGAGAGAACGAGAGAGAGAGAGAGAACACAAGAGAGAGAAAGATGGATAATTTATGTACAGAGCAAGAGAGAGAGAGAGAGAGAGAGAGAGAGAGAGAGAGAGAGAGAGAGAGAGAGAGAGAGAGAGAGAGAGAGAGAGAGAACACAAGAGAAAGAATGAGAGAGAGAGAACGAGAGAGAGAGGGAGAACACAAGAGAGAGAGAAAGATGGATGATTTATGTACAGAGCAATAGAGAGAGAGAGAGAGAGAGAGAGAGAGAGAGAGAGAGAGAGAGAGCAATAGAGAGAGAGAGAGAGAGCAATAGAGAGAGAGAGAGAGAGAGAGAGAGAGAGAGAGAGAGAGAAAACACAAGAGAAAGAATGAGAGAGAGAGAGAACGAGAGAGAGAGGGAGAACACAAGAGAGAGAGAAAGATGGATGATTTATGTACAGAGCGAGAAAGAGAGAGAGAGAGAGAGAGAGAGAGAGAGAGAGAGAGAGAGAGAGAGAGAGAGAGAGAGAGAGAGAGAGAGAGAGACACAGAGAAAGACAAAGCGAGAGACAGAGACAGATATAAAAGGAGAGATGGTCATGCAGACTGGGGGGCCGGCTGGTGGGCATCAGTACTGTACCTGCTGACGGGGCTCATGTAGTTTCCAGGGAAGACGCCCATCTTGCCGGTGTGCATGGAGGTGCCCTTGAACCAGCCGTCCTGACAGCGCTCCAGCACCAGGAACATCTCGCCCTTACGCAGCTCCAGCTCATCCTCCTTACGCGGCGCATACGGGAACAGCGCCACATAGCTGCAGTAGGCACACACACACACGCACACACAATTATGTATAATGTGAATTCTGCTGGTCATCCTCCTTAGGCTACGCATCTGGGGACAGCGCCACAGAGATGCACTCTGCACAAGGAGAGAGAAACACATACAGACACATAATGTGTAAAGTAAATTCTGCTGTCTGTCACTTATGACCATGCTACAGTAGCACCGTTTCCAGTTCCTCCTCGTGCATATGAGAACAGTGCCATATAACTGCAGTACATATGCACGCACGCACAAGCACCCATACCATATATGAGCTATTTCCCGTGGGAACTCGGGTTCGAGTCCAGCCTGGGTTAATTTCCCAACCCTCCCAAATCTCTGTGTCCATTCAAGGCTTAATATGTAAAGCCTACTTTAAGAAACAATTACGTAACCTTTTTTTAACTTTGTTATACCTGGTGGTCTCTTATGACCACGTTAACACTGTTTCCGGCACTGAAATACCCAGAAACTGTGTTGAAGATGATATGATTACAGGGAATTCACCTGACTAATGTTGTAAGGCCTGCGTTTGGGACATTTGACGCAACTGATAGGAAAGCACATACCAGACTAGCTAAAGTGGCGCAGCTCTCTGGGGAAAAGCACAAGCCGGCAGCGCCACAATCATCCTTCACATCATCACACTCGCACTGTTTTGAGTCCCGTCAGTAGGGACACGTGTGCTTCCTTGTGCATGGATAATTTATGTGAGGAAGCTGCCTTCAACCAGTTGCTACCTGAATGGAATGCAGTGTACACACTAACATAACACACACAAGGTCATTGTCATCAATCAATATACTCTGGAAACTGTGTCATTTTTTTGAATTCATAGCCGCAAAACCCAATGTTAAGCAGAGATACCCTAGCATTATTCCCCTGGAGTCTTGCACTTTCAATAGCTTTGTGGTCACCGTACAAGTTGCCTGCCAACAACTACAGCTGCCTGGAATATCATGCAATCAAAGTCACAGCCCCAATCAAGGTGTCTGTACTTGTGATCTACCGTCCCCCAGGAACACTGGGCGACTTCATTGACGAATTGGATACGCTGATCTCCTCCATCACGGACCTAGGCGGCCCCCTACTTGTCCTCGGCGACTTCAACATACATCTAGAGAAGCCGTACGCCACAGACTTCAAGGCCCTGATGAAGTCATTTGACATTCAACTAGCCAGCTGCCCTCCGACACACAAGAGTGGTAACCAGCTCGACCTGATCATGACTAAGGACTGCCAAGCGGAAAACATCAAGGTAACACCAATGCATGTTTCAGACCACTTTTTCCTCCATTTCACCACCTCCCTACCCGACCCTACACCCACCCCCCCTCCCTTGGTCACATATAGGCGGAATCTAGGCGGAATCTAGGCGGAATCACGCACTAGCTTTGCATCAGTGGTGGCAGATGCCTTGCCCTCAGCAAGCGTGCTCTCCTCACTCGATGTTGACACTGCTACAGATTCGCTCAGCTCCACACTGACCTCCTGCCTCGACAACCTGTGCCCACTAGTCACTAAACCTGCAAGACCTTCACAACCGCGACCATGGCTGACAGAGACCATCCGAGCTCTACGTACCACCCTCAGAGCGGCAGAAAGGAAATGGCGCAAAACCCGCAACCCATCTGATCTTAAAAAACTTAGATCTCTACTGGCCTCCTTCTCCGTCTCTGTACCAGTCGCCAAGACAACCTACTACAACGACAAGATCAGCAACACTACAGACCCACGTAAGTTGTCCTCTACATTCAAATCACTGTTCAACAGCCAGCCCCCCCCTCCTCCGCCCACGGACCTGAACCCAGACAACTTTGCCACCTTCTTCACGGAAAAGACGGCAAATATTAGCAAGCAATTCTGTGAGCCGCCCTCCCGTCCAGAAGACACCCCCCTGGAAAACACGGCGACTCCTGCAACACTTCATGAATTCACTCTCTGAAGAAGACGTTTCCAAACTCATCACAAGAAGCCGTCCCACCACCTGCCTACTAGACCCAGTGCCCACAAACCTTCTTCAAGACATTGCCCAAACAGTGGTCCCAGCAATCACATCCATCATGAACTCCTCACTCTCCTCCGGCACTGTCCCCTCCGCCTTCAAACAAGCAAGGGTGACACCACTACTGAAGAAGCCTACACTGAACCCTGCTCATGTCGAAAACTACAGACCTGTCTCACTGCTTCCCTTCCTATCCAAGACACTAGAAAGGGCAGTTGCAAAGCAGGTCACCAACTTCCTAAACCAGAACGGATTACTGGACCCAAAACAATCTGGTTTCAGAAGTGGACATTCAACTGAAACTGCGTTACTCTCAGTGACTGAAGCTCTAAGGACTGCAAGAACGGAAGGACTATCCTCGGTCCTCATACTACTAGACCTGTCTGCAGCCTTTGACACAGTCAACCACAAGATCCTCCTGAGGATACTCAGAGCCATGGGAATCACAGGCGTTGTCCACTCATGGTTCAACTCCTACCTCTCTGGACGCACCTTCAGTGTGTCATGGCAAGGGAATCTGTCTACGACTCACACCCTCTCCACAGGCGTACCCCAAGGATCAGTGCTGGGACCCCTTCTGTTTGCTATATACACCTCCTCCCTGGGACGTGTCATTCAAACACATGGGTTCTCCTACCACTGCTATGCTGATGACACCCAGATGTACCTGTCGTTCCGGCCAGAGGACACCACGGTTTCGGAACGCATCTCTGCCTGCCTCACCGACTTGTCAACATGGATGAAGGACCACCACCTACAGCTGAACCTGGCCAAGACAGAGCTCCTGGTGATCCCAGGTAAAGAGTCGCTCAGTCACAACATCAACCTCAAGATAGGCTCCACCATCGTGACCCCAAACAAAGTCGCCAAAAACCTCGGCGTCATGATTGATGATGAGCTGTCGTGCTCCAACTACATCAACTCGGTCACCCGGACCTGTCGAATCCAGATGTCCAACGTACGGAATATCAGACCTGTGCTGACACAATATTCTACACAACGACTGGTCCAGGCCACGGTCCTGTCCCGCGTTGACTACTGCAACTCACTCATGACAGGTCTACCTGCTTGTGCGCTAAAGCCTCTGCAGATGATCCAGAATGCGGCGGCACGGTTGATTTTCAATCAACCCAAAAGGACCCATGTTACTCCTCTATTTATTGAGTTGCACT
Source organism: Engraulis encrasicolus (assembly GCF_034702125.1). NCBI lineage: Eukaryota > Metazoa > Chordata > Actinopteri > Clupeiformes > Engraulidae > Engraulis > Engraulis encrasicolus. Next base: position 32,301,237 of record NC_085862.1, on the reverse strand, counting down.
GGTTACCGATCGCCGCCCGGATCAAGCACAAGGCATTGACCCTTGCCTACAAAACCATCACAGGAACGGCCCCAGCTTATCTGAAGGACCTACTAACGCCTTATGTTACTGGAAGAGAACTGCGCTCATCCAGCACAAGCCGACTGGCTCTGCCATCCAGTCGCTCTAAGTACTCCCAGTCAAGATTGTTCTCCGTTGTGGTACCCAAGTGGTGGAACAGTCTCCCAGAGGCAGCAAGACTGAGCACATCTCTTGCAGCTTTCAAGAAACAACTAAAAACATTCCTCTTTCGAGAGAATCTACTAGACTAATGCTTGAACTGGCCTTGCCCCAGGGCAGACTCCTGACATGATGTTTAGTTTAGTTTAGTTTTTGTGAGTTTGTACTCGTTATTTACTCTTTATATTTAAAATTTAAAAAAAAAATAAAATAAAAAAAACTAACCCCTCTTTGCAACTGCACTTGTTGTTCTGTATATCTCCTGTGCACTTTGTATTTGCTTGTGATGTTGGCTTGATTATGTCCTCTTTTGAAAGTCGCTTTGGTTATAAAGCGTCTGCCAAATGCAATGTAATGTAATAATGACACAAAGCATCACGACCACAAAGGTGCCATAGCAAACGATGAAAGTGGCACGCGCAGAAGGACAAATAAGCTACTGACTTCGCCAGTATCCCTACTTCTAGATCACTGGCCACGCACCTGCCTCCGATATGATCACAGTTTCGCAGGTTCCAGACTTTGCAGAATGACCTTGGTTAGACGCATCTATTAATACCCTCCAGTCCTCTCTCAGAAGGGCCAATCTTCCAGGACGGACACCTGACAGCTCCTGTGTCTTACTGCATGGTTAGAGGCCAACGGTGACCCGATTGTGGGAGGATAGGCGAGAGTAGGGCTAATTGCTATGTGGAGTGTGCCAATTACATAGACCAGCAGCTAGGTTGGGGCTCTGGATTGAAGGCTGCAGTACCTTCATTTATCCTGCCCATTTTTTTGGTTGCACTTTACTTTAAGGATCTTATTTTTAGAGTACCTGCATACAAAAACATGTACTATTATGTACAGCACTTGAACTGTACATGCCTGACCCTGGGTCACAATATGGTACAGAGCAAGTAGATAATCAGGTTTTTAGGGAAGATTCTTTGTAAAAAAATTTTTTTACCTTGTTAATGCCATGGAGACCTTAGAATAAAGTGTAACCAGACTACCAACCATAAGCTCAAATTTTTGGGATGCATCCAACCGCACTATGCAATGTAGAACTTAAAGTGATACGCATAAAAACAACCACACAGACAACCTCTGAGTCATTGTCTATTTTTGCAAACAACAAAACAGTACAATATGAAAAACATCTCTTTTTTTAAATAAATTTCATTCAAACTGACTGTATTCAGAGCGAAAAGGGATCCAAGTCAAGTCAGGGAACCTCATTGAAATTCTGCAACAGTGTGAGGAAAACATGCTGGGCTGTGGCCATCTCCGCGGCTCTGTTTACTGTGAGGCAGCAGCATGTTTCCTGTTTGATTGTGAGGTGTCTCGTCTCCCTGGGGCCAATCACGCGGCTTTCCTTCGCTTCGCACTGAACAGGTGCATGATGGGAGGGAGCTGGAGCACAGCAGGTGTCAATCACAGCACTTAATTAGGGGTAACCAATTTGACAGCTAGCCTGGGGTGCCAGACATGTGGGGGTTTGGTGGGAGAGATCAGAGCAGTGAAACGGCAAGAGGATGGAAATTATATTTTTGACTTCAAAACATGCTGCTCTGATTCTTATCTCTGTGTGCATGTGCATGTACGGCTACACTCACTCACATTGCACACACCGACACACATGCACACAGGGGTGCAAACACTGAACAGCGAGTTTGCTGAATTTTTGCATCAGGAATCAGTAGACAGAGTGACAGACTGCTTTGGGGCTTCAGCGCGCGCACACACACACACAAAAATACACAAATACACAAATAAACATAAACAATGCAGGAAGGCACACAGGTCTCTAACACTTCCAGAGACTAATCATTAGCATGAATCCATTTTCAGAAATCGTAACATCACACACACACACACACACCTCATACACACCACACACCACACACACACACACCACACACCACATATATATATGAACTTTATTACAGGCTCAGGGCCCAATAGGCAGACACACAACATATACATAGAAATAAAATGTGCAGAAAAAAGAATAAATAAATAGCAAAAAAAACCCAGCACTGATGCCAAAGCATATGCAAACTAGGTCATGACAGTCATACCAATGTTTCCACATATATGATTGGTATCGGACAGAGCTAAATCTGGCACTTGTGAGAATCATTATAATGCAGTTTTCAGACTTATCCAAACGGCACATGAACTTAAAAATTATGTTCCTCAAGAGAGCCTGTAAAGTACATAGTCCTGAGTCACAAGATAGTTTACTAGCACTGCAACTCCTGGGCTTTTTCAGCAATATCCTCAGGCAGTCGTCAGACTACTTGGAGTTTACGCATTGTCTCTTTTTTATAGTTGATCCATAATGGTGCTGCATACATAGGGCAACAGTAGGTATGAAACAAGCTTACCTTCACATCATCAGGACAGTAATGAAATTTTCTTACTAACATGTTAGCTTGTACATACAACATTCGTCTCTGCCAATACATGCCAGCATCATCCTCCAGCTTGTCAGTGATGATGTGCCCAAGATATTTTATACTGCTTGATACACATATTGGTTGCCCTGACAGGTAGAACATTGGAAAAGGCACTTTATGATCCTCCTTGGTTCTACATATCAACACAACACTCTTTTTTCACATCAAACTGAACCCCATACTCAGAGCACACATTGAGTAGCTGCTGAAACCCAACAGTACTGGGGGACATGATAGCGAGATCGTCTGCAGACATCAAATGGTTTAAAACATTGTTCCTTATCAGACATCCTGTCTTACACCTCTCCAGTTGTTTGGAGAGGTTGTCCATGTATAGGTTGAACAGTGCTGGGGATAAAAGACCCCCTTGTCTTACACCATTGCCTACACTGAAAGGGAAAGATAGGTTGTTTCCCCATTTCACATGCATATGTTGTTTAGCATACCAGTAAACCAGCATACGTATGATACATCCAGGCACACCCCTAAACATGAGTTTAGTGAAGAGCTGATGGTGATTCACTCTGTCAAATGCCTTGGACGCATCAATGAACCCCATACATATTGTAGGTCTGTGCTGTGCATAGGCTTAAAACCAAATTGATTTTCAATGGTAAAGATAAACTCACTCTACCCATCTAGCCACAGCTTCTCCAAGACCTTAGAAAGAATACTGGCTAAGGCAATGGGTCTGTAGTTATCCATGCTCCCTATTTTACCTGTCCTGTCCTTAATGACTGGTACTAATGTAACAGTGAGCATAGTGTCGGGTAGCACCCCATGTCATTAGACCAGTGAAGCAAATAGACAGCAAAGCTGCAATTCTGGAGCTGGCTAATTCAAGATGCTCAGCAGTGATCTTATCATTGCCACTAGATTTATTATCAGCTAGTTGTCATAGAGTGAGCTCTTAAGGCTTGCTCATGCTTCCCAACAAAGCGCACAGCATATTTATATCTTGCATTGGCAAGTTTCTTATGCTCCAAGTCTGGCCCATGCCTAGGCCGACCAGCTACAACCCAGGCCATATGAGCCCTCTTAGCAGCTTCTTGGTGGTCAGCTACATACTTATTCCAACCAGGTTTGATGTTGTTAGCCCTTTTGGGTGAGTGTGTAGAGGTTTACTGGCCTCATGTACAGCTCTCACTATGCTGTTATACATTTCACAGAGATCATTACAGTGAGTAACATTATCACAGTTAATATCTGGACATAAAATAGCGTTAATTGTGATATGGCATTTTAGTAGGGCTACACGTAGTCAATGTTACTACACACTGCTAATTTTGAGAGAGAGAGAGTGTAGTCGCTTCTTTGACAGAGCATCCCCATCTGTGTGACACATGCGCACACAAAAACACATGCGTACTGTACACACACACAGTTACACGTCCACGTGTACACACACACAAACAGGCGCACACACAAACATTCACCCGCCCCCCAAACACACACACACACACATTGCTGTACGCATAAATGCACTGCTTCCCCTCTGTCTTACACATGAGCCTGCAGTAACAAGGCATCATGTAAACAGAAGAGGATTCAGAAATGTGACAGTTGCCGATGTGTGACCGCACACATGAACCCAACTAATTTAATTTGCCATCCGTCAACGCACACATACAAACTAATAAAAATAGCAGAAAGACAAAAACAGAACAACAGAAGTTGTTCCTATTGGAAGCTCCTATTGGACCAAACACATTTGTGCACCAACTTGCACAAACACATACATGCGCACACACATACATATATGCATGCACACAAAAAGGAGCACACACACAGGATCGCAGTAGGATCCATCCGTATCTAACAGCCCTCAGATGCCTAGTTGGAGTCAGCCAGGGGCCTGCGCCCAATGTGACTGCAGTGGGGTTCAAAGGTGAGAGGTCGCAGGGGAGCGGATGGGCCAAGCTAGACAAGTCCCTAGAGGAGCTACCGTTCCCCCTGGAGGTCACGGGAGGGCAACCTCTGACCTCGGCCCACCTGCGACGGCCGTCACGCTCAGCTGACCGAGCGGAACTGCACCAGGGGTCAAGAAAGAGGCGATCACTCCATAATGTTCCTGTGTAAAAGTGTATGTGTTTAAAAGTGTGTGTGTGTGTGTGTGTGTGTGTGTGTGTGTGTGTGTGTGTGTGTGTGTGTGTGTGTGTGTGTGTGTGTGTGTGTGTGTGTGTGTGTGTGTGTGTGTGTTTAAAAGGGTGTGTGTATGTGCAAGTGCATGTGTGTATGTCTTTGCACATGGCTCTCCTCCTTTACCAGAAACACAAAATTACATGGACCCAGGTGAAGAGGAATCTGTGTGTGTGTGAGTGTGTGTGTGTAAAAGACACTTACACAGTGGGCCGCTGCCTGCTGCCCTGGTCGTTGGCCGTGGGGGAGGGTCTCAATGAGGACGAGGCGCCAATAGATGAGGTCTGGGGGGGTGGAGGAGGAGGTGGCGGCAACGCATCCTAGCAAAACACACACAGGCACACAGATGTAGATACACAAACACGTAGATTCAGTTATACAGTGACTAGCGCTCTCTCTCTCTCACACACACACACGCGCACACACACGCACGCACACACGTACGCACGCACACACAGTTATAGAGTGATTCGCTTAACTAAATAACCTCTAAACACACAATAACCATCTTGTTTACTTTGCTGATCTTTACATCAACCCAAAACAGCCGCGGTGTCTCCACAAGCTGGGCTCTTCCCATTGTAACAACCCACCGAGGACCGTTCAGTCGGAGCTAAAATAGGCCCCTATAAATATTATACAATGCAGAAAACAAACAGCTCTGTCCAGTTCTCAGCTCTGTCTTAGTTTGTGTCTCCTGCGTTGCTAGGGAACGGGCCATTCTGGAGCCTTGTGTGTGTGTGTGTTCTAATTGGCCCGAGGAGTGTGTGTGTGTGTGTGTGTGTGTGTGTGTGTGTGTGTGTGTGTGTGTGTGTGTGTGTGTGTGTGTGTGTGTGTGTGTGTGTGTGTGTGTGTGTGTGTGTGTGTGTAAATTGGTTCCATATGTGAGTAGAGTGGGACAGGAAGTACAGTAACTCTCTCTAACAGCAAACATGTTTAGTAGCAGCAGCAGCCAGCCAGTAAGGAGGCAGCCACCACAGCACAGCAGCGGCGCGCTCAGAAAAAATGGCCTTTTCACAGAGTAAACAAAACACAGCACGCTCAAGACACTCCCTTGGGGGGGAGACAAGAGAGTGCATATGTGTGTGTGTGTGTGTGTGTGTGTGTGTGTGTGTGTGTGTGTGTGTGTGTGTGTGTGTGTGTGTGTGTGTGTGTGTGTGTGTGTGTGTGTGTGTGTGTGTGTGTGTGTGTGTGTGTGCGCAGGCACAAGAGAGAGAGTCTCACACATACACATTCCCATGTAAACACACACGTACACACGCGCACACGCGCACGCACACACAAGTAGTTTCATCTGCCTTGCACTCTTTTAGCGCCTCTGGGCTCAGGAAATTGAATATTTTAATCTGCAGGGGGGATAAGGAGGCCATAACTCTACCAGATTGCCTAAATTACACTAGCAGCACACTGACTGAAGCAGCTTACATGAGTTAGAAAAAACAATACACATTGCATACATGCAGAGAGGCCATACACAGAAACGGTCACACACATACCATACATCTATATAGGCAATGCATGAATGGATATACGCACGTAGGCACACATAAAGAGGATGCATAATCGGAAATCCACATGTAGCTGTACATACAGAGAAGGCCCGATCGAGGCCACAGAGCCAAGGAGGCGGACATAAATAACACAGACAAGGGGAGAACGAAATCTCCACAAGTTAATGTGGGTGGAGAGAGAGAGAGAGAGCGAGAGAGAGAGAGCGAGAGAGAGCGAAAGAAAGAAGAGAGAGCGAAAGACAGAAAGAGCGAAAGAAAGAAGAGCGAAAGATAGAAGAGAGAGAGAGAGAGAGAGAGAGAGAGAGAGAGAGAGAGAGAGAGAGACAGAGAGAGACAGAGAGAGACAGAGAGAGACAGAGAGAGACAGAGAGAGACAGAGAGAGAATGCCATCATGAATGCATGATAGAGGACAAAAACACAGATCGATGCTTTATTCCTCCCAAAGGGCCATGCTGAAATCCTATGCACATGTGAATGACCCTGATGGTATAGGCTGAGGCTTACGACAACACTGTAATGACAGACCATTCTCAAAGTGGGCAGCCCACACATGACAGGACCCGTTGAACCCATGACTTAGACATTTCTAAATGTCAGCAGACAGCAACAGACACCAGTCACAAACAGCTTGTGAAATGGTAGATGCTGCTGCATAGCGTCCCATAAACTTAGTAAGCTAGTGAGTGGGAGGGAGAGTTTAGACCAGATGTGTCCATGGGGAAGCTCAGGCCTGGGGGCCACTTGCAGCCCGCTGAGCCACTTCGTCCGGCTGCCCCATTTCATCCGAACCGCAGAGCCTTTACAAAACTGACAACTTTTAAATGCAAAATGATACGCTGACTGGATGATGCTCTCACTTCTTAAACTGGGGTCTTGTGAATTTGGGATTAACCAAGAATGTTAGACTACATACTGTAGGTCACTTTTCACCTAAATATGTTTCATTACAAAGTGCAGGAATGAAATGGCAGCGTACATTATTTCATATTAGGCTATTATTGACACAGGCAAAGTTGCCTGTGAAATCTGGGCCTTCGGTCAAAATTCAAAACCCAATGTGGCCGTGGATTAGACATTGTTTTGTAAAATAAAAGAATACTTCCTGGGTGAAAATGCACTCTACTGACTACTACTTGCTTGTGTGCTTCATTTCCTAAACAGTCCTAGTTGACAAAGGCCCGGAGAGCTGTTACTAACGGCCTGCAAGATCATGATGCTAATTTAGTTTCAGAAATTAAGCGGTTAATTCTCATCTGTGTTCAGTCATTTCTTTACACCTCCCCCCTCTTCTCTCAATTTAAATTCTCTCATTTTTCTCTCCAACCCCCCCCCCCCCAACACACACACACACACACACACACACACACACACACACACACACACACACACACACACACACACACACACACACACACACACACACACACACACACACACACACACACACACACACACACACACACACACACACACACACACACACACACACACACACACACACACACTTCTAATTTTTTTCATCTCTCTCTCTCTCATTCATCATCAACAGGGCTGATAGAGTCATAAACACAGTGGAAGTTCAACATCCGCTGTTGCGGTCCCATTGTGGGGGTGGAATGATGATGCTTTAGTCTGATCTACTCCATCTGTTCAACATCGACAACTCTATCTTTTCGTGTGTGTGTGTGTGTGTGTGTGTGTGACAGAGAGAGAGAGAGAGAAAGTGTGTGTTTTTCTTCTGACCTTCTTGAGGTTGTCATTGAGTGAATTGAGGACATCTCTCCCACACTTGAATAATTGAATTCTTGTGTGTATGTTTATGTGCATGCGTGCGTGCATATTAAGGCTGTAACGATACACCCAACCCACGATTCGGTTTGTATCACGATATATGACCCACGGTTCGATATGCCCCACGATTTCACCAAAAAAAATGAAAAAAAAAACAAATTGAAAAAAAAAAATTAAGAAGAAAATAAATTATATATATACTTTGTAATTAATATCTTTTTTGCATTTACCTGCCTGCATTAATTTTGTAGGTTTACAAGGCTGAATAATGTTGCAGATATAGGCTACCACTGCAACCTGTTCCCAGGTGTTGACATCAAAACACAACACAGAGAAATAAGGGATATTAGTTCACCAAGGAAAAAGGCTTATAAATAGGCTAAAATCATATGTTCATCATATGAGAGAGAGAGAGAGAGAGAGAGAGAGAGAGAGAGAGAGAGAGAGAGAGAGAGAGAGAGAGAGAGAGAGAGAGGAGGGGGGGTCAGGGTGTATGGTCATTGGCAGCTGTCTTACTTTATCAAACATAGCCTATCCAATTAATATCCAAACATTAAAACAACACAGGCCATATATCGTCAGGAAACATGTTGTATTAAGTTAGGCTACTTAAAGAAATGCAACACTTAATTTTGATTAAGTTAAATATTTCCGTAGCTCTTTTTGATCGTGCAGCAGCGCGTGCCCGCCTACAATCAAACCTTCTTCGCGATAGGGGTTCGTGGGTCTGCGTACCGCGATCTCTCGGTTCGATGCAATATCGTTACAGCCTTAGTGCATATGTGCATGTGTGCGTGTGTGTCTGTGCTTCAATCTTCACTCTGTCTTTAGAGGAATCGAAACAAACACGCACAGATGTTGAGAGTCTCTATATATGAGCAAGCATATTTGTAAGAGAGCATATGGCTGTGATTGTGTGAGAAGGTGTGTGAGAGAATGTGTGTGTGACAGAATGTGTGTGTGAGAGTGAATGTGTTAGTTTTGTGTTTGTGTGTGTGTGTGTGTATTTTCAAGTGCAGCGCTGTCGGGGGAAGCTGAGATAATGAGATTGGCCGCAGGCAAAGAGGACTCATCTGAGCGAAAACATCATGTAGACTTCCCTGGTGAACCAGGGGCACTCAACCTTTTGTTGATCTCACACAGAGACACACACAGGCAGGCAGGCAGGCAGGCAGGCAGGCAGGCAGAGAGAGAGAGAGAGAGAGAGAGAGAGAGAGAGAGAGAGAGAGAGAGAGAGAGAGAGAGAGAGAGAGAGAGAGAGAGAGAGAGAGAGAGAGAGAGAGAGAGAGAGAGACAGAGACACACACACACACACACACACACGCTCACACTCAGCTGCACAGGAAGAATGTACTGTGAAAACAGCATGGTGAGGTGGATGAGGCCAGCAAGGGCTGTGTGTGTGTGTGTGTGTGTGTGTGTGTGTGTGTGTGTGTGTGTGTGTGTGTGTGTGTGTGTGTGTGTGTGTGTGTGTGTGTGTGTGTGTGTGTGTGTGTGTGTGTGTGTGTAGATGGGGCAGTCAGTGGATGTCCTGGGGGCGTGGGGGGGGGGGGGGGGGGGCTGTGGTTCCCATAGTCAGACAGGGGTCAGGTGCCACATACTATTCAATCAAGTACATTCACAGCAGGGAACAGGAGAACGCCTCACGCACACGCACCCCGAATCCCCTCAAATGAACAAACAAGCAGACAAGACGCACGCACGCACACACACACACACACATACACACACACACACCTGACTCACCACAGGGATGGAGGCGTAGCTGGTCTCTGGGGGAAAGGTGAAGATGGTCGCCGCGGTGACAGGGCTGCTGGGGGGAGGAGTGACGATCAGGCCACTGGTGCAGATGTGGACCTGAGAGAGAGAGAGAGAGAAAGAGAGAGAGAGAGAGAGAGAGAGAGAGAGAGAGAGAGAGAGAGAGAGAGAGAGAGAAAGAGGAGAGAGGAGAGGGAGAGGGAGAGGGAGAGGGAGAGAGAGAGGGAGAGGGAGAGAGAGAGAGAGAGAGAGAGAGAGAGAGAGAGAGATTATTTATTTACTGCTGTGTACAGTCAATCAAGAGAGAGAATACAAGAGCCAAATTGCATTCCAAAGGTGTCGGAACACCTTATTAAGAGGTCATGTCATGAATTAGGAGATGCTGTTTCTGACATACATTTAAAAAACTGTTTACATGAGGTTGCAAGTATGTACAATATCCGTACATTGTTCTGATTCATCCCACGACAATTTAACCCTCAAGTCAACACACACTTGCACACACAAATGGCCACCTTTTCTCCTATTCAGTTGATTTTTCTCTTAAACCTCTCTCTGTCTGATGAACTGTCTACATGTGACGGCTCAATAATCCGCTAATTTGCAGAATGTGTGGCAGAGCGTTCAAGCAAATAGACACTACCATTACCTTTTGCAAGTTTCAAATGACCAAGAAAGGTTGAACTGTCTTGCATGTGATGACTTGAAAATGTGTTAATTTGCAGGATGTGTAGCAGAGCAGTCAAGCAAAAAAAACACTACGCGGTTATTTGTACAGGTAAAAAGGCATTGTAGCAATAAAGTTGAAACTTTATGCACGGATGATGTACATGGTTGATGAGCTGAATGCAATGTGGCATGCTGTCTATGGAGATCTGTACAGGCCTGCTGGGCAGCCGTTCTGCCTGTCTGGGCAATACAAAAAGAGAAAAAGAGAGGGAAAGAGAGAGGCCGGGGGGATAGGAAAAGCTCGCTATGCGGGAGCTAAACCATCCCCAAAGATCAACGCAGATGACCTAAACCCGTTTCCCCCACGATTGGGGTGTGGCCGTCCACCTACTTGCACACAGCCAAGGCATTTGGATTGGCTGATGCCGACCACATGACTGGCCAGGAGTATGATTGGTTGGTTTGTTGTAATGAGACTGAAGGCCATGACTGACATGAAAGGAGCGTAAACATCCTTGTGTAGGTAACGCACAGCAATTCCAACATGACTACTCATGCAGAATGCACAAAACACAAAAATCCTACCGAAAACTTAAACAGTGTAGGAGTTTGTTGTAAAAAAGAGCTTAAAAATTCATTTGTGATGTCTGCTGAGCCTGAAGAGTTGGTGTTGTTGCTTGGCGTGTGGTGCGTTCTCTCAACATGCAACTGATTCACTTTTAATTAGACAGCTCCCAAACAGTTATCGCATGTGTGTCAAAACACAATAAGGCACAGTTGCGCAATACGACCCCACCCTCCCATGCTGTAACAGGCTACATCTCATGAACTAAATAAAATTCGCCTTATTTATTTCACCAAAGTCTGTCATACATGTTGCTCTTTCATTGTGAGAAACTAGAACTAAATCAAAATGTTCTCACGGGGAAGATTCCCAAATTTTGGTTCATTTTATATGCAATGACCCAGGAGGTTTTTTTTAAATGTTAGAAATTCATATGTTCTTGGGTGTAAATAATTAATAAAAAAAGAAAGTAAAAAAAAAAAAGAAATTCATATGTGATGTCTGCTGAGCCTGAAGAGTTGGTGTTGGTGCTTGGCGTGCGTTCTCTCGGCACTTAACGGATTCCCTGCTAATTAGGGAGCTCACAAACATTTGTGGTTGGCAGCCAATACGAGCCCTGCTCCACAGACATCTTTCAAAAGCTTACATGTTCAAACGCATCTTTTTCTCCCGACTGCTTATCTTCCTAAAACTGCCTGTGAAATGCTGCTGATAACCGTGTGTGTGTGTGTGTGTGTGTGTGTGTGTGTGTGTGTGTGTGTGTGTGTGTGTGTGTGTGTGTGTGTGTGTGTGTGTGTGTGTGTGTGTGTGTGTGCGTGTGTGTGTGTGTGTGTGTGTGTACTGTGTGAGTGTGTGCGGTGTGAGTGCGTGCGTGCATGTGTGTGGCCACCGGACTGAGCAGTGGCAGGCAGTGTACGCTAATTAAATATGAATCAAACACTACACATCCCAGATCAAAGACAACTCATATTACTGATGCAAGCCTGTGTATGGTGTGCTTGTGTGTGTGTGTGTGTGTGTGTGCGTGCATGCGCGTGTGCATGTGCGTGTGTGTCTGAGTGAAGGGAGGGCGGAGGAGAGACGTGAAAAAGCATTTGGAATACAAAGCAGAAATCAAAAGAAGCACTGATAAACAGTAATAAGCAAGGGATATGTCTGTATATGTATGTGTATATGTATATGTCTGTTTATCTCGGAGTATACAGTGTGTGTGTGTGTGTGTGCGACAAAGAGAGAGAGAGAGAGAGAGAGAGAGAGAGAGAGAGAGAGAGAGAGAGAGAGAGAGAGAGAGAGAGAGAGAGAGAGAGAGAGAGAGAGAGAGAGAGAGAGAGAGAGAGAAACAGACAGACAGACAAACAGACAGACAAACATACTTACAGACAAACAGACTTACAAACAGACAGACAGACAAACAGACAAACAGACAGACAAAGAGACAGACAAACAAACAGACAAACAGACAAACAGACAAACAGACAGACAAACAGACAAACAAACAGAGCGCTTTAAAGTAGAGAAAGACTGCAGCAGCCACTTGATAAACACCATACTGGAAAGTTTTAGCAGCACAGGTAACCACTTGAGGTGAATCATTGCCTGACTCCCACAACACCAGAGCAATTTAGTGGTACGCTTATTTGTCTGCGTGAGAGTGTGCTTGCACATCTGTGCATGTGTGCGTGCGAGCGTATGTGTGTGTGTGTGAGAGTGTGTGTGTGTGATTGTGTGTGTGTGTGGTGTGTGTGTGTGTGTGTGTTTCTCTGTGTACACACCCTTGCTAAACATGTACAGCGCACAGCTATAATAGTCTAGACACATTTTTCATATTTGTGAATGTTAGAAGCATTTTTTAGTAAAAGTTGGGAACCTATGTACTTAACATAATTTAAGTGTGCTGAATTCAACTAGACTGGTTCCCAAGCTGGATTTTGAGGTTTTGACAGTTCAATTTGAAAAACAAAATGGCTGCCAAAATACGCTATTTTTGACAGAGCATTTATACCAAGTATTGCTGTACTTGGAAATAAATGGTCTTTTCTAACATTTTGTGTCCCATTAATGTTTCTTGATGAATGTATCTACTATAGAGGATTTTAAAAAGTATAAAATAGCTTCTAGAATGCTAATAATGCTAATATTGTAGGCTAGGTGTTAGCCTAAACGTTTTAAATATTTAGCTTTTCTCATAAGATATTTGTAGCCTATGTGTGTTTATATGGTTAAGAATATTGATGTAAGTATTTTAGAAATACTTTGCATAATGTGAAGTATTTAGTGTTTCCAAAAAATCACTGAAAGTTGCTATTGGCTCTCTGAAAACTGTCCAGAAATCGCTATATGACACCATGATATTACATATAACGTAAATTTTGAAAAATGTTCAGACATATTTTACATATTCTATCAGATACTATTGCATACATTCCAGATAGTCTATACATGCTACTCAGCCTGGTTGTTAGTGGCCAGACATCTCTTGAAGATGATGGAATTGGTGGCAAGGAAAAACTTCCTCAAAGAAGAGTTCTGAATGAGGCTAAAGTCCTTGTTTATTGTGTCAGTGATGGCAAAAAATGGACTCCGAAACATGTCAGTCTTGCTTGTACTCTTCATCAAGCTATTGGGTAAAAGACCTAATATGACTATTCAATCAGGCAGGTCATTGTCTGAGTTACGGCCAGGTCCTCCAAGTCCAGATCCTCCTTAGCTGAGAGCACTCTAAAACACTGAACCAAGAGAGTGGTGCCATTATTCCAACAAACATTGTGGCAGATAAATTCATCCACTACACATGTGATAACATTGATATCCTGGATGAAACACTTGATGGGAAGAATACTTCCCATGCAACACAAATGGCAGCATGGCAGAGAGGCCAACCAATTGATGATTCTGTTAAAGATATAGAGGTGTCTACTAGACATACATTAAATGTGCCAAATGCCCTGATGGAGCTACATCCTCTCTGGATTACTCATAGGACATTCAAGCCAACTTTTTCAGCACCCATTGCTTAATCATGCTTTGGAAAATCTGGAGAGGAGCATAAGTATGCTAGACAAGCAAAGGCTACGGATCTAGCTTTCTTCTTGCACTGTCAAAACTTAGACATGAAGACTTCTTGGTCAGTGTTCAATCAGTCACTGTCATCAAAGGAACTGCTGCTGGGTATTTGCCAATAGTCCTCGCTACTGCACACAAATGCATTGTCACATCTTAACATTTTGGACAGGAACAGTTATCACAGTTGACCAAGCATTGTACTGCAGACTTAAAGAGTTAAAGTGGGCAATTTCAGAATAGAACAACAGATGAATACCTCGCCTAGGAGGACTTAACTTGTCAATCAACTTCCTTAAGGCCATAGGAGAACATATGAATGGATCTGGACTGACCAATGTATGGATGGTATGGTGGATTGCTTGGATAAGGCCCTGTTGAACTTGTTCTGGCAGGAAAGGCATCCAACAAAGCCATGGCACACAAGTTTACTCTGCAATCCCTTTAGGGTCTTCTCATGCCAAGTCTTCTCTACCTGTCTTGCTAGGATGGCTATAGGTGATGATCCTCAGACAATTAGTGAACTGATTTCATTCCAGTATCAGGAAAAGGACAGACATCTTCTGCATGATATTGCAGAGAGTCAATCTGATGATGTGAACTGGTGGCAGTATATGGATATGGTTACTGTTCTGCTGCAATACACAAGAGAACAACGTGAAGCTACCTGGGATCTGAATTTTCACTCTTTCAGCCTAATGTTGCTCTACTTTAAGCGGTATGGTCATCTTAATTATGCACAATGGGGCCCAGTGTATCTACTTGATGAGTCAGCTTCCAGAACCATTTTGTCTGAATTCCAAAAAGGCCACTTTGTGGTCAAGAGATTGGCTCACAAGTTTAGCCAGATTCTGATCAGGCTATGAAGTGGGTAAATGTCACAGGCAATAAAAGAGCATAATTGTGATCACCGAGACAGCCTCAGCTTTGTGTAGGTGGACACTCTCTTTTAACCTGAGATCACACATTGCAGATCAAACATATGAAATGTACAGTGTCCTCCCCATGGCAGCAAGAAACTTCAACAATGACGTAATCTATTCACGGCAGATTAGAAACAATACGGAGTAAAAATTCTTTACAAACATTTGTGCGTACCCGGTTCCTTGGACTCCCGTCTCCTGACTGAGGTCACGAGTACCCTGAAGGACACGAGTTATGAGAGCTTGACTAGTTCTAGCCTGCTCTGTCCCTTTGTTCTCTTGACTACGGTCGACTGCTGGCAAAGAATTTCAGTGGAGTCAGACTCTGACTCCCCCCTGGCAAAGTGCTTCGATCTCCCGCCTAAGGTGGACAACTCTTTATCCCAACTCCCTGCCACCACAGAGAATCTCATACAGTACTGACCACCACCCTAGTGGCTGATGTGGCTTCCCCAGCTCGAGCAGCTGCCTTGGAGCCCCTTGGGCATCACCGCAGGCCACTGCACTTGGCACGAAAGCGCACCCTGTCACCAGGCATGGCGCGCTCCAAAACGAGCGCCTTCGCCTGACGCCTCCCTTTTTCCCCTCCTGCAAGGAAGCGAGATTTCTCAGGGTTTGTCCCCCCTTAGCCCACGGGGCTCAGGGGCCTCAGCTGAGAGCCCCTCCTGCTACTTTCCCCTCTCCTGCAGGTTGGAGTCTGGCAACGGACCAGGAGGAGGACATAATCGCTTTTCTGGATAACGTTATCAGGACAATTTAAGGGGCCAGGGCCCAATCTACTTTGACACTGTATAACCTGAAGTGGTCTGTCTTCCAACGCTAGTGTGACCAATGCGAAAGTGTTCAGTACCGATGGTGTTGTCCTTCCTACAAGACTTATTGGGGGGAGACAAGGCTTTACCATTTAAGTCTACTTTGCAGCGATTTCATCGTGCCATGTAGGATTCGGTTCCAACACTCTGAGTGCCCATCCACTAGATACTTACGTCCAGTGCTACATCAGACGATACCCTCCTGGGATATCTCTCTAGTACTGGAGGCTATGTGTGGGGCCCCTTTCGAGCCCCTCCAAGAGGGGCCTCTCCAAACTGCTTTTGCACACCACCTTTCAGATCCGTGGAAGAGAGGTGACAACACAACTTGTGCCCTGTGCACGCTTTACGCATCTACATGAACAGGACTCACTCTTTTAGGAACACTGAGCAGCTGTTTGTGTGCTTCATCAAGCCCTCTACAGGGCTCACAGTTTTGAAATAGAGGTCTCCAAATGGTTGGTTCAAACCATTGCCCTGGCATATGAGTCCAAGGGTCGCCAACCCCCGGCTCAGATTAGGGCTCACTTTACCAGTGCAGGTCTCTACATCTTGTCCTCTCTTCAAGGGTGCAGCAGTTTCAGAGGTGTGCAGAGCGGTTGGTTGGGCCAACCCCGCCACTTTTGTCCGATTCTACCGGCTAGATGTGACCACGTTGCCACAGGAACATAGGGTTCTGGGCAGGACCACTGATTGTCTGTAGGGTGATAGGAACGCTATCCTTACAGGATGCTCTTGGAGTTCTGCCTAGTTTGGACCAGCAATCGGGAGTGATTGTAACTCTCCCATAGATATGCGAACGATTCGACTGAAAGAGAGCATTAGGACATGAATATGTCCCCGTTCTCTGAAGGAGATGAGTGAGCCATCTCTCAAGACAACCTTATTGCCGACAGCCGAAGAGATGTTTGGCATCAGAGTGGCTTATTTGCGCGCAACCATTCGGTTTTGACAAAGTGGACATCCTGCCCACACAGTTGATTGGACCTTTGGCGTGATTGCAAAGGTCTTCAGCTAATCGTACAGCTGAGAGTGTGCTCCCATAGAGATAGCTTACTCATCTCCTTCAAAGAACAGGGGACATATTCATGTCCCAATATTTAGTCTTTTAGATAATACTATCTTCTTTGCCTCTCTTTTTCTTTCCAAATCTTATTGAATGACAATTTTGTATGATAATGTGCTTCATGGAGGCTATTGCTATTGAATGCCAGTTTACGAGAATATCTTATTATTAGAACGGCATAATTATTGTATTTTTTATCAATTTGCCTTTGTATAAGTGTAGGAATGCATGATAAATGCAAATATGTGAGCATTGCACATTTATTTCCATGGAGAAGTGGTACTTTCTACGTATTCTGTCCAAAATTAAGAATTTCGGCAGCCATTTTGTTTTTTGCCCATTTCATGGTCAAAAACTCAAAATTCAGCTTGGGAACCAGGCTAGCTGAATTCACAGTACTCTAATTGTCTTAGAAAACTAGGTTTCCAACTTTTACTAAAAAATGCTTCTAACACCCTTATAAAGGGCCTTTTTCTGGAAATGCTTCTAGTCTATAAAACACAGGCAGCCCAAATGTTTCCACACACAAAAACACCCAATTGGGTTATTAAGTGTGGTCTACCCTCACCACGCTGCAGGGACTGGGGAGGGAGAAATGATTCCAGTACACAACACTGGTCTACTTCAGCTGCTTTCCCTCCCAAATCCTGAACCCATGTGCTGTAAGGCTACACTCCACTCCCATGAATGTAATGAATGTACACCCACAGGCTGGTAAAAAATTTGAATGTTGCTGGTAGATGTTTGAATACGATGTAATGAGTTCCTGTAGCCTGGGCCTGCCCGTGCACACTGCCTGACGCCGTGCCTGGCTGCACATTTGATTTTTAAAAATGAGGCCTAAGGTTTGTCTGGTGGGGGGTGCGCTGCTGGCACCCATCTCATGTTTAAGTATGACCAGGGTCATATCCCAATCCTACTCAGTCTCTTGCTCTCGGTCTCTCCCTCGCTCTCAGTCTCTCGCTCGCGCTCAGTCTCTCCCTCGCTCTCAGTGTCTCGCTCTCAGTCTCTCGCTCTCTCCACATTTCCTGTCTCCATCTTCAAAAGTAGTCTCAATAAAAAAAGGCTAAAATGTCCAAAAGCAAATGTTAAAAAAAGTTTAGTCTGGACAATCAGTGTGGATATTCTCCTGATAATTAACTAGCAGGTCAGGTGTCAGCAGAATCACTCCTGTTGGTATACCTAAGGGCAGTCATGGGTGAGCGGTTAGGGCGTCAGACTTGCATCCCAGAGGTTGCCGGTTCGACTCCCGACCCGCTAAGTTGGTGGGGGGAGTAATCAACCAGTGCTCTCCCCCATCCTCCTCCATGACTGAGGTACCCTGAGCATGGTACCGTCCCACCGCACTGCTCCCCATGGGGCGCCACTGAGGGCTGCCCCCTTGCACGGGTGAGGCATAAATGCAATTTCGTTGTGTGCAGTGTGCAGTGTTCACTTGTGTGCTGTGGAGTGCTGTGTCACAATGACAATGGGAGTTGGAGTTTCCCAATGGGCTTTCGCTTTCACCTAAACGTACCACAGAAACAAAAAAGCCTCGGCTTGGTTTGACTTGATTTGTACGGTACGGCAGGCCAATTTTGTTGGCCTGGCCTTCTTTTACCTGTGTTATCTGACCGTTTCATCTGGCTTTGACTGGAAGGAGGAAGCATTCCCAGTGTGTGTAGGCTTACTGGAAGGGGCCATTGCAGTGCAGTCAGGCCAGGCACCCTTTCATGCGTCTCCACCTACCTCTCCCCTTTGTGGCTGAGGGCCAGACGGGCCACAAAGAGCACTAGCTAGCTCTGGCCTCATAGGCCCATAATCAGAAGGAAACTGTGCTGGAGGATAAAAAGGACGCCAGGGCGCAATCACAGGAAATCCCTCTGAAGGGGATCAGATTTCGGGTTTGGCTACGGACGGCTGGACTGTGCCAACCCCTCCTCCTTACATTTGCCATCATTTTGGTTGAAGTGCATCTCTCCGATTCTCATCTTATTGTGAAGTGTTGCAGGGTTTTTTTTCCAGCATACACTTTTTTTTCCCCTCTTTCCACTCCATTTATCCACCCTCCTCTCTTGCTTGCCCCATATATCGCTGAACCGAATCTCTTCAATTCCTTTTTATTTCTCTCTCCGTCTCCTCTCCTTCAACTCATTTCGTTTCCCACTCACGTGTAACCTCTTTCACACTCCAACTTAAAAAATGTGTGTAGTTTAAATTCGTCTCATCTCACTCGTTCATTCAACTTTTCCTCTGAAGTTGTCTCATCTCTCCATCTCTCTCATTCAGGTCTTCTCGATTTCTCTCCCTTGCTCATTCAATCCCTCCACTTTGATTTTCTCACTTTTTTTCTGTGGCCATCCAACTCATTCAGTTCTCTTTCTGAGAATCTCTCCGTTCTTCTTTCTTTACCCCTTGCTACCAAACCCCTCTCCTCTCATCTTTTTTTTCTCCTCTTCTGCTCTGTTCGGTTTCTTTTGTTCTCAAAGAGAATAAAGACAGTGGTCAGTGTGTGTGTGTGTGTGTGTGTGTGTGTGTGTGTGTGTGTGTGTGTGTGTGTGTGTGTGTGTGTGTGTGTGTGTGTGTGTGTGTGTGTGTGTGTGTGTGTGTGTGTGTGTGTGTGTGTGTGTGTGTGTGTGTGTGTGTGTGTGTGTGTGCGCGTGCATGTGTGTGTGTGTGTGTGTGTGCGCGCGCGTGTGTGTGTGTGTGTGTGTGTGTGTGTGTGTGTGTGTGTGTGTGTGTGTGTGTGTGTGTATGTGTGTGTTGGGCTCCCAGAATCCCCCAGATACCCACATCTAAAAGCATCAAGTGGAGGAGAGAGAAAAGAGACAAAAAAACCCTCAGAAAGAAAATACTCGTGAAGCAACAGAAAAAGACAGACAGAATGACAGTAAAAGTAAAAGGGATTTTGCGCTATGCTGCAGATGATGGTGGGTGGTTGTGCAGTGGCTGGTATGAAATGCCAAAGAGAAGACAAAAAAAACTGTCAGAAACGATATATAGCAAAGCAACTTTAGGGAGACACAGAGTGACAGTTAAAAAGTGAAAAGGGTTGGGGGCTAGACTAGTTATGTGTAATTGTGCGGTTGCTGGTATGGACCTCTCCAGCATCTCTTGCCCCTTTATGCCACAAGAGGTGTAATAAATATAATAAACACCATCATCCATAACCGCAGAAATCCCACCCCGCCAGAAGATCTGAGCCACGCAGATGGAGCAAGAGGGGGATCGTCTTACGGGCGTGAACAAACGCTTCTGCTCTTCAGACAGACGGCGTGTGGAGTGTCTGCCTTTTAATAGCGCTGTAATCATGGCTCCTTTTTTATCGCTCCAGTCAAACTCTTTTACTGATGAGGAACTGTTAAACACCCCCCTCCTCCTCTCCCTCCCTCCTCTCTGAATCGCTAGTGGGAGGGAGCCAACCCTCGAGTGTTAATAAAAACGACACAGTGTGTGTGTGTGTGTGTGTGTGTGTGTGTGTGTGTGTGTGTGTGTGTGTGTGTGTGTGTGTGTGTGTGTGTGTGTGTGTGTGTGTGTGTGTGTGTGTATATGTGTGTGTGTGTGTGTGTGGTCGCCATTCCTACCCAAAAGTTTATGGATTCTCATTTGTGTCCGATGCCCGAGGCTTTAGCATTGCAGCTAAGTCTCCACAGCAATACGCACTAGGTCTGCGCGCGTGTGTGCGTGTGTGTGTGTTTCAGAGACACAACAGCATCAGTGTGTATACAGTACAGTGCTCTTTATGCCTTTACTGCAGTCTGAAAATCATGTGTACACACACACACACGCACACACGCACACACGCACACCTGTACTTTTTAATGGTCTCTCTCTCACTGCCTACCCCCTCCGCATGAGGTACTGTACAGTAGGGCTTGACAGGAGCCACCTACACACTCACGACGTCGTGAGCACAGCACAGCACAGCACACAGCCCAAAATTCTAAATGAGAGCTGCAAAGTTCTATACGCAGCACACAAACAAATGACTACAGTCAGAGAGCCAAGAGTGTGTGTGTGTGTGTATGCGTGTGCGTGTGCGTGTGCGTGTGTGCATCGACCAAGCTCCACACTCTGCGCAACACTCCCCCATCAATCAGAGCTCCAGATGCAGAGGGAACAGGGGGGAGGATGATGGATGGTCACTCCAGGGGGGAGAGAAAGAGGGTGGCACCCAGACTCAGAGGAGTGTGGCTCAAGAGTGAAAGACTTATAGACTAAGTGTAGAGGAGAGAGAGAGGGGGAGAAAGAGAGAGAGAGAGACAAAGAGAGAGAGAGAGTGACAGAGAGAGAGAGAAAGTAAGAGAGAGAAAGTAAGAGAGAGAGAGAGAGAGAGACAAGAGAGCCAAAGAGAGAAAAAGACAGAAAACAGAAAAGAGAAAGAGAGAGGAAAAAAGAGAGAGCGAGAGAAAGGAGGGAAAAGGGCGAGGTGTGTGATGGTTATGGGGCTGGACTACTGCGGGCCGTCGACAGCGCGTCTGAGCTGATGTGTTCTGACACCTGGAGCTTACCGGAGCGCAGCAGGCAGGCCTGACACAAACAACCAGAGCAGCGCTCCCCCTCGGACACCACAGTGGGACCAGCAGGCCTCCTGTTCACCTCACCTGAAACTGCTACAGACAGATAGCCAAGCACATTGGCACAGATAGCCAAGCACTGATGATGGGCTCCATCACACACTTAGACAGAGACCAAGTCATGTGAAAACTGACTTAGAAGCTGACTCCTTGCCGTTCTGTCTGCCTGCCTGCCTGCCTGCCTGCCTGCCTGCCTGCCTGCCTGCCTGCCTGCCTGCCTGCCTGTCTGTCTGTCTGTCTGTCTGTCTGTCTGTCTGTCTGTCTGTCTGTCTGTCTGTCTGTCTGTCTGTCTCTTCCTCCCTCTCTCTCTCTCTCTCTCTCCCTCCATCTCCCTCCCCCCCGCTCTCTCCCTCTCCCTCACAAACACGCGTGCACACACTTCCCAAGCCCCCCATCCATTCATCAAACAGCTTGACATCCCCGTCACTCTGTTTCGCTGGCATGCGTCACTCCCTGTGCCCTTGTCTTTCTGTGTGTTCCACTGACAGACCCCCCCGAAAAACACCCCTCCTTGGAGGACCTCGGTGCTTGGTAACCGCCGGCAACAGCTGTGAGTGGTTGTCATTCCGAGCCTCTGAGGTTGCCGTGGAAACCACCAGCACTTGGCCGAAAGAGAGAGAGAGGGTGGTTTTTTTTTTCTCCTCTCCCATCCTCTCTTTTATGGTGTGGCTAAGAACATAGTCACGCATCCGTGATTTCAAACACTTGGACGGAGCCGCACCATGGTTAGAATGATGGGATAGGAATGAGAGGAGGGGGAGAGAGAGAGACGGAGAGAGAGAGAGAGAGAGAGAGAGAGAGAGAGAGAGAGAGAAAGAAAGGGAGAGCAGGAGAGAGACAGAGAGAGAGAGAGAGGGAGTCAGAGAGAAAGGGAGAGAGAGGGAGGAAGTCAAGGAGAAAGAAAGAGAGCGATAGACATGGAGTGTGAGTGGGCGAGAGAGTGGGGGAAAGAATGAAAAAGAAGGGAAGAAAGAAAAGTGAGAGGGTTTTTGGTAATTGCTGACAGAAGGGGAGAGTCAAAGCGGAGGAGGCCTGCTCTGGTCTGGTCCGGGGGGAAAACAAAACGTCTCATTCCAGTGACAATAACAAAGCCGCGGCCGATGGAGTGAGTCGACTGCGCCTGCCTTGGCTTCCAGCAGCCAGCTTAGCGAGGAGGGGACCCTCGTCTTTTTCTACTTCTCTCCATTTTTTTCTTTTCTCCATCCAAGTCTCTGCTCTTTCCATCTCTTTACACCCTCTCCCCTCGATTCCCCCCAAATCTATTTCCTATTCCAGCTGAGTGAGGGGACCCACGCCTTGTTCTGGTCTCCCTCTCTCTCTCTTTATCGACTTCCAAGTCTCTGCTCTCTCCATCTCTCCATCTCTTCACCCCTCTCCTCTCTTCTCCTCTCCTCCACCCCAATCAATTTTCCCTCAATTTATGCCAGTAACTCATCTCTTGTTTTCTCATTCAGTGGCTTTTGGAGAGCTCTAACGAGTCCTCTTTTTTTAATCTGCAAAGTCCAATTTTCTCCCTTCTGTCTGCTGGTTCCCACACTTTAACAGAGGGATCTGCTCTCTCCACCCTTGGACCTCATCCCTCCTCTCATTTCAACTCTGGGGCTTGGCTCTCCAACACACTGCCAGCTAAACACTCCTCCTACTCCTGCCAAGTGTGCAGATAAGATACAGCAATCAGGCCCCTTTTTCCTTCCTATTACATCCCATTTCTTCCTGCGTTTTGCTTCTATCTGTCCTGACTACCAGACACCACCTAACACACAGAGACAGGCACACAGAGATGCACACAGAGACACAGAGATGCACACAGAGACACACAGAGACACACAGAGACACACAGAGACACACAGAGACACACAGAGACACACAGAGACACACAGAGACACACAGAGACACACACACCCTAAAGCCATTTGAGGGCATTGCTTCCTAGACCACACTTGTCAGTGTTAACACCAGGCCTGTCAAGGAGCAGGAAGCAGTTCAGCGGAGCTCTTCCCCCTGTTGGTTATGTAACTGGGTAACCACTCTGACTGATGGCATGTAAAAGTTTGAGTGGGTTTTGGTGTTGAGGGGTGTGTGTGTGTGTGTGTGTGTGTGTGTGTGTGTGTGTGTGTGTGTGTGTGTGTGTGTGCGTGCGTGCGCGTGTGTGTGTATGCATGTATGCGTGTGCAACCCTGTGTGTGCATGTGTGCATGTGTGTATGTGCGTGTGTGCACGTGTGTCTAACTCTGTGTGTGCCTATGTGTGAGCCTGTGGGAGGCCTGGGAGCTTCTGTTACTTAAACACACACAAACAGAGCACGAGCAGAGGCGTAAACAGATAATAACGACGCCAGCGCAAAAATTCTCGTCTCGGGTCAACTGGTTTCATTTCCCAACTTCACCCCACAGTTGCTCCCTCCCATCTCCAACCAATCAACCCCACAGCCCGCCTTGGGGACTTCCAGAGCTGGTTTTACCAATAGACAAACTAGGCAATTGCCTAGGGCCCCACCAAAATCTGCACGCCGTATGGGACCGCCAATAGTCAGCCCTGTCATAGTAAATACCAGCAATATTCATTTAAAGCCCCCCAATCTAGATTTTGCCTAGGGTCCCAAGATGGCTAGATCCGCTGCTGGAGACTTCACTGAGGAGCACTGTTATCCCAAACACTCCTCACGTCCACACCACAGCACTCCAGTCAGAAGGAACCCTCCCTACAACACCATGGTGTTCTGGGTCAGGAACACTTGTCTCCCAAACACTCCCTATTTCAACACCAGGTCCTTTTCCACCACGGCATTCCAGCAGTAAGGAATACTCTTCCACAACACCCCCCCCCCCCCAAAAAAAAACAACAACTAGATTTTCAATGTACTCCCCTCCCACACCCTCCTCCTGCGTCGACCACCCCATCTCAGTCCTCAGAGTTCATTCCAGGCCACGACTATGGTGCTTTCTTACACTGTTGTTGAGGACAGAATATTATACATACATGCCTTCTAAGAAAAGCCCTTCACTTGTAGTCCTCTGTTTGTGACTAAGATGGCAGTGATGAGGTATTAGAGAAACACTCCCCCCTTCAGCACCATACTGATCAGGGTTAAACTCTCACCACATCCATGTGGTGTTCCAGTAGGTAACTGTCACATCCCAAACATTCCCTACTTCTCCACAATAACGCGTCAGTCAGGACCACTCCTATCCCAAACACGCTCCCATGCCTCCCCACCCCGATACTCACATTCCTGCAGCATCCACTGAAAAGCCACTGCTACTTCTTCCTTAGTGTTACTGAAGAGACATTACAGTGCCAACATTCCCTACATCAATACCATGGAATACCAGTCAGGAACAGTCATATCCCAAACATCTGTTGCTTCTCCACAATGACTCATAAGTCAGGTCTCCTTCTATGCCAAACGCTCTCCTTGCCTCCCCCACCACAGCCTCTGCTGATCCTCATCCCTCATCCCCAGCCACCTCAGAGGTCCCTCAAGGTCACAGTACTATTTCCTTACAGTGTTGCTGGGGAGAAGTTACTACATACATGGCTTCAAAGAAAAAGGATTAACTTGTTTTGGTGTGACTAGGTGGGCAGCAATAATGTGTTACAGGAAAGTCATTAAATTGGGTGCGTATGTGCCAAGCAGATGAATGACTTCACCACAGATGGCATAAAGTAGATGAACTGTATTTATTACATTTATTATATGTATTCATATACATATAAGATGGAGGTCATTGATAGAGAATCTATAGCAGATTTATTGAAACACGGCCCTCATTCAATGAGTTCTATTGAGATATTGTATGTGTGTCAATGTGTTAAAAGGAGAGAAGGCCTACTTTAATTACAGAGCAAGGACCGAAACTTTAACAGTTCAGTCAACATCTAAACCTTGAAACATTAAGCCCCTGATACCCAAGACTTACATTAATCCATGGTAGCAAATGAAAACAAATAAAGACTTATTACCAAAGTCTGCTTCACAAAGCCGTGGGTAGCGGCATAAGATCCACTTCAATTAAAGAATAATTACATAAGATTAGATTGTGGTGGGGTCTTGCGGTGTGTGTGTGTGCGTGCGCGCGTGTGCGTGCGTGAGCACATGTGTGTACGTGCGTGAGCGCATGTGTGCGCGTGTATGTGTGTGCACATGCATTTGTTTTGCTCCAAGCACTCGATTGGTATCCATGTTTGTTCAAGGCGAACAACAAAAAAGCGACTATAATTTCCACACACCCAAGTGGCGCAAGTAGAATTTTCAGCCACGGCCCTGCTGTACAGTACTTGTCTCAGGGTTGATGCACTTGAAAGTGCATTTCATAGCTGTGCTGCAATGAGCAATAATACGAAGAGGCAGAGAGCATTCATCACTGCTCTCACCACGCTATTATTTTGGAGGGTTCTCTCCTAGAGACAGTCTGGCTTGGAGGGTCCTGTGTGCATTTCCTGGTCCTCACAAATCCACTTTTCTAAGCTCTCAAACACAATGTGGTTTTCAAGCGAAGTGGTGTAGTAGAGGACAAAACAAGGGCGTAGGATGCTCGAAGGGGGCTACAAATAGGAGTGCAGAGAAACTGAGTTGACACAACAATCACAGGCAGTTGTTAAGGCATGTATGTATCGTAGGTGAGCCATGAGACTGGATATGCCCCCACTACACTGACTACAGTACGCCATGTATACCATATCGCTCTGATGCACAAATCCTATGTCATTAACGTTGCAAAACAAGATGATAAAATGTGCATTCCTCCCCACACGTCACGACAGAAGCAGCTGTGGGTTGTGCACTGATCCCCTTCTGCAAGTGAACGCTATGCTATGGCACATGCTTTACAGTACTCTGTGTGGGGACTACAAGCAGATAAGCAGCACGACTTCCCCGAGGGCTTACTGTTCTTTTGCTATTATAATGATGCTGGCTGACACAGCCAGGGAAAAAAGCAACCTTAGCAAAAAGCTCAGATTTATATTCCCGAAAACCACCTCAGCAATAACGGATGGCAGGAAAATAGTCTAGGGTTCAAAGTCATCGCTGCCTTATTGGTGATGATGGTGGTGCTGAACTGGAGAATAAACTTCACCTGTAAGCATTTAACATATTTGTGTCAGGTAAAGAGTGGGGCAAGAATACTCAGAGTTGTGGTTCATTGAGAAAGTGGCAAGATGTTGTCCTCACACAACCTTACCAACACATTAGTGCAGGTTGCTAAGGTTACAGTTTCCACTTGAGACACTTCATGTAGTCTAATGGAGCTAGAACACTCGCGGGTTGCTAGCTGATCAATAAACATTCTAACAAACATTTAAGGGTGTTCCCACTTGAAACAAAAGCGCTAAATAGACCCTCAATGAAGTGGTCCTTCACGTTCAATGAATAATAGAGCGCTTAGCCGTTTCTCAATTCACCCCCAGGGATTGGCAAGTATTCTGAATTATTTGAATCTGATAAAACATGTTGATCGAGCTCGAGCCGCTGTTGTTCCACTGGCAAATGTTTCTCAATGCGGGCTCAAATGGGGCACCATATGACAATGCATATTTCTTTCAATTCTCTCCAATTCTTCTGCTTGATTGCTATTCTGTTCTACATCTTTATTCCCCATCTGCCACATATCCTCGAGCAGAATAGATCTCTCTTCTAGTGTTCGCCGCTGCTCAATATTAGTTCTCTTTTCAAGTAGAGTTTTCTCTGCTGCTATGACCCGTGTCCTTGCCTTGAGGGGCTCCGTGCTGCACCTGAGGCTATATCATCTCTCCTACTGCTGCTACTGCTGCTGCTGCTGCTGCTGCCTGCACAATGGAGTGTAGGAGGAGGAGACGGGACTGTAACCAAACAGAGACATTTTGTGAACTTGAGTGTGTTACTAGTGCCTCTTTTTTGTGGCAAGAACTCAGTGGAGAGGTTGTTAAGGCCCTTGGGGGGAGTTTGGGTGGGGGTTACTGACAGGTGAGGAGGGCAGGGCAGAGGATGGGTGCCCTGGGAGGGGGAGAGGAAGGGGGTTCACCTGGGGGTGTGTATTGGGTGTTCTCACCTGAGGGTTGGGATAGGTAGAAGGTGTGTCTTCATTCCTCAAGGGCTAGACTAGAGGATGGAGGATGTTTGAGTCGTAAAGTATTCAACCTAGTTAGGTTTGGGTTGTAGTTCCACCCAGCAGTTAAAGGGACACTGTAGGGCACTGTAGGTGCACTGAAGGGCAGGCCTCCAATGAGCTCCCCAATGAAAGATAGAAGGAGGATAGGTGGGAGAGCAGGATGGTAGGTGTGGGTTTTTTTCACATAGAAATTAGTGGGGAGAGAGAGAGACGGGGAAGGATGACCCGGGCCGGAATCGAACCTGGGTCGCCAGTGTTGTAACCCAGTGCCCTACCGTTAGGCCACAGTAGGGCCGTTGACGTATTTTCTTACCTGCGAAGGTGCGCTGGAGGACAGTCCTCCGCTCAGTTCCCTGATAGAGAGTATGTGAAAGGTTTGGGTTTTCTTACCTGTGAGGGTGCACTGAAGAACTGAGCTTCCAAATGAGAGAAAGGAGGAAGATGCATGGGAGAGCCGGATGGTTTGCATGTTTTTCTTACCTGTGAAGGTGCGCTGGAGGACAGACCTCCACTGAGCTCCCCGATGCGCGCGGCGGCCGTGGGGTTGCTGGAGCTAATGAGCACGGGCCCGCTGATCTCCATGGAGTGGCGCTGTGGAGGTGGGGCCAGGCACGGCTTGTGTGACATGGTCAGCGAGGTGAAGGAGTGGCGCTTCTTGCTGTTCTTCTTCTCGCCGCCGGGCTTCTGCACGCCGTTGGCCTGGGGGAAGCCTGGGATGGCGGCAGAGGAGGAGGACGACGAGGGGGCGGAGGAGGAAGAGGAGGAGGAAGAGGAGGGACCCTCGCCTGCGCAGTCTCCGCTGCTGCCATCCGAGGGCTTGTCCAGCTCGATCAGCTGACGGGCGGCAGTGTTGAACTACAGGACAGGAGGGGAGAACAAGAGTGGGCATCAGAGAGAGTGTTTGAGTGTGTGACTAAATCCAAAATCAAAAGACAAAGTTTGATGAGGAATGAAAGTTTGATGAAAGCATGTATAATGCAGTTACAGAGGAGGTTGAAATTTTCTTCCTTTGATTCACATCAAAAACAGTTTTTAAAATAATTACAAAGTGACTGAACTCCCTGACAGGCAAAGAAACGCTGAAGGTAAAAGGAAGAGGAAAAGGAAGAAGGGGCTAACTGAATAAAGGAAGAAGCATTTGCAGAGCTGTACAAAAAGAGATAAAGAAAGTGAGAGAAAATAATGAGAGACAGAAACAGAGAGGTCAGAGAGAGAGAGAGAGAGAGAGAGAGAGAGAGAGAGAGAGAGAGAGAGAGAGAGAGAGAGAGAGAGAGAGAAAGCAGACAAGAAAAAGTAGAGAAGAGACAGCGAGTCAGCGAGAGAAGAAAGAAAATGGTGCAAGAAAGAAAGCACACCTCAGTATTCTGCGCGGCTTTCTCAGCGAGATGCTCGGCATTAATGTGCAGCACAGGGGGGGGAATAGAACAAGAGAGCGGAGGCAGAAGGGGCTTGTCGTCTCTTTCATGTGCGAAGCCAAAAATCAAAGCGAAAGACTAAAAAGGGATTGAGCTAATGATAGGGGGAGCGAGAACGACGTGACACAAATCGCCTACAGCTGCAGGCTACCTCTGTGTACCCCCCCCTCCCACACTCACCACCAAACTTCACTCCTACACCCACACAACCACCCACCCCCCCTCACAGCCCCCTCGCTGTTTCGACAGCCACACAACACTTTTCAGTCAAGGCAGAACCATGCGTTTGGGTTCAACTGCAGTTCTCAGGGCACTGTCAGTAAACTCTACATCCGCCAACGCTCAAGCACTGATGCGAAAAAATAAAAAAGTAAAAACGTCCACCACATGGACCACTGCTAATGATTGGGTCTGGGTTCACAAGCTGTGGGGAAACAGAAAAACAGAAAATGCACCACTGCATTCTGCATTATTATTATCGGATATGTCATATTGCACACTTTGGGGGTCTTAGTGTGGTGGAGAAATACACACACAATAATTAGTGAGTCATGGAGGATGGTGGCAAAGGCTTAACACAATACACCACACTGTTCAAATCTACTCAGGGGTGAACAACGCAGGGTGGGGGGGGTGGGGGGGGGGGTTGTCAGTGGCCTGCTTAAAGCAGTCAAACACGCACCATGGGTGTGGAAATTGGGAGGCATTAAGCAATTCACCGTCGCACCAGGCAAAAGATTTCAAACCTGACGACAAGCAATTTGTAATGTGCGTCACCCCGCCAATTCAGGCGCCATCTAAATTTAAAAGTGCTGTTTTTCTTTTGCAAAAGTGCACAGCAGAAAGTGTAGAAAATGGCACTGCTGTTGCTCTCAATCACGTTTTTTCTCTTTCTTCCCGTCTCTTTCTCTTGCTGACACACTCCTTCATTCTCTCTCTCAGTCTCTTTCTTCATGCCTTTCTTTCTGACTATCTCCATCATTCTTTCTCTTCCTCTCTCTCGCTCTTCCTCCTTGCCTCTGTCTCTCTTCTGCTGTCGCTCCCCTCTCCACAGATGTCACTTCTGTTCTGATGTCAGTGAATCTGCACCCGGCCCCTCACCGAGGCATTCAGGTGGAAAATGCCTGGCACTGGCGTAAATTGCCATGTCTTTTCTCAGCCACCCTTGCAATGCGCGCACGCACGCACGCACGCACGCACGCGCGCACGCACGCACGCACGCACGCACGCGCACACACACACACATCTGTATGACAAGTGTGCAATGCCAAAAACACTTTCAGCCCCCTCCCCACAGCAGCAGCCATTTCCACAGCAGGTAGTTCAGACAGCCGTGCCGCGTGAGCGTATGCCATTTCTCTGTAATTTCACCACATGCTTCTAAAAGATGCTCTTTGGGCTACATTAGCGTCTTGTGTGCAGATGACGGGTCGCAGACAGGAGGCGGGGACGGACCTACAAATAAGACGAGCACACTACACAGCCTTGCACTCCCTTCTGGGGTGATGCAGTGAACGGAGGAAGCTTTTTGTTTGGCTTTTTGAAAAGGTTGAGAGGGAGAAATGTGGAGTCTGTATGTAAGAGTGGGAGGCTGAAAAAATAGAAGGAAAGAGTTGTGCTGCGAGACACAAAGATGTTGAGATATACAGTAGAGTGTATGAAGGTAGATTGAAGGATGGAGATAAACGAATAGAAAGAGACAGAGGGACAGTGAGGAAGGATGCGAGCATCCTTTATTTAACCAGGAAGTCCCTTTGAGTTAGACCAACTCGTCTTCCATGGACACCTACTGTATGTCTATGTGACGGGAAAGAAAGACACATGTTTATATGGGGTGATAAGTCATTAATGGGAGAGAGAGCGGTGTGTGTGTGTGTGTGTGTGTGTGTGTGTGTGTGTGTGTGTGTGTGTGTGTGTGTGTGTGTGTCTAGGACAGACAGACCGACCGACCGTTTATATGAAGGACTGGCTAGTGGGAGTGGGTGAGAGGATGTGTGTGTGTGTATATGTGAAGGGGGAAAGGTGGACACAAAGTTTATTTGAAGGAGGATGTGGTTATGATATACATATGTGTATGAGTGGGCGACAAACAGACACAGAGTTTATATGAAGGAGAGAGTTAGCAGGAGCGAGAGACAAGGAGCGAGAAAGAGAGAGAGAGAGAGAGAGCGCGAGAGAGAGAGAGCGAGAGAGAGAGCGCGAGAGAGAGAGCGCGAGAGAGAGAGAGAGAGAGAGAGTAAGAGAGAAAGAGGTAGAGAGAGAGAGAGAGAGAGAGAGAGAGAGAGAGAGAGAGAGAGAGAGAGGGAGAGGGAGAGAAAGAGGGAGAGAAAGAGAGAGAGAGAGAAAGAGAGTAGGAAAAGGCCCCCACCTCATGCATCATTCTCTCTCTTTCTCTCTCTCTAAGTGCCATTTGTGATGATGAGCCCTATTTCCTGCCTGCCTGCCTGCCTGCCTGCCCACCGGCCCTCTGCTCCACACTGGCAGGCCACCACCACCGCTGCCTCTGTCAGGGCCACAGGTGCACCCTATAAATACCATCCAGCCAGACCTTGGAGGCAAACGCAGGGCTGCCCGCCAGACCAGACCAGACAGACAGACCTCACTGGTGCTGGGTACCGAGCGGCGCGGCGGGTGAAAAGACGGGCAGCGCGGGCCGTGTCAAAAGCGCCTATTTCAGACAGCACTTACCGAGAAAGAAAGAAAGAAAGAGGCTTTCTGAGATGCTTCTCAAGAACAGGGGGAAAAAGTAAAGCGCAGACAGTCTCTTGAAACCTGCTGTCTAGCTTTCTAGTTGTCTGACCTTTTAACGGCTGTGCAACTGCAGTGGGTGTGGAACAAGTTGATTTGCTTCAAAGACGGGAAAGAAGAGGGGGGGGGAGAAGGAGTGTTAATTCAATGTTTGTTGTTTGAGCTTGTTATTTGAGCTCACCTCCACATATGAGATGGGGAAGATGCCAATCTTATCGCCCAGCATCCCCTCTGCCCAGTTCTCATCCACACGGCGAATCACAGTCAGAACATCATCCTGTGAGAGAGAGAGAGAGAGAGAGAGAGAGAGAGAGAGAGAGAGAGAGAGAGAGAAAAGTAGCAAGACAGAAATAGAGAGAGAAAAAGAGCAAACAGAGAGAAGGTGTGCAGAGGAAGAGAAAGAAAGCCAGAGAGAGAGAGAGGGAGACCGTTAACAGTTAGAATCCTTGTTACTGGGCAGAACATCATTAAAAATGCTAAACGGAGACATATCGTGCTCTTTAACCAAACAGACTGAGGCAAATGTAATATATTTTAATAAAAGACAGGAGCAAAGGATGAATGACTAAAGAGGAGGGGAGAGGGGGGAGCGTGTGGCACGGTTCCATGTAATATCTTCGACGGATTCTCATTTCTTTTCCATTTGCTCTTTTGTGCTTAATAGGCAGAACTAGAAGAAATATAGCAAATTCAAGAAAATGTCCCAGTAGTAAGCCATAGCTATGCTAATATCCAGCCCCTCTGAGGGAAGAGCGGGCTGTACCTCAACAAAGAGAAAGAGGAAGATGGAAGAGGCAAAGTCATAGTGGGACTTAAAATTTGGCCAGTTGGTCCCTTTATAATCACAACTTCTCTTTGCTTTTAATTTTCTGTGCTGAAGGAAGAACAACAACTTGATTGTATTTGTGCGAGACCAAAAAAGGCAAGCGCTAATGTGATTGCTAAACAGCCGCCCACGCCTTGCAAATGGCAGATTAGGCAGCAGTCGCGACAGCATTGGGGATTGCTCCCTGTCCCTTATGAGACTCCTACTGTATGAGAGCATTGTAATACTCGCATACTAACTTGTCTGATACACTAGAACTAGAACAGGAAACATAACTTAAAACTTAATTCTTTTTCAATTACCCGGAACACATGTAAATTTATATTCAACAGGGATGCAAACAATAGCATTTGTAAAGCAGGTACGAAAAACACGATGGAAATAACGCGGCAACAGCTTTTGCAAGAAACAGATTACAAAGAATGAGAACTGCTCAAGTGTACAACAGGCAAGGTTCTGTGTGCTGTGTGAGGGTGTCAGAGCCTTGCTGCTGGTGGCAGTGTTAGCCGAGCCCTCGTCGTGAAGTGACAAGAGAGAAGTGCGCTGGAGTGAGAGCAGGCTATTCTTGGTAGGAGCGTGGGTGTGTGTCAATGAGAACAATCTCCCGCCTCTTCATCACACACACACACACATACACATACACGCGCACACACACGCATGCACATCATGCACACACATCATACTCATACGCGCACATCACACACAAGCACGCACGCACGCGCGCACACACACCAGTGCTCATGGTGACACCCACACACTCGTGGTTGAACCACAAGCCTCTGAGGCGCTCCTCTATCTGAGAGGAACGGTGAGATCCTGAGGGTCAAGGGCAACATGAGGACTCTCAGGATCATCACAACCTGCCATCAGTGAGACACTCTAGGGTTTTGGTTAGCCACGTGTCTTTCCCTGAAACAATGAGAAGATGACTTGTCTAACATCTTGTCGAGATGATGGTTGGGTTTTAGACCTGGAGCACCTAAGCATCATCATTATCTACCTCACAGTGGTGAGACCATGCACTCCTTGACCCTCAGGAAAGCCATAGCTAGCCATCTGTGAGACACTTTGGGGCTTCGGTTAGCCACGTGTAGAAGGTGCAGGCTTTCCCTGAAACAGTCTGATGACGACAATGAGAACATAAAGTCTAACATCTTGTTGAGATGATGGAGGGGGTTTTATACCTGGAGCACCTAAGTATCATCATTATCTACCTCACAGTGGTGAGACCATGCTCTCCTTGACCCTCAGGAAAGCCAGAGCTAGCCATCTGTGAGACACTTTGGGGCTTCGGTTAGCCACGTGT
Source organism: Engraulis encrasicolus (assembly GCF_034702125.1). Classification (NCBI taxonomy): domain Eukaryota; kingdom Metazoa; phylum Chordata; class Actinopteri; order Clupeiformes; family Engraulidae; genus Engraulis; species Engraulis encrasicolus. The sequence goes on along the minus strand of NC_085862.1, from coordinate 32,267,339 downwards.
AGAAGGCACAGGCTTTCCCTGAAACAGTCAGATGACGATGTGTCTGGCGTTAAACCGTCAGGCTTTAGAGCCTAGACGACAGCACCAAGGCATTAATTTACAGGAACCGTGATGGTCCGGTAAGAACACATATTCCGTGCCAGGCCATCTACAGCAACAAGGCATTCATTTACAGGAACAGTGAGATCAGGACACTGGCTCTCCTTGATCCTCAGGGAAGTCATAACTAGCCATCAGTGTGAGACTTTGGTGCTTGGTATGTGGTGAAGATCATGTGTCTAGCACCTTCTAGTCAGGGGTGGGGAACCTATGTTTCAAGGGCCGGTTACGGACGTTTTATCTGGCCCCCAATATAATCTTAATGTTATTATGCAGCTTCACAATGTGACATTTTGTAAGGGAATCATAGAAATTACATTTGCAATACAATGAAGTTTTATTAAGGGGACCTAGAGAAGGTGGGGTCTGTTTTAAAAGGTGGCTGCCTTTCATATAGGTCTACAGTCCAGGGGAAACCTGGCAATCTGCGACACAATAGGTCAGCCACATGTAGAGGACACAAGCTTTCCCTGAAACAATGGGAGGATGGCTCATTTTAGAATCATATTTTGAAGATATCCAAGGCACCCTTTCTCGTCGTTAAAAAGCGTTTGAGCGTTTCATTATAGAACACATGAAATTGCCAACATGTTTCGGCCTTCAATGGCCTTTATCAGGACTTTAAGAGTTATTGGCACATTTAAAAGCATATTGGCATCGCACAGAACATCCATCATGATATTTTTAGACCTGAAACCACTTGGTCACTATATGGTCAGTTGGCTGGCTGGCCGCCCTGACTGACTAGCAGCATTTGACCTCTCTCTGACCTTGGAGAAGGGCAGGCAGTCCTTGTCGGCCTCCTTGTCCTTGAGCTCAAAGTCGTAGAGGGCCTTGCACTGCGGCGGCGGCTGCGGCAGCGGCTTGATGACCTGCACAAAGTTGGTGGGGAAGAAGCCGTGCACGCCGCCCATCTCCCCGTGGTACCAGTTCTCGTCCACCTGCCGGCGCAGGATGATGATGTCGCCCTTGGCGAACTTGAGGTCGCCGGGCTCCTTGCCGTCGTAGTTGTACAGGGCCTTGGCGCACGGCAGCTGCGGGATGCCCTGGAGTGTTGAGGAATGGATAGAAGGGTGGAAGGATGGAGGGATGAGGGGTGATGGGAGAGAGGGGGTTGGAGGGAGATGTAGAAAGAGTGAAAGTGAGAAAGAGTGAGAGAGAGAAGGGATGGAGAAAGAGAGAGAGAGAGGGACAAGAGGTCAGTCTTGGTCAGAAATAGCAACGAAAAGTCATGGATAATGCAACAGTTGCAGCAGCACTCAAAGTACATTCATATTTCAAAACCAGATGGAAGTGCCGTGGCATATACTGGGACATAGAAACCATTCCACAAGCATATCCATGCTTGTGCACACACACAGACACGCACATGCACACGTCTCAACTCCTAAAAAAAGGAATAAATAAATAATCTCCTCACTGCAAGTCATGCTCACAGCAGCAGTAGAGGATAAAGCCCAAACAACTCATTAAAACTCCCTGACAATCATGCACTCTCCTCTCTCACACTCCCTAGGACCCGAAAAAAAAAAAAAAACCTCTCTACGGTTCAGTTCAACACGCTTGTCAGCCTGCCAGCCTTTTTGATTGCCATCAGTCTTTGAAGAGAGGAGAGGAGAGGAGAGGAGAGGAGAGGAGAGGAGAGGAGAGGAGAGGAGAGGAGAGGAGAGGAGAGGAGAGGAGAGGAGAGGAGAGGAGAGGAGCTCCAGCCTAATTCACCTTGTTGTGAAGGAAGGCAGCGTCATGTCAATCCCGGGCTGAGAGACATCCACACTGGATCTGCTCCAGACTGCAGACTCTGAGGGGCTTGTTTGTTTATATGGTTCATGGGCTGTCAATCTCCCTCCCTCTCTTCTCTTCTTTTTGCCTCGTCAGGTTATGCTGCAAGTGTTGTGCACTAGTCTGGGAGGCCCAATCAGATGAGCTTGGTCGATATGTCAGTATGTGTGAAGCAGCCATTTTTTTTTACCCAGCAGGCCCTCCGAACACCACAAAACTAAAATCTCCCAGAATGCCACAGTGTGGACTGACTGACACCCTATACACTATCACCGCAATTCTTTTAGCCAGCAGCTGACCTCCATCTGCCTGCCTTCACTATTCCACCCACCACCCCACCCCGAACACCACAACAAAATCTCCCAGAACATCGCAGCGAGGAGGACGGCCGGGCTGGGACGGGACACCCTTCCTTCTCGGGGGGCCCACAAAGCCTTGGGGCCGGGCCCATTTATCTCCGCCGTACTGGGCTTTGTGGTCCCGAACCCAGTCGTCTGGAGCCCCTGAAAGGCCCATTCAAGGCCTGACAATGACCCCGCGAGCAAAAGGGGTGGTGGGGTGGTGGTGACGGGGGGACGGGACAGGGGTACAGTGGGGGTCCAAACACCATTCAATAACCCCATGAGCATAAGTGGGGGTGCAGGGGGGTGGCAGAGGCAGGGGAGGGAGAGGCAGGGGAGGAGGAGGAGGAGGAGGGAGAGACAGGGGTACAGTGGGGGTCCACCAGCATTCAATGAGGCCCTTTCAGAGGCCCTCTCTAGAGAAGCAGGGGTTGGGGGTGTGGTATGGTGTTGAGACAAGACGGCCCGAAAGCTGCTTCATGGACGAACAACCCCCCGATTCAGCCACATATCCTCAGCAGTGCTCGGAATCACAAGCACAAACCCCACTGACTTCAGACCCACAGGGACACAAGACCAGAAGCCAGAGGAAGATGGGGAGAGAGTTGTGGAGGGGGGTATACACAGACAGACAGACAGACACAGAGAGGACAAAGAGACTAGGAAAGACCGTGCACGCACACGCGCACACACACACACACGCGCACGCGCACACACGCGCACAAACACACACGCGCACAAACACAGCGCATGCACACACGCACACAAGACAACCCCCTGACACACAACGACTAATGACATTCACAGAAAAGAAAAATAGACGAGAAGTGTGTGTGCATGTGTGATTTGTGAAAGTGAAGTAAGTGAAAGTGGATTTAGGTACTGGAACAAATTAGCACCGAGAGAGAAAGGGATGGAGGGAGGGGGGGAAAGAGAGGGAAAGAGAGAGGAGAGGGAATAGAGGGGAAGAAGGAAGGAAGGAGAAGAAAGGGAGGAGAGAGAAGGTATTGGCACAGAGCAGCCATTAGACTCTAATGAAGCATTAAAAAGGCTCTGGGGAGAAATGCGCTCTGGAGTGAAGTGTGACTGAGCTCCCCTTTGCCTTTTCTTAACTTACATTCTTCAAACTGTCTCTTTCCCAGTACAGTGCCAGAACCACACACACACACACACACACACACACACACACACACACACACACACACACACACACACACACACACCAGCCACACACACACACCAGCCACACACACACACACACACACACACTCCAGCCACACACACACCAGCCACACACACACATACACCAACACACACCAACACACACACCAACACACACACCAACACACACATACCTGACTGCCAGACTAAGTCCAGACACACAGTGCTGTGTGGGTGAGGTGAGGTGGTGTTTTTTTCCCAAAGCCTCAGCCTCAATCCTTTGGCGCAGTCACTTCACCTCCCTTCCAAAAACTGTCCAGCTCACTCAAGACACACAAACCACACCAAACACACACGCACACACCTGACTCACAGTCACTCCAGACACACAAACCACACCACAAACACACTACAGACGCACACACACTAAACACACACACCTGACTCCCACTCCTCCTGTTGCTGACACCCTGACACCAACCCTAACAGAGGGCCTCTCTCTTTCACTCTCCACACACACACACACACGCACACTTTTTGGTTTGACTGAGCAATGAGGAAGGCAAATGGAATGGCAGGCAGACAGGCAGGCACACACATACACGAAAAGAAGAAACGCAAGAGGGAGGGAAAGGACGAAAGAAAGAAAGAGAGCTTGTGTGGGCTTCCGTCCCTGTCTCTTGAGTGGACATGTGTGTGTGTGTGTGTGTAGGGAGTGAGTAAGAGTGTGTGCATAATATGTGCGTGAGTGGATATGTGTGAGTAAGCGTGTGTATGTGTATGCGCATGTGTGTGTGTGTGTGAGTAACAGTGTGTATGTGTATGCGCATGTGTGTGTGTGTGTGTGTGAGTAACAGTGTGTATGTGTATGCGCATGTGTATGCGCGCGTGTGTGTGTGTGTGTGTGTGTGTGTGTGTGTGTGTGTGTGTGTGTGTGTGTGTGTGTGTGTGTGTGTGTGTGTGTGTGTGTGTGTGTGTGTGTGTGTGTGTGTGTGTGTGTAAGAGTGTGTATGTGTGTCTGGTCTGGATCTGGGCCTGGACTATGTTCCTTTCAAGCCCCTCCAGTCCAAACAGCGGTGCTGAGCGGAGCCTGTGAGCCTGCCTGCCTGCCTGCCTGCCTGCCTTTCTGCCTGCTTGCCTGCCTGGGAGTATATATGTGCAATGCGGAACATCTGAGGCCCCCAGTGCCAGGGTCGAAAAGTTTGAAGAGGAGAAAGACGAGGGGGAATGTTTAGGGCATTAAGGCTCAAACAAAATCCTCCAGTTTCCACACGCAGAGAGAGAGAGGGAGAGAGGGAGAGAGGGGGAGAGAGAGAGAGAGAGAGAGAGAGAGAGAGAGAGAGAGAGAGAGAGAGAGAGAGAGAGAGAGAGAGAGAGAGAGAGAGAGAGAGAGGGAAAGAAAGACAGACGCACAGAACCCTTTGAAACATTCTAAGTAGACCATCTCACGATACAGGCAAAAGCCCAAAAGTCTCCCCATTCTTCTCCAAACAAGCAAGAGCCTAACACAGACATCTGAGCTGCCTCAAACGCACGAACTAGGACACATGCTTTTGGCCACACAGCATACACCACAGATACATCACTTGCGGGCGTCCAAGTAAACGCAATACATGGTTCATTGCGAGAACAAATGCACTAAAAAACTGGTCCCTCAAAAAAAAAAAAAAAACGGGTCCTTGGTGATCCAAAGAACATTAAAATATCTCCATGGTTGGGAAAACCGCAGACTTTGTTCCCGTGTAAGTTCAGTTCAGGGAAGAGTTCCGCATGGATAGACAAAACCGCCAGAACAAAGGCAAATGTAGCAACTACGCAAACATTGAAGCTGAGGGGAGGAAGAAAGGGCCTTCAAAAAGTTTGTCATTTTGCCCAGTCAAGCATGGTGTAGTCATAACAGTGCCGATTGCTTTTATGTGTTTTTCTTTAATAGGAGGAAGCCAAGGATTTAAGTCGCCGGACAAAGGAGGTGTCGTCAATCTGGCAGTCTAAACTCGGTGTTGACAAAATATGCAGTTACTGCCTTTAGGGCTTTGTAGCGCAGCAGACGACCGCACTAGTGGCCACCCATCAATCATCATAAAAGCCACACCCTCCCCTGTCCTCTCCTCTCCTCTCCTCTACCAGACACCCCTCCACAAAACCCTCTCTCATACACACAAACACGTCATATACTTTACTTGGTTGTGTCCTCAGGCTGCATATTCAGTGCAAAAATGTTTGTTGATTCCAATATTGGTTGGAATATTCAGAAAATGTGGGTCTTAATGACTGTCATTAGGACCCACATTTTCTAAATATTCCAACCAATATTGGAACCAACACACATTTTGCAATGAGGATGCAGCCTGAGGATACAAGTAGGAAACATTTCATTTGCTCCAGATGAACATGTTTTCTCACACACACACATGCACGCACACACGCACACACACACTTAGCTGTTAACACAATGTGAAGACTAAAGAAGATCTCATAACAAAAAATGAAGTCCTTGGACACGCACACAGACACAAACATGACTAACCCCCACAACCTCCCACACATACTCCTCCTGCTGCCCCCTTCCCCTGTGTGGTGTGCAGTGGTGTGGTGTCTCTCCTGCCTCCCCAGGGAGCGGCGTGTAGCTACGGGGCTCAGCTGTGGCATCATGGCCTAGCTTATGGCATTAGCCACACTCATAATATGGGCCGCGATCAGATTGCAGCATCAAGCAAAAGGGGGGTAATCCAGCGTTTATCTGCCATAGAGCCATTAACACCCACCTCGCCACTAAGGAGCAGGGGGGGGGGCATTTATACATGTGCAATCACACACACACACACACACACACACACACACACACACACACACACACACACACACACACACACACACACACACACACACACACACACACACACACACACACACACACACACACACACACAAAATGAACACACTGTCATGCAAACGCAAACACACACCCACCCCCACACACACATATAAACAAACAGCCATAACAAAGTAAGTCACAGCTGAGGCAAAAAAGCAGACAGATGCACCTACTTATGCACATTGACTTAATATGCATATTCACATAGCACGCACACGCACGCACACACATGCACGCGCACACGCACACAATGTGAAGCTTAAGAAAAGCCCATGACAAATACTCAAAGCACTTAAAGACCTACTACCAATTTAATTTAAACTTTGAAGTAAAACTGTCAAGTTGGTTTAAAATGTGAACGTGTGTGTGTGTGTGTGTGTGTGTGTGTGTGTGTGTGTGTGTGTGTGTGTGTGTGTGTGTGTGTGTGTGTGTGTGTCCGCCCGTGCTCACTGAGGTGGACATTAATTAAGGAACAGGGGAATTAACTGAATTGAAGCAGAATGGATCTGTTTGTTCAGCAGGAAACAGTCACTTGGCTACAAGCCCACAGGTCAGCGGTTCTTTTACCCACCAAACCCCACGGCCCCGCTGACTCGGTGTGTGTGTGTGTGTGTGTGTGTGTGTGTGTGTTTTAGCAAATCCTTGTGCTCCCGATTCCTGGTTTATGGGGCTGTGAGCTGGGAGAACAGGGGAGGTTTGGAGAGGGGGAGGAGAGCCAGACGGGGGTCTGTCTGCACCCTCAGAGGGGGGCCGTCTGACTTACGACCGCCCTGCCTCACACACACACGCTCACACACACACACACACACTGCTGCCCTTCCACAAATACACATGAACACACGCACCCCTACCTACCCCCCACTCCCCAGACAATCTGCTGACAACATGGCCTCCCAGGAGACCCTATGAATACTGTACCCCTAAAGCACACACGCTGGCGTGAACACATGCACGTACAACCATATATACACACAACCACACACACACACACACACACACGGCAGCTCGTCCTCATTAAGGCCGTCTTTGTGTCAATGTAAGGCCCAGGAGGGGATGCAGTTGGCCATGTGGGGGGGACGAGGAGAGGAGAGAAGGGGAGAGGGGGTGATCATGGTGGGGCCCATCTTGTTTTCATTAGAGTGCCATTACCCCAAATTGGTTCTTAATGGCCCCGTTTATGGTTGCCCTGGTGCAGGCCGAGTGGGCTGTTTTTGGGGGGGTATGGATGGACTCGATGGCGCTCGTGTGCGTGTGTGTATGAGTGAGTATGTATGTGTGAGCATGTGTGGTTGCATGCGCGCGCGTGCGTGTGTGGGTGTTGTGAAAGGGCTTAGAATGCTGTGAGCCGTGCGTTAATGGGCCACTGACGCCACATCCCTTTGCAGTTGCATTGGCACAAATGAGCGATAACCAAGTCAGAAATCAACCTACAGAATCAACAGCACGGCAGTCCAGTCAGCGGTGAGTCAACAGCACAGAAAAAAGAAGAAAATTCCCAGAGTGCGGTAACGAGGGGCCCTGAAGCGTCAACTAACCTCCCATGACCCCCCCCCCACACACACACACACACACACACCTCCTCTCTCCTCTCCTCCCTTGTGCCACCACAGTTATAGACCCACAGATACACGCACATGCAAACAAGACAATCACATTATCCATGCTGCTAACGTGCTAATACTGTGGACAGACTGTAAACACAGAGAGAGAGAGAGAGAGAGAGAGAGAGAGAGCAAGAGAGAAGGAGTGAGAGTGAGAGTGAGAAAGCAAATGAGAGAGCAAGAAAACAAGGCGAGCGACCGAAAGATGACAGGCTATACTACATATATGTGGCCAGAGGCCTCCACTGCCTGAGTCACCTCTCACCCAGAGAATGGGAGTGCAGTGCGAGGGAGCGGACATGATGCATTATAGGGGGGGTAGGGATGGGGTTAGGCCAGGAGGGGTCTGGCATACCACTGCTGTCTCAGAATGCAGGACGATGGAGTAGAGCTGCCCTGGAATGCTAGCCAGCAGCTCGCTCAAAAGAGCTTCGCTTTAGGCAACAGGACTTCTTTTTTAGGGGATTTCAGACATTTGGTCTATTCTATGAAGATACTTCTCCAGTTGTAAATCTGATGTGGAAATGTGAATGTCTCTGGAGAGTGGTCCAATAAACCACCACACCTGACCTCTTTTCACATGACTAGCTGCTCATTTCAACCTCTTCAACCGTGGCTACAAAGAGCACATGGTCAAAAAACAACAACAAGCAAGCGAGCGCATGTTCATGAGCTTGGTTTGCACAGCAGCAGCCACCTGCGACAGCCCTGTTTTTCCCCACTATTGTCCTCTCAGGGCGCATTCAGACTAGGGGTCGACCGATACAGGTTTTTTTAATGGCCGATGCGATAACGATTTTTTTTCCATCACCCTTGGCCAATACCCGATTTTCGATACCCGATATTTGCGGCTGATATGGGTTAAAAAAAGGTTAAAAACTGCAATGCAATGCAAACCAAACAAAATTGTGTTTTTCTCTGTGAACCTGTGACGACAACACAGACGTCAGCATGTTCATCCGGGTAACAATACGGAAAAGTTCAGAGCCTGATGCGGGCACAGGCTCTGTTCTGGTTCAGTGTCAGAATAGAGATCCGTAGATCTCAAGGTCTTGACGTAGCACAAGTCTACCCACGCTCAGGACCAGGTGTGTGTTTGCATGTGTGGCCTCACGTAGCCTACTATTATACAAACTTTTTAAAGGAAAAAAACCTTGCACTTGTATTTTTAGACAGTAGAAGTACAAATATGACTAATACATGGGGAGAAAGTGAGCTAGGGCATAAAAAATGGGAGGACAAAACGAAATGTGCGTGTGTGTGTGTGTGTGTGTGTGCGTGTGTGTATGTGGGCCCACATACACACACGCGCACACACACACACACACACAGACAGAAACACCCAATGACTGAACAGTAAATCATACAGGCCTTAGAAGGTAATGCAGAGATTCAGGCAAGAAAAATAGAGAAGGCTGAAAAACAGGAGACAGAACGCACGAGAGAGAGAGAGCAAGAGAGACTGAGAGCGCAAGACGAGGAAGCATAAGACATATACACACACACACCCTCCCTCTCTCACACATGAGCTTATATACACATCTGGAGTCCAGATGTGCCCACTGGTATCTAAATCACACATGAACCTGTGCTATTAAAAACAGGCTTCACCTTTCCCTCCCTACCTCCCTCCTTCCCATCCTCCTCCATCCTCACCACTCTTCTCCTCCTCTTCCTCTGTCAAAGGACAGGTCTGCAATAAAACCACAGAAATAGGGGAACGAGAACACACACACACACACACACACACACGCACACACACACACATGCACGCGCACGCGCACGCACACGCACACGCACACGCACACGCACACGCACACGCACACGCACACGCACACGCACACGCACACACACACACGCACACGCACACACACACGCAATCGTTACAGCGAACACTTGCTTGGTGGTACCCGAGTGCTGACCCCTATAAAAGAGGCTCTTAACGGGACCTCCGTGTGGAAGGAAGGAACGGACACGGAGGAGGAGGAGGAGAAGAGCCATCAAATGTCAAAACCGGACAGCTCACAGGAGACTCACTCGCGGCCATTAGGCCATGACTGAACTGAAGCAGGCTCCCCCAGCGGCCTCATGGGAAACGTAGTTTTTAGTGATGTGGAGGTGGATGAAGATGAGGGGGGGCAGAGTGCAGTGGAGTCACGATCAAAGAGTTGGACCCTGGCCCTGCTGAGCGTGGACAAATCAGGGGCCCACGAGGAGGACGCCATGTGGAAAGGAAAGCTGGCCCTAGCCCCGGGCCCCCCCCCCGGCCCCTCAGATGTGGTAAAACGCAGAGTGGACATTGCTATAAACGGCGGGAACATATGGAATGGGAACAGAGCGGATCGGAGCGGAGCAGAAACATTGCTGAGGATGGAGCTGGAATAGTGGGGGTGTTCAGAAGGGAAGAGGGGAGTGGGGGGAGGAGGTATATTGTAAGCTATGTGTGGATTAGTCATCAAAAAGAAAAGCATTTTTTTGTCAGGAAGGGGGTCTGGATTTATTAGGAAAAGGGGAGGAGGTAGGGAGGGATTGAGGGAGGGAGGGAGATGAAGAGGTAGGAGTAATGGAGGGGAGGTTACGGAAACAGAGTGAAAAAGGAAGCCATTTGGTTTGGATAAGTCTGTAAGCATGACTGGCTGTCTGCCTCTCTCTTTTCCACCTCTCTCCAAGTCCCTGTGTCTCCGGAAGGGAGGAAAAGAGAAAACAGGCCATGTGAGAAGCTGCTTAGCATGCATATATACAGTACAGTACAAATCAGAGAGTCCTTTCATGTTGTTTGTGTATTGGTTTCTCTATGTGTGCAGGTACGCATCTGATATCTACATTAGCTTAAATGGTGTGTGTGTGTGTGTGTGTGTGTGTGTGTGTGTGTGTGTGTGTGTGTGTGTGTGTGTGTGTGTGTGTGTGTGTGTGTGTGTGTGTGTGTGTGTGTGTGTGTGTCTGCAAGAGACAATGTGTGTTCTCCTGCATGTCTGTGTGTCTGTAGTGCATCTGTACTCTCTTGTGCATGTGTCTGTGTCTGTGTGCACCCCTGCATATCAACAGCATTGTGTGTGTGTGTGTGTGTGTGTGTGTGTGTGTGTGTGTGTGTGTGTGTGTGTGTGTGTGTGTGTGTGTGTGTGTGTGTGTGTGTGTGTGTGTGTGTGTGTGTGTGTCTGCAAGAGACAATGTGTGTTCTCCTGCATGTCTGTGTGTCTGTAGTGCATCTGTACTCTCTTGTGCATGTGTCTGTGTCTGTGTGCACCCCTGCATATCAACAGCATTGTGTGTGTGTGTGTGTGTGTGTGTGTGTGTGTGTGTGTGTGTGTGTGTGTGTGTGTGTGTGTGTGTGTGTGTGTGTGTGTGTGTGTGTGTGTGTGTGTGTGTGTGTGTCTAAAGCTCTGCCTTCGTCTTCACCTGGCTGGCCTCATTCCCAGGGCTGGGGTGCAGGTTGTGCGAGTGGGTGGCCCCCTGGCTCAGGGAGAGGGAAACGGGGTAGGGAAAGGTAGGGTAGGGTAGGGTAGGGTAGGAGAGGGTGGCTGGGCTGGTGTTGAGTCCAGGGGTGGAAAGGAGTTGGTGGTGCTGGTGGAGCCTCTCTGAGTGACACGGTGCGCCCCAGGCAGTGCACTCCCCTCGCAGGCACAGGCAGCCCCCTCTCTCTCTTAAGCCCCTGGTGGAGACTGGAGCAGAGCGGAGCGGAGAGAACGCAGAGTACAGCAGAGTACAGCACACCTAACCCGAACAGACTCCACTCACACGGCTTTGAAGAACAGGGCCAGGCAGCTTAGCAGGGGAGGGGATGGGTGGTGATGGGTGGGGGATCAGGGCAAGGCGTAAGATGTTCACAAGAAGTGACAGAGAAAGAATGAGAGAGAGAGAGAGAGAGGGGGGGGGGGGGAGAGAGAGAGAGAGGGGGGGAGCAAGAGAGATGGAGAATGAGAAAAGGGAAAAGAAGAAAGAAGAGAGGGACAAAGAAAGGATAAAAATAGAAGAAAAGAATACAGAAAACTGAGAGCCTGTGCCCCCTCTCCTGTCCTTTACCAAAAAGTAGGCCAATCTGCTCCAGTGCTGTGACTCAGAGGGGGTCCAGTTCTTCCCCTCTTTCCGCCCCCTCCTCCAGTCATGCCAAGGAGGTAATACCCTCCTCTATGACCTCCACATGTCCCTCTCTTCCTCTCTTTCCCTCCCTCTCTCTGTACCTCCTCCTCTTCTCTCCCTCTCCTTCCACTGCTTGACCTCCTGTCCTCTCCCCGTACCGTAACCCAATCCCAGCACACACACAAAAGTCAAATGCTGCGTCACTGCCCGACTGTTTGCCTGCCAGGCCTTTGTGTTTTGTTGGGTAGCACACCTTGCTTGTCCCCTTTGTTCTCCCTCCTTTTATATGGGCAACATTCACCCAGGTCTGTGTGCGTCAGCCCGTTTAATGTTATCATTTTCTCTCTCTGTGTGTCATTGTCTCTCTCTCACGCATGCAGGCACCTCTCTCTCTCTCTCTCGCTCTCTCTCTTTCCACCACCCCCTCTCTCTCAGGAGTTCTCCTCCTCCATTACAGCACCTTCCCCCTTGAGGAGGAGAGAAGAGCGAGGGATGGCAGGATGAGAGCAGTGTTTCGTGACCACCTGAGAGGCCTGTAGGGGAACCAATTAGGCAGAGAGAGAGAGAGAGAGAGAGAGAGAGAGAGAGAGAGAGAGAGAGAGAGAGAGAGAGAGAGAGATAGAGAGAGAGAGAGAGAGAGAGAGAGAGAGAGAGAGAGGGAGAGAGAGAGAGAGATGGAGCGAGCGAGAGAGAGAGAGAGAAGACGCACTCAAGTATTTTTATAATCTGGTCTGTGTGTGTGGGTGAGGGGGGATTTGAGCCAGGAGACAATCTTTTTCTATTCCCAGATTGTCGACATGCTACCTGCATACCCCACCAAGACACACTTGCTGCACTGTTCATGCTTATAGCAGGACCTCCACCAAAGTTTTTCTCTTGCTGTTACACACACACTCACTCACTCACTCACTCAGTCAGTCTCCATCTCCCACTCTCTCTCTCTCGCTCTCTCTGTGTTTCCTTCTCATGTAGCTCTACACCAAATTGTGCAGCTCTGGGTGGAAACAGGCCATTAAACACCCACGGACCTCAGGCCGGCCTCACTGTGGTGGCTGTGTGGGCCCTGAGACCAATGCCACATACTTACCTCAGGCAGAGAGAGAGAGAGAGAGAGAGAGAGAGAGAGAGAGAGAGAGAGAGAGAGAGAGAGAGAGAGAGAGAGAGAGAGAGAGACAGAGAGAGAGAGAGGGACCGAGAGAGTGAGCGAGAGAGAGAGAAACACATGGAGGACTGACTGCATCCAGCTCCAAACCAAAACAGCCCCGGAATTTTTCATTCTTCAACGTGTCTTTCAGATTTACTGGGAGAGAGATTTTTCTCAATGGTAAACAAGATCTCGAGCCAAGAAAGAGAGCAAGAGAGAGAAAGAGAGACGGATGGAAAAAAAGAGAGGAAAAAGGAGGAATGAGAGTGACTGATGAACACAACAGGAACTGAACTCTCTCTCTCTCGCTCTCGCTTTCTCTCTCAGCAAGGGGACCCAGTGAGTCTTCAGTCAAGCGGGTCGTTTTAGCTTCTCACTGCCTGACTGCTCTTATGGGTCTTCCCCTGTGCATAGGCCTCTGTGGTGGCAGTACTGGTGATGTCGGTGGTGGTCAGGAAAGCCAAAGGGGTGAGTAGTCCCAGGCCCAGGACGAGGGGGGCCCAGGACGAGGGGGGCCCAGCATTGGGTCTTCATTGGGTCAGAGGGCCTTCAGATGACTGTCTCAGACCCAGGCAAAGCAGTCGGCGGCCCTGGCTGTGGTAATGGAGTAGAGGAGGAAGGAAGAGAATTTTGATGCTGTGGGCTGATCTCAGAACAGTGAGGTCCAGCCTGTGGTGCTGTGAGCAGGGCCTCCCAAGCTGAGCTGGGGACAGGCAGCCAGTGCATCTCAAGCGGTATGCGTGCGTGCGTGCGTGCGTGCGTATGTGTGTGTGTGAGAGAGAGATGTGTTGGGGAGAGCGGTCCTCAGAGGACTTGGTGGTGGGCAGTGCAGTGAGGCGCTTGTTTGCTTTGGCTGCTGCTTGGACCAACAAAACGGAGCTTATTGATGCCATGGTGGACGCCGGCCAATGATGGAATCTGTCTTTCAAAGTGTGTGTGTGTGTGTTGGTGTGTATATATGAGACGATTCCCTTGTATTTATAAGATGCAAGTACAACATTATGTAAGTGACAGTCTGAATACGACACAGTGTATTTACGCATGCCCGTTTGCACGTGCAGGTGCGTATCCATATTTGTGTCCGTCTGTGTGCGTGTCCGTCTGTGTGCGTGTCCGTCTGTGTGCGTGTCCGTCTGTGTGCGTGTCCGTCTGTGTGCGTGTCCGTCTGTGTGCGTGTCCGTCTGTGTGCGTGTGTTAACTTCTAATGTTCTCTAACACACATAGTTGACAGAACTCACACCACACTGCAGAGGGAGTAAATGTCTCTTCCTCCCCAGAACTCCCCAATCTCAAACCAGTCAGCCACCCAGCAGCGGGCCCCAACCCCACCCCCACCCCCACTCCCACCATCCCCACCCAGCAGCGGGCCCCAACCCCATCCCCATCCCTACTCCCACCACCCAGCAGCGGGCCCCAACCCCATCCCTACTCCCACCACCCAGCAGCGGGCCCCAACCCCATCCCCATCCCTACTCCCACCACCCAGCAGCGGGCCCCAACCCCATCCCCATCCCCACCCAGCAGCGGCCCCCAACCCCATCCCCATCCCTACTCCCACCACCCAGCAGCGGGCCCCAACCCCATCCCCATCCCTACTCCCACCACCCAGCAGCGGGCCCCAACCCCATCCCCATCCTTACTCCCACCATCCCCACCCCAAACTCCATTTCTGAACAAACCTTCCGCCTGCCAGAACACCCTGTCCTCAGACAGCAGAGCAGAGCAGAGCAGAGCAGGGGTGCGTTTCTCAAAAGCATAGTTGTTAGCAGTTTAACAAATTGGGTGGTTGTCAATGGGAAGTAGTTAGCAACTATGGTTTCGAGAAATGCACCCCAGAGCAGCACCAGTGCAATACAAAGCAAAAAAAAAATAAAAAAATGCAAAAGCTAAACTTGAGAGTGATTCATAGCAGGAGTTTGTGAGCACACACCTCCTCAGGGCTGGACAGCACTGGAGCACTCTGGTGCAGACAGCCAAGTCAACAAGAGATGGCGCAGAGAGAGAGAGAGAGAGAGAGAGAGAGAGAGAGAGAGAGAGAGAGAGAGAGAGAGAGAGAGAGAGGGGGGGGGGGGGCAGAGAGACAGAGAGAGAGAGAGAGAGAGAGAGAGAGAGAGAGAGAGAGAGAGAGAGAGAGGGGTGGGGGGGGCAGAGAGACAGAGAGACAGAGAGATAGAGAGACAGATAGACCGACCAAGGGATAGAGAGAGGAACAGAGTGGGAGTGGGAGAGGGAGAGGGAGAGGGAGCGAGAGCAAGAGAGAGGAAGTCTCTTCTCAACCACTGACTGGGCTGTGTGCTGCTGTGAGTTGGCATCTAACTGGGCTGCTGTAAGTCGCAAGGTCTCTTAAAACCATTCGATAATGCGTTTCTAGACGTTCCTTGTTTATCACTGTCTGGACTACTCCCAACACACTCACACACACAGCTTCAGTCCACACTGTGTACACACAGTTGTGTGCCTATGCAGGTGTGTTGCTGTTTAACTTGGGGGTGAGTGTGTACACGCGTGTGTATGTGTGTTTGCAGGTTTTCAGATAAAGAACCAGCTTCAGGCTTAAGGCCTGTGGCTTAAACTGACTCACTGAATAAACTCGGAGTCCCTTACAAGTAGGTCACCTTACATGCCGAGACACACACACACACACTTTAGACCCTGTGTGCAACTCTATCTCCTCAGCACAGCTCCTGCCTGTGGAAAGGTAGAGTCCTGGATGTAGTACAGCTTGCTTGTGGTACTGTCCGGCTCCCTTTAATTATGCATCCAATAGAGGAGGGGACATTAGATACCATATGCACACAGTTGCACCTAGACACACACACACACACACACACACACACACACACACACACACACACACACACACACACACACACACACACACACACACACACACACACACACACACACACACACACGTGTAAACACACACACACACACACACATCTTTCACAGTCCGCCAAGCATCCAGTTCTCATCCCTCCAGGCTCTCAGGCTCCTTACTATGACTTCACCTCTACATGTAAAACGCATACTCCCCCACCCCTTGCGTCTCTAACACACCCACACACACAAAAACATACACACACACACACACACACACACACACACACACACACACACACACACACACAAGCAGACAGCTATGAATGTCAATTGTGTGTGAGTGGACATTTCTGTATGTGTGTGTGTGTGTGTGTGTGTGTGTGTGTGTGTGTGTGTGTGTGTGTGTGTGTGTGTGTGTGTGTGTGTGTGTGTGTGTGTGTGTGTGTGTGTGTGTGTGTGTGTGTGTGAGAGAGAGAGTCCTGGAGGGCTGCCTCTTGTGTCTGAGTTCATTAGCACTGCTGTCCTCCACTGCTGGCCACTCCACTGCAGCTGCTCTCTCTGGACGACACACACCAGCTCACACAGCCCTCCTCCTCCTCTTCTATTCTTTCACACACTTCTTCACTTGCTCCCTCGCTCATCCTCAACACTTTTCCTCGCCTCTATATCTTTTTTCTCTAACACACTCATTTGCTCCTGTGTCTCTTCTCTCCATTTCCCTCTCTTCGCTCTTCATTTGCTCTTCTCTTTTTCTTCCTTTGAGCGACCTCTTCTCTTTCGTGCCACCCACTGTGGAGTGCCGTCTGAGCCTCTTGTGTATCTGTAAGTGTGTCAGTGTGAGTGTATGTACTGTATGTATGTTATTGCCTGTGTGTGTGTGTGTGTGTGTGTGTGTGTGTGCTACTGTTTACAAGTGAACATGTGTATGCATGAATGTGTGTGTGCACGTGTGTGCCGTGGTGTTGCATAGCCAGCCATGGTTCCATGGATCCATTTAGATGACCTCACAGGAGCAAGAAAGAGCCCAGAGAAACACAACACAGAGCAAGAGAGAGAGCAACAGAGAACACAGACAGGATATTTTTTCCATGACGGAAGACCACACATGCAAGTCAACAGTTTGGAAGTCAAGAGTTCTCCCCCCTTACCACAAAGAAAAAAAAGAAAAGAAAACACACACACACACACACACACACACACACACACACACACACTTAGACATAGTCTGAAGGACATGCCTGGGGGTTAAAAGGGTCAGGAAGCTGAAAAACAAAAAGCTGTCCACAATTCAGCAGCTGGCCTAAGGGGGTGGTGGTGGTTGGTTGGTCAGTTGCACCCATCCACTTAACATGCCAGTCCACCAATGAGGCGCGCAGAACCAATCGCAACCAGCCAATCAAAGCCTTGCAAAAAGGTATACGGGTGGGAGGGTCACGGAGGTCAAACTGCTCCAGTTGAGGTGAACCATGGGCTGCTGTCGCGCTGAAAGCCAGAGTGAGATGACACATGGGGGGGGAAGAGAGAGAGAGAGAGAGAGAGACAGAGAGAGAGAGAGAGAGAGAGAGAGAGAGAGAGAGAGAGACAGAGAGACAGAGAGACAGAGAGACAGAGAGACAGAGACTTGTGTTTCTTTAAACAAGAGGCCTCTGTGTGCGCGCGCGTGTGTGTGTGTGTGTGTGAAGCTGTTTGTTGTGCCACAGGAGCATCATTTCATGCTTGACTGCACTGATGCTTCGACGGGCAGATAAACACTTCATGCCTTGGTGTTTTAAAACCTCAAAGGTGGGAGATATGGAGCTCTTGCTGAGCACATTTGCACACCTGAGACTCTTATGTGGCTTTCAGTGTGTGTGTGTGTGTGTGTGTGTGTGTGTGTGTGTGAGTGAGCGTTTGAACATTGTAATTTTGCATGGATGTGTGCGTGTGTGTGTGTGTGTGTGTGTGTGTGTGTGTGTGTGTGTGTGTCGATGTGCAACTGCTGAGATACTGAGAAAGACCAACAGATGCAATTAAGGATTCCAGTCACTGCAGCCTATTGTTTAGACACAAGAGTTGGACCACACACACGGTTGACACCCAAGGTGTTAGTACGTCACTCTGTGTGCGTGTGCGTGCGTGTGTGTGTGTGTAGACTTGTGCGCGTTTGGTGGAAGGGGCTGCTTAAGTCAATAACAGCTGACATGACGAGTAAGTACCACAAGGCAGGGCAAGGCAGGCGCGCACACACACGCACCCACACACACACACTTTTAGTAGGGACTAGGGAGGGTGCCGCACAGGTGAGGCAACAAAGGAGGCTGGCCACCGGAGCTCCAGCTCACTTGCTGCTCACTTGTTGCTTAAAAACAGACCATTCCTGCCCCACTCACCCCCAAACCCCAACATCAAACATGAAATATAAATATTACAATTATATTCTACAATTTACTACATTAGCAGATACAACATAGTTGTATAATATAATTACAGTTACAGCATGTAAAAACATGAAACAAGCCATGGCGCTAACGGTAGGGGGCACTGGGTTACTATTGGCGACCTGGGTTCGATTGCGGTCCGGGTCATTTGCCGATTCTTCCCAGTCTCTCTCTCCCCACTCATTTCCTCTCTCTTCAAGAATTTTTGAGGGGCGTCCTCCATATTCCTATAAGTAAATCCTGGGACTACAACATGCAGTAAATTCCCTATGAAAAACTCACAGAGGACGGTTTGACAATGAAACGCATCTGCACAATTTGGATTTGCGGCAATTCACTTTTTTAGCAAATATGAAAATCAAAAAAATCTTTCAAATATCTCTCTCCATCGCACCCACGCACGCACGCACGCACACACAGCAACAGGGTGTGAAATGATTCCATTAGCGTCCTGAAAAGGCTTAAATGGATGTAGACAGCTTCAAATAGTGCAGATGGGGTAAATAAGGGAGCAGCCTCAGCTGTAACAGGTGTCTGCCCAAGGGCTGTTAGTATTGGCTAGAGACCCTGTGTGTGTGTGTGTGTGTGTGTGTGTGTGTGTGTGTGTGTGTGTGTGTGTGTGTGTGTGTGTGTGTGTGTGTGTGTGTGTGTGTGTGTGTGTGTGTGTGTGTGTGTGTGTGTGTGTAGCAGGTGCTGTACAAACTTGTCAGATCCAATCACACAGTGTGTGGGCAGCAGGGAGGCAGGCAGGCAGCAGTTGAAAGGGGAAATGACAATAAAAGAAAAACAAGGAGTGATTTCCCCTCTAAACATTCACATCCCACCAGCCACACTCGCTCTGCTCTGATAACACTCGCCTGGCCCAGGAGGAAGATTTATAGCTCACACACATGAACGCCGTCGCACGCACTCCCACTCTGTGTGTGTCTACTTGTGTGTCTCTTGGCTTTTTTCACACACCCACACATCCAAACACACACACACATACAGACACACACCCACACATCCAAACACATACACAGACACAGACACAGACACACACACACACACCCTTTGTACTCACCCTCGGTTTTATAGGAAAAATTAATTACACATACATCATACCCTTTCTCAAAGTCATCACACACCTACACACACACACACACACACACACACAAACACAACTAATAACGTACACATCCCAGCCCTTAGGGCCAATTTGGGGAAATAAGCCAGAGAGGCAGTCACCATGACTACCGTTTAATCACCTGATTAAATCTGCTGTTCCATCTTTGCGAAATTATAAAACCCCAAGGCAGCAGAGCAGAGAATAGAACACAGCCACACCTTGTTGTGGACTTGTATACATACAAACACACAAGCGCACACACACACACATATGCGCACGTACAAAAGCACGCGCAAACGCACACACACAAAAGCGTGCACACTCACACAAAAGCGTGCACACACATAGACACACACACACACACACACACACACACACACATACATACACACACAGTCAAAAACACACAAGTGCACATGCACACAAGCACGCACACACAATCACACACTTGACAAAGCCAAGTGACTGACCACCATACATACAAAGCAGTTCCTTCCAGGCTTCTCCCGCTTCCTTCTAAAAAAAAGGTTGTGTAGAATAATAGATATGGAAAATAATTCTTCACACGTGCATTGACTTGCACACACATACAGTACGCATATATGTAGTGCAGCACACACAAACACTAAACACACACAGATGCACACAGACAGACAGACAGACAGACAGACAGACAGACAGACAGACAGACAGACAGACAGACAGACAGACACACATGGAGTGTGCTAAGAAGTGAGGAGATATGATGGTCTGGGCTGATCCAGTGTGGAGGCGAGATGAGAGCCCTGAACGAGCAGTCTGATCTGATTATATACATTAGAGATTAGACCATCCACAGCATGCACACACAGGAGCATGTGTGTAATATGCACTAGAAGAGGAAAGACGACATTGGATTCAGTGAGCAAGAAAGGAGAGAGACAGAGGAGAGGAGAAGAGGAGAGCAAGGTGAGGAATAGTGCATATTTAACATGACAGCAGGAGAAGAGGTAGAGTGACTGGAGGGGAGAGAGGGAGGAAGGGAGCACACTAAGCACACGAAGAAGAGGGTTTGGCTGGTGGTGGGGGAAAGGGGAAGCACAAACTGCACACACAACCACAGAGTGTATGAGTGATGGGGTAGATTGTGTGGGTGGAGGGCTAGATGCACACACAACCACAGAGTATAGGTGATGATGATGATGATGATGAATGTGGTTGTGAAAGTGTGTGTGTTGAGGGGGTGGATGCGCACACACAGAGAGAGAGAGAGAGAGAGAGAGAGAGAGAGAGAGAGAGAGAGAGAGAGAGAGAGAGAGAGAAGAGAGGAGAGAGAGAGAGAGAGAGAGAGAGAGAGAGAGAGAGAGAGAGAGAGAGAGAGAGAGAGAGAGAGAGAGAGAGAGAGAGAGTGTGTGTGTGTGTGTGCGTGTGTTAGATGCACACACAACCCCAGAGAGAGAGAGCGAGAGAGACAGTGTGGGAAGTCCACCAGACAGAGAACAGAGACCCCTCAGATAATTGGCCCTGATGGGAATCATCATTCTATTAGCGGGAGGAGAGGTTTCCTGTGTGTGTGTGTGTGTGTGTGTGTGTGTGTGTGTGTGTGTGTGTGTGTGTGTGTGTGTGTGTGTGTGTAGGAGACAGAGAGAGATGAATTATCAAGGCAGGACAGAGCCAGACACAAAGAGACAATGGACAGGCCTATGGTCAAAAAAAAAAACATGCAGAAAACAAAACTGAGTCAACATGCAAATAAGGGGGTGGGGGGAATGAAGGAAGACAAGAACCATATGTTGAGTTCTGATGGAGAGATAGAGAGGCCATGAAAAAGTGCAAAGGTCAGAATGACACAGGCAGACAAACAAAGCCGGACAAGACCGTGAACAGTCAAAAAGAACGGACAGTACAAGACGGAGCAGAAAACATGTAATCCCCAGAGACGGAGCTCAGGATTTCAGTTGCTGCGTCAGGCCATCCCCTCTTTCTGGATTTTCACACCGTTTTTGTCCAGTACAAAGCTTGCACATGTTCACAGCACAAGGATGGCTTTGTTGACTGTGTCTACAACACACTGTGGTGTGGAAGGGGAAAAACACTCCGGGCAACAAGAAGGAGAGCACAGGAGAAGCAAAAAAAAAAAATAAGGAAAAAAACTTGGGGAGAGAGAAAGCGAGAGAGAGAGAGAGACTGTGTGTGTGTGTGTGTGTGTGTGTGTGTGTGTGTGTGTGTGTGTGTGTGTGTGTGTGTGCGCGCGTCTCAGAGACAGTGGAATATCCCCAGTGGCCTGGCCTGGCGGGCGGGCAGTGACAGACTTCAGGCAGAGGGCTCTTGGGCATAATGAGGGGCCTCCGTGACACAGGGCCGGGTCAGCCAGAGGTTGCCCCAGCAACCATTATGAGGTCATCAAAAAGGGCCCGGCTGGCTGCGCCATGCGTGACTCAGAGAGGAGCCTGTCGAAGTGGTAGGCGGTAGGCGGTTATGGCAAGAGAGGGCAAGGAGCCCAGCCAGGACAGGCCAGGCCAGCGCCAAGGACCAAGGGACCGGGGCCAGCAAACGGCCGGGAGGAATTTCACAGGGCCCGTTTAATGCTCCGGGGAACACGGTAAACAACATTCCTGCACGCTATAAAAAAACGGGAGTCCCCACACACACCCACGCGCGCACACACAACCACAAAAAGCAGCACACACACCAACAACAAAAGACACAAAGAGAAGGACACACGCAACCTTGATGTTTCAGATTTAATAGGAAAAATGCAACATCTATTGTCCCACAGAAATAAAAAAAAATCCCCTTCTTTGCTCAACCTCTGAAGCGCTCCCTCATGCTCGATGGTGGGAAAAAAAACAACATTTAACAGATAAAAGAGGATAAAAATGCACAGATGAAAGGGGACCCAAATGAAACAAGAAAAAAGAAAAGCAAACCTGAGGGGATTGGGAGCATACAAGGGCAGAGCTAACAGCCTAATCAGAGACTCTTTATTCCTCTAACTGAACGGAGCAGAGGGCACCGTGGAACGAGATGGCAAGCAGGGACATTAAACAAATGACTGAGAAGCTTCTGATTCTAGAGGTATGGAGGACAGGACAGAGGAGAAAGAGGGAGAGAGAGACTCACAGAGAGGGAAAGAGAGAGTGACAGATGGAGAAATAAAGAGGGAAAGAAAAAGAAGAAGTGACAGAAAAGGCTGAGAGAGAGAGAGAGAGAGAGAGAGAGAGAGAGAGAGAGAGAGAGAGAGAGAGAGAGAGAGAGAGAGAGACAGATGGAGAAATAAAGAGGGAAAGAGAGAGAAAGAAAGAATGAGTGAAGGAGTGACAGAAAAGACAGAGAGAGAGAGAGAGAGAGAGAGAGAGAGAGAGAGAGAGAGAGAGAGAGCGAGAGCGAGAGAGAGAGAGAGAGAGAGAATGACCGAAGGAGAAGGACAGAGGACGGGAGGGAGGACAGGAGGGAGAGAGAGAGAGAGAGAGAGAGAGAGAGAGAGAGAGAGAGAGAGAGAGAGAGAGAGAGAGAGAGAGAGAGAAGGAAAGAGTGAGAGAATGAGCCGAAGTAGAGGTAGAGGTGTAGTGAGGGAGCCAGTCATGCGTTACTCCAGGCCTCATTATGGAGGGGAAAACAATGGCCTAATTACACCCCCCAGCACTTCAGCTGGCCAGGCCAGGACACAGGAGCCATGCACGCGCACACACACACACACACACACACACACACACACACACACACACACACACACACACACACACACACACACACACACACACACACACACACACACAATATGACATTGCCACATACATTCACCCATTCACCACAGAACATGAGCACACACACGCACACGCCTCAGACCCCATTAAACCTTCCTCAATCCTTCACACAAAAAGTCCAGCAAAATGTACGTCACAGAACGCACGCACGCACCCACACTTCTTTTCAAACTTCCTCCGATCTCTTCGTCTATCCTCCTATTCTGCCGTTCCCTCCAGCTCTCCACTCTTCCCTTTCTCTTTTCCTGTCCTCCAATGTCTATTCATCCAATTACACCTTCCTCCCCTCCCCCTCTTTCTCTTTCCCCAAGCCTCTTGTCCTTTTCTCCCATCGCCTCCTGTCCTTCGCTCCATCCCAGCTACCCTCCCCTGCACCACCCCCCTCCCCTTCCTCTACTCCTTCCCTCCATGCCAGGCCATCCTACCCCCTCCTCTTCCCTCTCCTCTCCATCCTCGAGCCCCATCATCTGGGACAAATGGGCTGACCTCGTCCACAGTCATCCTTAATCAACCCTACTCTTCCCACCACGCTATCGATCTCACTACACCTTCCCCTACTCGCCCTCCTCTCATCACCCCCTCTCCTCTTTCCCTTTCCCCTTCTTTCCCCCACTCCCTCCGCCTTCCACCCATCCCCTCCTGTCCTACCCAATATTCCATCTCTCGCTCTTCTACCCTCTCCTCCAATCCCTCCATCCTTCCCCTTTCCTCTACCCCATTTTATCCATCCCACCACAGCCTCGTCCTCTTCTCCTCCTCTCTTCCCCTCTTTCCTTTCTTTTTCCCGAGCCATATTATTGTGATCCGGGAACACATGCGCTGACCCGGGTTCTCAGTCACCCTTAAATCAACTGTAGGCAAGGAAAGGCAATTTCATTCGTATAGTGCATTTCAGACATAAAATGCAATTCAATATGCTTTACAAAAAAGTTAAACAAAATAAAATAAGGTCCGGCTGTGGCCTAGCAGTAGGGCACTGGGTTACTGCGCAGGCGACCTGGGTAGGATTCCAGCCCAGGTAATTTGTCGATCCTTCCCCGTCTCTCTCTCCCCACTCATTTCCTGTTTCTCCTCCACTGTCCTGTCAGAAATGGAGGCAAAAAGCCCTAAAAAAAATATTTTAAAAAATAATAAAAGCTATAACCCTACTCTTCCCACCACTTTCCCACCATGATAGCCATCCATCCACTAACACCTCCTCTTATCCTACACCTACCCTTTCTCTTTCCCCACACTCTCCCTCTTCTCTTCTCTATTCCTTTCTTTCTTCCCCCCGAGCCCCATGATCGTGATCCGGGACACATGCGCTGACCCAGTCCGCAGTCACCCTTAATCACAGCGTCAGATTAGCAGCTCTCCGCCCCGCCGCTCATTAAATAATGGTGAGAATCTCCACCAGCCATAATGAACCTCGTTAGCACACATTAGAGACCCGGGGCCTGGAGTTTTGAGGGCACTAAGTGTAGAGTGTAGTGTGTGTCTGTAGTGTGTGTGTGAGTGTGTGTGTGTGTGTGTGTGGTAGGATAGTGGGTTATACTGAAGCTTTTAATAATAGGGGAGGAGGGGAAAGAAAGGTTCAACTCTGTCATGCCTGGCTTCCTGCGCTTTAATACATCTCCTGCCGTTTCATTTTTTTATTTAATATCTGTGGGAAATGTTGGATCTGTGTTTTTTTTATTTTTGATCTGAAATACTATAAGCTTCAAGTTTCGGTATGGCGGCATTAGCAGATAATGTGAGATTTGAATGTCTTTCTTTCTTTCTTTCTCTGTCTGTCTGTCTGTCTGTCTGTCTTTCCTTCTCTCTCTGTCTGTCTGTCTGTTTGTCTGTCTGTCTGTCTGTCTGTCTTTCCTTCTCTCTCTGTCTGTCTGTCTGTTTGTCTCTCTCATTCCGTCTCTCTGTTTTCATCTTCGTCTGTCTGTCTGTCTGTCTCTCCACTATGTCCAATGTGTGTGTGTGTGTGTGTGTGTGTCTTTCCCCGTTTCTCTCTAGATGCTCTCCTGACCCCACACTGTCGTGACCCCTGACCCTTCACCCTTGACACCGTCCTCTTGTCCTTTTATTCCCTTTTTAGCTCCGATAGCTCGACTCTGCTGACAACAGATTGCAAAACAAAAGAATGTTTGTGTCCGTGTGTGTTTTCTTAGATGACAAATGTGGGGCCAAAAGTGAACTGCTATTGCGTGCAAAGAAACATGAGTGCAAAGCTGTTAAAAAAAGCTGACTGTAACCCCACGCACGCATGCACACGCACACACGCAGCTGACGTAACTGTACTCTGACAACATGTGGCCTTTTATAGGGCGCTTCCTTTCGGCTCGACATTAACACACACCCACAAAGGAAGACCAGGTCATGGTAGTCAGACTATGGTACCACAGGAGGATGTGGTGGCCATGGCTAGGCATGCAGTGTGCCCTATTTTGAGGGCAGTGGACAATGAGCCTGTGTATACAGGCAGGGTTGCCAAGGACAGGGTTGCCAGGTGTAGGAGACACAGGTGCTGGAGTAACATGGGCAGGGCCAAAGATTCTAGAATCGCCTGTAGATTCTTTGGGCGGGTCTATGAGGCAGGGTTGTCAGGGTTTGTGGAGGGCATCTGCAAGTGGCATCTAATGTAGATGGGAAATGAATACCTTAATTTCCTTTCGAATTAATAAAAAAAATGCTCTACACTCTTACATTACACTACTATTTATGTCAGGGCACCAGAGTGCGACCAATTTGGTCGCATATGCGCCCATTTTTTTCAATGGTGCGCCTAAAAAATATATTTTTTAAGATTGTCACACAAAAACGCAGACGGGTGCGGATAATTGCCCGTTTCAGCCGCGTGCAGAGCTGGCCAAACAACAGGTGACGTGCTAGTCTGTCGGGACTAGGACAGGCTACATACTGCCTATCAGTCGGCAAGGCGTCGTTCATGCACCTCGAGATAGAGAGAGAGAGAGAGAGAGAGAGCGAGAGAGCGAGAGAGCGAGAGAGCGAGAGAGAGAGAGAGAGAGAGAGAGAGAGAGAGAGAGAGAGAGAGAGAGAGAGAGAGAGAGAGAGAGAGAGAGAGTGAGCGAGCGCACAAGTGTTGTCGTGTCTGTTCGTAGCGCTTGCTAAGATACCACAATCATTATGCAGAGGGAGAGCGCTCAAAAACGGGGAAATAGACAAAACCCAATTCACCTCGGATTCCACTGTAAACATATGCTAGGCTATTTGTGTCTAATGATTTTAAAAATCATG
>NC_085862.1:32063434-32235934 GCF_034702125.1 Engraulis encrasicolus | reverse complement strand
TTTTGTCCACCAGAATGCCACAAGCAAAACAAAAAGAGATGGAGAAGAGCAGAGAGGCACCAAACTCACCCTGACAGGGGTACTCTTGGCCTGCACGCGTTGGGGCTGTAATCCAGGAGCTCCAGGCTCTCTCTGCCCCGCCGTGGCCTGAGCCCTGACCAGCACCCCAGCAACACTTCCATTAGCCAGGCAGACAGCCGCCGTGGTCCCCGCTCCCCCTGATCCACCACCGCCACCTCCACCTCCGGGGCCCGTCCCCGGTCGCCGCGGCCGCTGCCTGATGCCGTCCAGCAGCCGCACCAGCAGGATGTTGCTGGGCAGCTCGTCCACGCCACTCTCCACCAGGGTGCGGCACTCGGGGCAGCGCAGCTCCCCGCGCGAGCCCACGATGCCCAGCAGGCAGCGCCGGCAGAAGGTGTGCTGGCACGGCAGCACCTTGGCCGTGGCATCCAGACGCTCCAGGCACACGGGGCACTCCAGCAGGTCCAGCAGCGCAGACTCGTCCATCGTCGCCCGTCTGTCTGTCTGTCTGTCCGTCCACGCTGTCTTTGCCTTTGTTTTGTCGTCTAGTCTGTCTGTCTCTGCTTTTGTGTATCAAATCAAAGTCAGTCACTGAAGATCAGTCTCTGTGGAGGTTGTCAGTCTATGCAATAGTCTGGCAGAAAGAGGGGCATAGTGGTTGTTGTTGTAGGTGTAGCCTATGCTCATTTGTTAGGAGGCGCAAGGGCTTTCCCTGGTCACGTCACTCCCATGTCTCCATGATTGCAATGACACTGACATCTGTGAGAGACAGAAGGCAACACATGAAAAAAGGAGACTAGTCAGAGAAGGGAGGAGGGGTTACATTATCAGGAACAGACATTTAACCACAAATGTAAACAGAGGATGCTTCTTGTATAGTAATAACACTAGGTCGACTATTGGGCTCTTTCTTGACCTTGTATATTGTGATATTATTAGAAACCTATGCTACTGTGACATTGAAGACATTTTGTCCTACATTTATCAGGGGATGCCTGATTAATTGGCAAAATCACTTCAAACTGCTACTGTGTGAAACAGTATACAACTCCGAGCTCAGGAAGACTACACCAACTAAATAACCAATCCACCAACCAACTCCACACTCCTATCCTCACCACGCGAATGGGGGCAACGTGGGGTTTGCAGCCACGTTTGACTGGATGAATTTACGTGCTTGCACTTCTAAACGAGCACAACACCCATCCCTGACTTCTGAAACGGCAGCTCCCGCCCAACAACCCTTATGTCCTTTGGGAAGGTCTCCGCTGTTTACCCCAAGTCGCCGGGTCAATCAATCCGCAATCAACAAGAGCTGGCAACCACATTGAACCCGTTTTATTTTCAATCTTAAAATCGTACATACGACAGAGACCACAGCTCTAAAAGGCAAATATTAACACTAATCAGCGACATAAAAACTATTGCTACTTGTCCACCAAGTTGCATAATATTGGAAGTGGATGGATCTTTAGAACATCTGAACATTGTTACCCCATACATCATCGCTGGGAGAGCGCGGTAAGCGTAAAAAGAACACATTTTTGGAGACACTAATGCCTTTTTGTAGTAAACGTTAAATGACACCACACTCGTGTCAGTGCATCTGCAGTTCACCTTCAAATCCCACTATAACATGAGATCTTCATACTAATTCATATCCAACACTGCACAGTCTAACTTGATCCTCTAACTACGATGCGCAAACCTTGGTGACAAAGTGAGTCGGTATGAGTGGCCAATCGCGAAGTGTGATTCCAGGGTGTTTAGGCTATATTAGCCTGGTATTATCGAACTTCTCTGTTCATTCACATTCAAGATCCCTGGATGAAGGCAACTAAACTTTACAAAGTGTAACGTTTGAAGAGCAGACTAAGTACCTCGATTATCCAAAAGAACAATGTTAACATTGGGAACGTTTACGACCAACAACCGAATCATGTCCAAGCTACAACGGCTATTACTGCACGAATAGCCCCCTCTGTTTAGTGTCCCTACAGGAACCACTGCTCTGTTTACATGGAAGATAACCCCACTTTGGCAGTAATGAGGAGAAATAAGTTACTAGCTGAATAGCGGACATTATTATAGCTCTAGTCAGCATACAAACAGATGTATATCAAAATGTTCTCCTTAAAGACCAAATTGTTCACCTACCTCGGAGATTGCGCCTCTACTCCTACCCCCCTCCTCTCTTTCCAGAACAATTTCTTTCCGACTTCAACAGCCGACCAAGCACGCGAATAGCCGCCTTTCGCTACTTTCCCAAGCTTCAGTTCTCAGTCACGGTCGTTGTTTGTTCAGGGTTGGTTCTCGTCTCCTCGCAGCAAAGTTGAATGGTGACTTTCACGCCATTGCATTAAACGTTTAGGTGGTCCGTAAACGTAGGGTGTAGCGTTAATAAGTATCAGGGTAAAGAGAGAAGTGTATTGGGCAAAGAACTCCGGCGTCTGTGTCCGAACGCCATGATGAACTCGATTGTTACTTTGTAGCACCCCCAGTGGCTTATATAGTGCGACTTCACTCTAGTCGGGCGGGCGTAGTAGCAACACATTTCTACAAAATAGCGGCTTTGCGCTGAAATTAATGTGATGACTTTTTTTTATGTATTTTTTAAAGAAAATGAAACATTGTCGTTAAATGTTAGAACATATCAACATTAAGTTAAAAAATAAATGGACTTTCCTCTTAATCATTTGTTTATCATTGCCTCCAGCATTAATAATCTCTGTCTGATAGGTTTTTTTTGTAGTAGCCTATATATTATTAGGCTATTTATGGTATTGCAATTTTGAGTCAGCACCACATTTCATCACAATATTGAACGTGTAAGTAGTATACAAATAATACTATTTGAAATAATACTAAAGTTATTAAGTGAAAGATTCCTAGAAATTTTTTTTTTCCATTCTTCATTCTTGACCATGTACTACAAGTATTTGGTCTTAACATAGGACTTGAATCTACCAGTCAGTCAGCTACTGTGCAAAGGGCCCCCCTTCTTACTTCACACCAAGCAAAGGTCTGCAGACGTGTTAATGTACACGCCAGTTACATCACCCCAGTAGGCCAGTTATCAGAGTGGACCTTCGCATTGGCACATGTTACGGTGGAGAGGAGAGTAGAGGAGAGGAGCGAGCCTGACTCAGCTGTGCTATGCTGGGCTGCCTGGCCACCCTGACATTCCTCAGTCCTCCCTCAGCACTTCACTGTCTGTGTGAAAACACGAGTAGCCTGGCTGAATCAGCAGTCATAAACAAGTTGGGTTTTTTTGCCATTCCATCCAAATCATGTACGTATGACACTGTATGCCATTTTTGCACTGAAAATGGCTCTTCAGTTGTAGGCCTACTTGAGTGAGAAGTGTTAAGGGGACTACAGGTAGTACATGTTATTTTTTCCATGCAAAATGCATCACATAGTGTGTAATTTTGCATTGAAAATCTCTCTTCAGTTGTATTCCAGCTTAGTTTCACACAGGTTTCGACAACTGAATGCACACTTGATGTCCATGTTGAAATATAGGCTCTGGTCTGTTGACACAATATTCTTCTGTTGTGAGGTGACACTTGCGCATGTCCAACATTATCCGTTGTTTTTGATGTATGTTTTGGTGTATGTTGAATTTACTCAAAGTCCACGTTTCTCTTTCTCAATACATTCACCCGTATGTAGGCTATTTTTCCTAAACAGACCACATAGGCCACAACCTCAAGAACAAGCCCACATACTGCATGTCATAAGAAGAGAGCATGACATTTCAAAGAGAGAGAGAGAGAGAGAGAGAGAGAGAGAGAGAGAGAGAGAGAGAGAGAGAGAGAGAGAGAGAGAGAGAGAAAGAAAGAGAGAGATGTATATCAATCCTATGCTCAGGACTCAGCATATTGAGAGAGACCTGAGGTGACAGAGGGCCTAGAGAGAGAGAAAGAGAGGTGTAGGTGTGTGTGTGTGTGTGTGTGTGTGTGTGTGTGTGTGTGTGTGTGTGTGTGTGTGTGTGTGTGTGTGTGTGTGTGTGTGTGTGTGTGTGTGTGTGTGTGTGTGTGTGTGTGTGTGTGTGTGTTGGGGAGATAATAAACGTGTGTGATTTATGGTGAGGTGGCCCTCTGCTGCTGGATGAGATCCCAGTGGACCTCGTAGCAGCTCTCAGGTCATATTTCACTGTTGCCGTGAGACGCGTGTCCCCGCCCCCATGAGGGGAGGGGAATGGAGGGGTGGGAGGTGAGGGGGGCTTTAAAGCTACAGCTTTTCACTTCCTGGTTGACCCTCAAATGCCCGACTCCTCTCCCCCCACCAGCCCACCAACCAACCAAACCCCCCACTCACTCACATTTGTACCAGCATGCTCTACTGAACGCAGTGCAGGTAGTCAGTGGAGTGGTGTGGCGTGATGTGGTGTGGGGCGTGGGGTTGGGGGTATTTTTAGCACAGTGTGTTGTGTTCGATCGCCTGAGCCAATGCGCACACCTTAAGAGCTGTTCTGGCCACTCAAACAGACAGGGCAGAATGTGATAAATGACGGCCATAAACACCAGCGCATTACAACAACATGTTGCTGTGAAGGGAAAGAAGCAGAGCAGAGCGGAGCAGAGGAGCTACCCAGCTGTGCTGTAGTTCTCCTCCACCTCCTCCACCTCCTCCACCACCTCCACTTCCACCTCCACCACCATGGAATTCCTTGTCTTCATCCCTCCCGGAACATTCCACACTGTGAGGAAATAAGGAATAGATTAAACGGAACACAAACAGGACCCCCAGCCAGGTCAAACCCAGAGAGACTACAACACATTACAACACAAGCTGTGGAACATTTTTTTTAGCAGGACAGACACTTTATTTATCCTGAAGGGAAAAAAAATGGTATTCTGTATTTGAATGGAACATGTCTCACAAAATATCATACACCCCCTTCATAAAAGCTTTGATTTAAAAATTCTAATCATGAAACATTGAATGTGCAAGTACTGCATATAAACGAATGAGCAATCAATACACTTTGAGATGACCACTGTGACCATGACAAATGTAATAGCTATTGAGGAATAACAGCAAACAGTGGCATCCACAACAAATGATCTTACATTAGCAGTTAATGGGTTATCAATACACACGACTAACTAATCTTAGAGAGCTGTGGGTAGATTACTGTGGGATCATAAAGACTCGGGGCAGACACACCCTCAGAGGTATTTATCACATTTTGAGGAATGCAAACAGCATTCTTGCAGTGATAACATGTCCAATGTTAAAATTTTATGTGCAAATGTACTTTGGACCGCAGGCGAAAACAATCTCACTGCCATAAGGTAATGGTGAGCATGAAAATGCTGTGAGTGCAATAATATCTACTACCCGCAGGGCCGCTGATGGCTTTGGCTGGGCCCAGGATAAAGTAATCTGAATGAGCACCCCCTACCCAATACATACAACGAGAACCCAATTATGGGGCCCCCTTCGCTTTGGGCCCGGGACAGCTGACCCCTTTGTCCTCCCTCCCCTGTCGGCTTCCCTGACTACAAGCTCAAAACACCTGTCCTCAAAACACCTGCAGTAGGCCTTACATGCTGCAGTGCACGCAGGCTGATTGTAACATGGTGCAAGACAACTGAATGGCCATCTAGATCCCTCTCCATGCCTTTTGCTCCAGGCAGCCGATCGTAAATGTCATTTAAACATCAAGACCGTTTACATTTTGAAGTCATCCTTTGGAGACAGATACAAGACCATGTTTTACGATCATTATGTGTCTGAGGCCTGCAATTTTATGCCATGCACATTTATTCAGGAACGTGCACAACGCGCGCACTCGCACGCACGCACACACGCACACACGCGCGCACACACACACACACACACACACACACACAGAAGCACATGCACACACACACAGAATGAGCCCACACACATGATTGAGGTGACAGCTGTGTTATTGCCTGTGAAGACAAAATGAGAGTGCAAGAGAAGAGAGAAGAGAGAGATGGAGAACGAGGGATGAAGAGAAAGACAGAGAGAGAGAGAGGAGGGTAGAGGAGAGATGACATGACATATGCTCCCATCGCGGTCCCTGAGAGGAGAAACAAGGCCTGACAGAGATGCTGATGGATTCAACAAGCCCCCTGATACACCACAAAAAAACACTTTAACACGCCCCCAGAACCACCAGGGACCTGCTGCCTAATTCTAGCCTTGGCACGGAGATGCAGGCAGGCCTGGAATGGCAATCTGGCATACAAGGCCTTTCCCGGTGGGTCAACAGTTCTCGGGGGCCAGTGCTGTTGTTTGTTTGTATTTCCTTTATAGAGTGGCCCACAATTTTGAGGGGGCTGTGCAAAAAAAATGGCGGGGCCTTTTCTTTTTTTTTGGTCCCACTTCAGTCTTGGATAGGCACGGTGTGGGCTGATGTTTCTCCCCTTTCCTCCCCGGTGACTCTTGCCTGCTCCCTGGTTAGGTCATTCAGTCAACACGAGGGTGGAGCTGCTGCCATTCAGTCAGTCAGTCAGTCCACGAGTCAGACAGAAAGACTCAGACATGCGTTTGAAGACTTCAAAAACGAAGCCACAAGACAATACGACATTCCCCGTCCTTCCACAGTGGGCTTACCCTGCTGCCGCAGCAAACCAAAGCAAAGCAGTAGGGAAGCACAAACAACGCCAACGCTGGGAAATGTAGAAATAAATCAAAGGGCATGAAAGACATAAAAACGCATGTGACCCATGACAGATTTATAAGATGAGTGTGAGGGCTCTTTTTTTCTCTTCGGGATTTGGGATGCATTATTTAGGAGGCAATGATGACTCTACCACTTCCACCAATGGGGAATTTGGCTTCGGGTCTTTGTCAGAGCCAGATGGCAGTGGGATCAAAGGACTTATTTTTGTTTTATTGCAATGACATCCTCTGCCCATTCAAGCAGAGGTCCTCCAGACGTCTTGAATGAGGCATGAGCTGTATTATTTACATGAATACAGAGCAGGCCCTCTCTCTCTCTCTCTCTCTCTCTCTCTCTCTCTCTCTCTCTCTCTCTCTCCACAAATCCTTATTAAACTTGACCGCCAACAGGAGGACAAAGGGTACTAGAAGGACAAATGCACTGCCAAAGTGCTCTTGACTCAAACCCATCCACAGTGCCTTAGCATCTTAAACTGCACACATTTTGAGGGGGAAAAAAGACATTTTACTCAAGACTCGCTCAAGGGAATCCACCTTTAAACATTCCGGCCAATTAACCCAGTGTAAAAAGCTCAAGATAGAGGATGAGCATGACTACATTTTGCACTCGTCTTTCCTTTAAAAATAAATGGCACCATTTTATCACAGTTTGTCCCCAAGGTAGTTTCTGGAAAGAGAAGAGGCAGAGAGAGAGAGAGATAGAGTCAACAGGACTGTGGATGCTAAGTCGTGTGTAATAAATGAACTTAACTGGAACAGAGGTTAATTAAATTGACGCCGTAAAACACCTACTGGTGCAAAGGGGAATTAAGAGAGAGGATATAGAGCCTAGATTTGGAGTGGGTGGAGGGGAGGAGTGGTGTGGTGTGGTGTGGTGTGGTGTGGGGGACTTCATTCTACTTTACAGATTTGCATTTCTCAATCTCCATCCAAAGTGATATGGAGCCTGACAGAATACCCATATGCACAGGGGCCGGTAGATTATACAGGAGGAGCACAGCAGAGCTGAAGGTGAATTAATAAGCGAGCAGGTCTCCATTCCCTTAAATATGAGGAATTATGCGGCTCACAAAAGATCAGTACAGGCAGAAGGAAGATAGAGGAGAGAGAGAGAGAGAGAGAGAGAGAGAGAGAGCGAGAGAGAGAGAGAGAGAGCGAGAGAGAGAGAGAGAGAGAGAGAGAGAGAGAGAGCGAGAGCGAGAGAGAGAGAGAGAGAGAGAGAGAGAGAGAGAGAGAGAGAGAGAGAGGAGCAATGAGGAGTGAGCAACTTATCTAGGAGGAAGTCTTTGGGGGGATTCGGAGAGGGCAGTCAATTACTGCTCTCTGGGAAGCCATAAATATACGACAGAATTTTGTGCAAAAAAAGACCCAATTTAGATAAAAATCCTCCGATGATGAATGTGTTCTTCTCAGGCCACGTGTTCTAGCTCCATGTGCAGAATGGTATGGCGTGTGTTTACATACACACCCTTGGAACTGCGTTAATGTATTAGCTGCCATACAGTGTTGTCACTATCCACTCTTCATACAAGAAGGCTGGCAATGTATGTCGAAAAAAGGTTAATTCAATACACATAGCAGGTAAAATGGATATTTTCCAGTACAGAATAGTTGCGGACAGCAGCGTAGATGTGTACTGGATTGTGACTGTTTGTATTCTGGAAAAATAAACATCTACAAGACTGTGCTGTAAAACCCAAGGGGGCAAATACAGTGGAAATGTATCACTTCAAACAGCCAGCCAAGCAAGGCAGCTCCCTGTACGCAGGGCCGCCGACAGCTATGGCTGGGCCTGGGACAAAATCATCTGAAAGACCCTCCAGTTCAATATAAATATAATACTGTATAATGGGGACGCAATTCCTCCTTCTTCACTCTCCCTGGGCCTGGGACAGCTGACCCCTTTGCCCACCCCCCCCTCGGCTTCCCTGCGTGTAATAAAATAAGTGGTTGCAGAGGGGGCGGCTTGCTGGTCCAACACAAATCACAGTACAGCTGTGGATTAATGAGGGACATGACCTTGTTTAGTGTGGCAATCTCCTAACAGCATGTGAACCCTCTGGTCACGGCAGCCTACCGCCATCCCTACATCACCTCACCCCTCAGACACACCTACACAGGTCAGGCTCAGGGAGCACTCGAAATCAGCCATGAATTATTTATGTGTTTGGAAAAGGAGCAATGAGCACAGGTGTTTCAACATCTGCTGTCTGTTCAGGGGAAAAAGAATAGTAATGCAAAAAAAAAAAAAAACCCAGATACACACAACCTCTCTCTCTCACACACACTCACACACACACACACACACACACTCTCACACACACAGTTTTGAGTCATTGTGCATTAATCAGAACCACGTCATCCCTCATCTCCCTCACCTCCTGAGCACTGTTGAGATCTCACCCCTATTCACTGGCTCATTTTTCCAATGAATGCGTACACATGTCTGTACTCCAGTGGCACGAAAACCCACAAGCAAGCCAGCAGGCAAAGCAACCAAGCAACCAAGCGGGTGATGCATGCATCAAACAGGTGAACATTATTCACAAAGGAAAACAAAAACAGGTTACGCACAAACCAGTGGAACATGAAATTAAATCAGAAAATGATTTAGGGCACAGTGAAAAACAAAATGGGATGAATAAAATGTTTACCAATAGGCTACAATTGGGAAATGGATGGGAAACCAAATAGCGTATGGGGCACAACTTAAAACAACATAATGCAATTTTAATTTTCAGCCACCATACAGGTTAGAAATGCAATTGGTTTAGAGCAAACAATAAAACTAGATCTGCTACTAGCATTATCTGAATTTACTAATACTACCTCAATTTTTTTTTTTTTTAAACCCCTGTAAGGCGTTTGTGTTTGTTACATAGAAGGTGTTCGGGTCATTTTGACCCTGGCATATAGAAAAGAAAAAAAATTAAAAGGAAAAAAATCATAGCTCATATTCACCTTCATGTACCCTTCATCCTGCTTGTGAATTAATGTGTATATACAGTAGGGCTGCACAATTAATCGAAAAATAATCAAAATCGTGATAAAATAGTGAAATCGAACTCATGATTTTAATCGTGATTTAATCATGGCAATAGTGACCTACTTTTGAGAGCGTCCTTGAAGCCAGAACATACTGACATGCTGGTGTTTCTGGCCAGAAATCTGTCCACTTTTTTTATTACAATTCATTTTATTTTGCTCATCCCGTATGCAATTCATTCTTGGTTATATTTCATCTTGTTATAATTTTCAAAAAAAATCTGCAAAAATCAATAATCGTGATTAATAATCATGATTATGATTTTGACCAAAATAATCATAATTATGATTTTTTCCATAATCGTGCAGCCCTAATATACAGTACGTTTTTGAGTGAGAGCTACAGAGAGAGAAAGCTAAGGGGACGGTGAAGAAAGTGAGTGAACTGAATCCAAACTCTCGGATTGAGCCATTTGAGTGCAAGGTTGCCACATTAATGCACAACTGGAGGACCGAACCATATCTGCACTCCTTTTTCCACATAATTCACCCTCTGCCTTGCCTACTCAACATGGGATCAATATTGTATCAAAGAAAAGCACACAGGTGGCTGGAAGCTCAAGCAGTCTTCAGCATGTTCATTGGAGTTTGTTGGGTGCTCTTAGTAATGTCACTATTTAAGGGAGGCCTTTCTTTTCAATGGCGAACCTAGCCCTGATGAAGACCTGTGTGTGAGGTCGAAACATGTTGACTTTTTAATGTAACCCCAGCCAAGTATTATCAAAGGCTTTTTAATGCAACTCCCTGCTTGGACACCTTGTTTGGAGTGCCTGGATGAACTTTTCTCTCTGCATTGTATCAAAGAGTTTATAAAATATTGATGTACAAGCCCCCCAAAATGATACGAGTCAAAAGACCCAAATTAAAAAGTGCCTGTAACCTTATATAAATGTAATGACTCACTGAAACGAGTTCAGAAACACTATTTGACTCTTCGGGGAAAAAAAATAATGTTGGTTAAATTAGGTAGTACAATATTGCATTCATTTCATTTCATGTAGTTGGACCAAGATCAAAGCACCATTCATGTCAGTCTCGCTGATGTACTGTACGTACTGTAGTAAAAATGCCTAATCCTGTCCATCATTCTCTTCCATGTATGTCTATTACTCAAGAGTCTAGACAGTACAACATGGAGCCTGTAGCCTCTTGTTTTGCAGATTGTGAGGTGGATAAGCCCTTTTGGAATCACCCCTTGGATGATTACAGGTTGGGTGCTTTGAAAAAAAGGAAAGAAAGGAAAAACAGGGAAAAAAAGGGAACAGGCTAGACCAGGTGTGAGACTGACACCCACACACCCTCACGCACGTCCAAAGCAAAAAAACACATACACCATCAATTTGTGGTCGTCTGTGAATGTAAGGTCATGTGATTTAAGTGTTGGGGTTGGCTCAGGGTAACTCCCACACTGTCTCTATTGCTCATGGGAGTGACTTCATTTACACCTGTCGCCGACTGACAGTCCATTTTAACCAATCAGATAGGACTTTATGTGTAACAGGCCCACCTATCCAGACATCCAGACTCAGGGAGTTCCAAAACAGCTGATCCAACCACCTGTCAAGCGAAAGACTGAGTTTTGACATCAAAGACATTCTTGAGCACACATGGCACACACAAAACCACAAGACGGTGCTATTTTAAGAAACGTAAGCATTTATTTATTATTAAAAAGATACATAGTTCTGCTTCATTATGAAAGACCAACATACCGTGATAAATTCCATTTCTTACTACAGTACTTATTAATATTTCTTAGAGAATTCTCTGTACAGTCACAACATACATCCTGACAATACTCAACAACAAATCAACATCAGGAGTTCCTTGCATCGAAACTTCTTTGCTACATACCATACCAGCCTGTACTTCTCGATCTAACAGCCATTAACCATGTAAACATTAACGGTAGTGTTTTTGTTTGGGTTTTTTGTTTAGATGTGGAAACTGTAAGAAATGTGAAAATAATATCTAGGACTGTTGTTATATAATGTTTTTTTTGACCGAGCTGTGTAGAAAATTTACCTGGGACAAATAGTACAGAAAAAAATAATACGAGGTTAAGCTGGTTGTTGAGTTCCAAGTGTTGCATCCTTGATGTAGGACTGGTCTGTGGCCCCATAGAAAGGTCGAGCATGTGAGAACAGACAAGTGTTGTGAGGGAGCCCTAAGCCTATAGGCTGGAAATTCACTCTTGACCTGACAGGGCTGTGGGCTTTTATTTTTAAAACGGAAAAGGAACACTGTAGTGTCAACAGTTATCCACATACGTATTACATCTCATGACTTTGGTTAAGTACCGCCACATTACTTGGTCGTTCTCTCCACCCGTGAACACTTTCTACTACGTCCTACTAAAAAAAAAAACAAAAAAAAAAAAAAACAGTGCGCTGTTCGCTTTGACGTGAAAAGAGACACTTTCAGTCTTCAAGTGACCTCCTTCTGCATTCTTCATGCATACGTGCCTGAGACCCATGGCCCTGCAGAAGCCATTACTGTAGCATAACGCCACCAATGCTTACACACCACCCCCACCCCTACCAGCATTGCCCTTTACGCATCTCCCAAAGCAACACCACCCACTCAAGCAGTGCTATCCACACATAACCAACCAACCCACACCACCTCACTCACCCATCATCCTCTCCACACATCGGTCATGCCTACCCTGCACCACACAGCATTGCTCTGTACGCATCGCCCAACGAACCAACCACACCCTCCCACCCAGCACTGCTCTCTGTGCATCGCCCACCCCGATCCTCCGATGTGCAGACTACCCAACCCAGCATTGCTCCTCTGTGCAGACTACCCAACCCAGCATTGCTCCTCTGTGCAGACTACCCAACCCAGCATTGCTCCTCTGTGCATCATCCCACCCAATACCCACCCCACCCAACCAGCCAGTGTTGCTCTCCATGCCTCCATCAACCCCAACCCCACCACCACCCCCACCCCCATCCTCCGATGTGCAGACAACCCCCTCAAGTGCATCCTGGGAAGACATCAGTCTGCCAGCAGATTGTCTGAAGCTGCCAGCCCGGGTGGATGAATAGCTTCTATTCATCATTATCTGCCACAGCGAAGAGAAGAGGGGAGAGAGGGGAGTGGGGTGGTGGAGATGGGCAGAGATGATGGGAGAAAGAGGGGTAGAAATGAAGGGAGAGCAAGAGGAGGAGAAAAAACAAGCAGAAATGCCGGTGTTAAAAAGTCACTCTTCGAACTGGGTATATAATATAGCACATACAGTACAGGCCTTTTGGGGTGGAAAAGTGAGATTAGATCTCACTTGGCTGGGAGTTACACAGAGAGGGCGAGGGGGAGAAGGAGAGAGAGAGAGAGAGAGAGAGAGAGAGAGAGAGAGAGAGAGAGAGAGAGAGAGAGAGAGAGAGAGAGAGAGAGAGAGAGAGAGAGATGCATGGTAGGATTACCGTACCCCAGGCCCTGCTGTCTGTGGTCCCCAGTCCACCCCTTTGCCCTGGCCCCCAGACGTTTGGCCCTCGACCAGCTCCAGCCATCAACACCTGCACATACTGGGGCCCCTCACAGCCTCTCTACTCAGCACCACCTCTGTTCATGCACTGTTCACACTCACTGGAGGACAGTAGAGGGGTGTGTGTGTGTGTGTGTGTGTGTGTGTGTGTGTGTGTGTGTGTGTGTGTGTGTGTGTGTAATGTGACCTTATTCTGTATGATTATTACACAGCTATGAATATTATGACAGGACACTCATAGGCCTACACGCCACAAGATTATGGAGAAATACGCTATGGTTTTGTCATTAGATTGAAGTGCTTATGTGCAGTCATTGTAATGCGTGTGTGAATTGGTTCACTATAAGTAATTTTACTAAAGATGAGATTTGTCTTTATCCCCCAACACAAGGCACATTATTAATGGCTGACAAAGCCCCAGTTCTATATGATCTACGTATTTAGAATCTATCCAAAGAGCGATGTTCTAACAAGCTCAGATCGCAACAATATCAGAATAACATGCTTGTTTATAGAGTTGACCAGGGGCTTGGTCTATGATTGCAGCTGTTTAAGCTTTGTTTGGCCAGAAAAGTCCCATTTAATTGAGACTGACTAAGCATGTCTTCTGCCAAATGAATCCAGAATGTAAAAGGTGGGTACCTTCTTGGTACGCTCCATCAGCCATGACCAGGTGGAGGATCTTGGGGTAAAGGTGCTGGTGTTCCGTTCCCAGGATGCTTTGCAGCATGCTGGGGCCCATGTCGATGTTCTCATCCTCGTCCTCGTGAATAGCCTACAGGGGTAGAGGAGCAGTAAAGAGTAGGAATACTTTTATTGATCCCAAAGGATGTTAAGGTGATCAGCTTTAAATACACAGAACACACTTTGCACAAAGGGACACAGCTCACGTACACACATATCCGGGAAAGATGCAAGCAAAAAGTCTTTTAACCCATTAATCCAATAACAGAATTGTCAACGTGTGAATGCTGCAGCTGGTTTTAAAAGGTCCAAATACCCAGTCTCAATGGGTTAAATGTTCCTGGAAGGTTTGGAAAAAACACAAATACAACAGGCAAAGGCACAGAGCGAAATGGACTTGCTGCAACTGTCGTCGCTGCCCAAGAGTGAATGTGGCAGAGAGCCCATGGTAGCACACAGACGCAGCCATTTGACCATTTGCATAGCAACAAGCAGGGGCCAGCACGGAACAGCACAGCACACACGCGAAAATGTGTTCCGCACATGCAACGGCCATTTGGA
This sequence comes from Engraulis encrasicolus, assembly GCF_034702125.1. Lineage (NCBI taxonomy): Eukaryota > Metazoa > Chordata > Actinopteri > Clupeiformes > Engraulidae > Engraulis > Engraulis encrasicolus. The sequence continues at coordinate 32,221,464 of NC_085862.1, read as the reverse complement.
AAAGAACTTCAATGCCCACTGGGACAGCAGCATGTTCTGACCACAAACCTAAATGGCATGTCTCGGGTAATTCTTAAACAGTGTGTGTGTGTGTGTGTGTGTGTGTGTGTGTGTGTGTGTGTGTGTGTGTGTGTGTGTGTGTGTGTGTGTGTGTGTGTGTGTGTGTGTGCGCACAGATGTAGTTACAGTATGTGCCAGAGATATGCTATAGATTATGTTTCAGTAAAAAAAAAAAAATCAGTTGTGGTAATGGACCTCACAGATACATATTCTTTAGCTGTACTAGCTGGTGCTGTTGTGGACATGCACACAGACAGTTAAAGGAAACACTGACCGTTTCTGCTATTCTACTTTCAACTCCACTGCTACAGAGAGCCAGTTCTGTGTGTGTGTGTGTGTGTGTGTGTGTGTGTGTGTGTGTGTGTGTGTGTGTGTGTGTGTGTGTGTGTGTGTGTGTGTGTGTGTGTGTGTGTGTGTGTGTGTGTGTGTGTGTGTGTGTTGCAATATAAAAACCTGTGTTGTTTGGACCCAAAAGGATTATTGCCAATATGGAAAGTACAACTTGAGCTTAATGCTTCTAGCGGACATCCTCTCCCTTGCAGCAGCCCTCAGCTCCCTCCCACCAAAATCTAACACCGAGTTCTGACATTCTCTCCGGCCCAAAAGGCACTGATGTGCTGAATCAGGTGTAACACAATAGAGTGGGCCTAGAGCTGCTGCACTCCGTTATGCCTCGCGGTTAATGCATTAGAAAAGGACTGAGCCATCCCAATACAAAGTTTGATGCAGCCACAAAGGGATGGTCTGTGTGTGTGTGTGTGTGTGTGTGTGTGTGTGTGTGTGTGTGTGTGTGTGTGTGTACCACAGCTGGACTTGGCACTTGGTCCTGTTAATAAAAGGGGTAAACTCATTCCCAAACCCCACCAATGCCATCCACTCATTCACCGCTCATCATCATGTGGAGGAAATCTGGTATATAGAGTGACAGAGTAGTTAGTGCTTGCACCTAAAGGACAGTAAAAACGAACCATATATTATACAACTTGCATTATACTTATATTACTGTTATTACTTTTATATACTTGTATTACTATTATATTTGCATGTTTCAGTTCTTACCTTTAATACTTTAATTACTTTATGTTGAACAGAGACACAGAAACCGGAGTGTGTGTGTGTATGCGCGTGTTAGTAGCTGGACCTGACAGGGGCCCAAGTCTGGGCAGTCTGCCAAATGCAGGTGGCGCACATCACTGTCCTGACAGGGAAGCATGTGTGTGTGTGTGTGTGTGTGCCTGAAATTGCATGCCTATGCCTTAAAATAAAGAGAAGAAAAAACATACAGTATTAAGTAGTACATTAGGTTGGCGTTAAATTGGTTTTATATTAAAGGTGTTTATCCCTAGATATTTTTAGTAGAGAAAGTGCGCTCAACTCCGAAAAGTTTCTTACAAGGTCTTTGGGTGCGAGCAAACAGCAAAGTTCATGTATAGTAAAAAAGCCGCACTCCCGGATCAATTTCTTGCAGTTTTAATACTGGGTTAGCATGGCAGACAGACAGACGTTTCGGCCTAAGCCTTCTTCAGCGTCTTTACAGAGGATGTAGGCAGGGTGGTTTTTAAAAAGACCAGTCATGACGTCAGCTAATTGCCACGTAAGCCGTGGAAAAAATAAAATATATACATGTGAATCATAAAGAAAAAAAACAATGAATGAATAGACACACCATACCCTGCGTGACAGAAAATAAAATAAAAGATAATCATAATAATAGCATTTCCATACAAGTGTCATTGCATTACAACCGACTCAAATAAAGCAATTCAATTCCAATTCCTCATTAAGGCCGCCAGGGTGCACCGTCTGAAGCGTGAAGATCCAGAACGCCTCTCTCTGTAGCAACGTGCGGTCCCTGTCACCCCCCCTTCTGTGTTGATTGACCAACTCTATGCCCTGGAATCTCAAAGAGCATATGTCATGGCCCATAGCGTTAAAATGCCGCGCTACTGGGGATGTTTCACATTTGCGCCTTATGCTGCTCTTGTGTTCAATTATTCTCAGTCTTAATTCACGGTTAGTTTTGCCTATGTAGCAAAGACCGCAAGGGCATTTCAACATGTATACAACAAAAGGCGTGAGACATGTTATCCTTCCCTTCACAGAAAACTTTTTTCCCGTGCGAGGGTGGGAGAAAATGTCGCCTTTAATCATGGCATTGCAGTTCACGCAATTTCGACAGGGGAAATTCCCTGGGGGGAGGTCACGTAGCCAATTCCGAGGTGGAGTGTATGTATCCGCTCTTACTAGTGAATCGCGCAGATTATTTTGTCTCTTATTAGCAAATCTCGGGGGGCTCGCAAAAGATTGTCCACACGTTGGGTCACTAGAAAGTATGTGCCAGTGTTTCTTTACTACGTGTTTGATGTCATTAGATAGGGGTGAAAATGTATTGACCATAGTCACCCGTGGTTCCTCGTGGTTACGCACTCGTTTCTCCAGTAGGGCACCGCGCGCTGAATTGCGCGCCTTCTCCAGACACGCATTTAAATTACCAGTGTCATATCCTTTATTGACGAAGCGCTCGTAGACTATTTTGGCCTGGGTCTCGAATTCGTCATCTGTGCTGCAGATTCTGCGAACACGCAGGAATTGGCTATATGGTAAACTTTTTTTCATAGATGGCGGGTGGTGGCTACTGTGAGTTTGTGTTTGTGCCCCCAGCCTACAACCCTTCAGTTCAAACTTTTTGTCGCTTAGTGGACCAGGAAGTGAGTAGCCTTTGCAGCTCAACCAAAGACACTAGATTCTACCCAAACCTATCCACGCAGGAGCGCGCGTCATTACGCGCGCTACAGGAGGATGATTCCATTGTCATTCGATCCGCGGATAAGGGCGGAGCTTTGGTCCTTCAAAATAAAGAGGCATATCGCCTTGAGATCAAACGACAATTAGACGACACAGAATTCTACACTGCCTTAACTGCTGACCCAACGATCCGATTCCAAAGCAGATAAAGAGAACACTGAACACTGCACTGACAAAAATGGGAAATCAATAAAGGATGAGTTTGACTTTTTTATATCAAGAACACCCCATTCGAGCTGTGTTTTACACGTTACGAAGGTACACAAAAAACCAGGAACTAACATCCCAGGGCGGCCCATTGTTGCGGGCTGTCAGTCTCTCACTGAGCCCATCTCGCAATATGTGGACTATTCACATCAAAAACCACTCGTGAGCGCATTGCCCTCATACCTGAAGGACACAACGGACTTCCTGAATAAACTTCAAACAATAACCTTATGTGATTCTGATCTGTTGTGCACTGTTGATGTAACCAGTCTTTATACTAACATTCCTCATGACTTAGGTCTTGACGCTTTGGAACATTTTCTCAAGTCTAGAAACACCAGCCAGCCCCCGACCAAACTGTTGTGGGATCTTGCCCATATCATCCTCACCATGAACACTTTTCTGTTTGAGGACACGTTCTACCACCAGGTAAAGGGCACTGCTATGGGCTCTCCATTTGCTCCTAATTATGCTAACCTTTTTATGGGCAAGTTTGAGGAAAATTTTGTACACAATACCAATGATTTTAGTCCATATGTCAAATGCTGGTTTCGCTTTATTGATGATTGTTTCTTTGTGTTTAATGGCTCTGTTGAAATGTTGCAGGAATTCCATGGGTACCTCAATACCAGGCTTGACTCCATTAAATTCACCTTAGAATTTAATGCTGATAGCATTCCCTTTCTGGATGTGCAAGTTACTCGTCGTGGCTCGACTCTACATACGTCTGTGTATCGCAAGGCGACGGATAGAAATAGCCTCTCAACTCACAGTAGCCACCACCCGCCATCTATGAAAAAAAGTTTACCATATAGCCAATTCCTGCGTGTTCGCAGAATCTGCAGCACAGATGACGAATTCGAGACCCAGGCCAAAATAGTCTACGAGCGCTTCGTCAATAAAGGATATGACACTGGTAATTTAAATGCGTGTCTGGAGAAGGCGCGCAATTCAGCGCGCGGTGCCCTACTGGAGAAACGAGTGCGTAACCACGAGGAACCACGGGTGACTATGGTCAATACATTTTCACCCCTATCTAATGACATCAAACACGTAGTAAAGAAACACTGGCACATACTTTCTAGTGACCCAACGTGTGGACAATCTTTTGCGAGCCCCCCGAGATTTGCCTATAAGAGACAAAATAATCTGCGCGATTCACTAGTAAGAGCGGATACATACACTCCACCTCGGAATTGGCTACGTGACCTCCCCCCAGGGAATTTCCCCTGTCGAAATTGCGTGAACTGCAATGCCATGATTAAAGGCGACATTTTCTCCCACCCTCGCACGGGAAAAAAGTTTTCTGTGAAGGGAAGGATAACATGTCGCACGCCTTTTGTTGTATACATGTTGAAATGCCCTTGCGGTCTTTGCTACATAGGCAAAACTAACCGGGAATTAAGACTGAGAATAATTGAACACAAGAGCAGCATAAGGCGCAAATGTGAAACATCCCCAGTAGCGCGGCATTTTAACGCTATGGGCCATGACATATGCTCTTTGAGATTCCAGGGCATAGAGTTGGTCAATCAACACAGAAGGGGGGGTGACAGGGACCGCACGTTGCTACAGAGAGAGGCGTTCTGGATCTTCACGCTTCAGACGGTGCACCCTGGCGGCCTTAATGAGGAATTGGAATTGAATTGCTTTATTTGAGTCGGTTGTAATGCAATGACACTTGTATGGAAATGCTATTATTATGATTATCTTTTATTTTATTTTCTGTCACGCAGGGTATGGTGTGTCTATTCATTCATTGTTTTTTTTCTTTATGATTCACATGTATATATTTTATTTTTTCCACGGCTTACGTGGCAATTAGCTGACGTCATGACTGGTCTTTTTAAAAACCACCCTGCCTACATCCTCTGTAAAGACGCTGAAGAAGGCTTAGGCCGAAACGTCTGTCTGTCTGCCATGCTAACCCAGTATTAAAACTGCAAGAAATTGATCCGGGAGTGCGGCTTTTTTACTATACATATCCCTAGATATTACCATATACTAAAAGAGAGTCCCTCTCCACATACAATGTGACTGACTGAAAGTCCAAGTGATGCCAGGCCTTCGTTGGGAAGTTCCCACTGTAAGAGACCAGGTGCGTGGCCTTGAAGATTAGGGAGTGAAGATGCCTGGGTGTCTAGGACCCCTTAGATGTCCAGGAGGGTGACCGCTATAGAAATACTACTTTAGCAAGTAAACTGCTTTTTGATAGTGGCCTATGGTCCTACAGTGCCATAAAGTATCTTCATGACAGCTAGCAATAGGTGTTGTTTAACTGAAACTGCCTTAATTGTGTGCATCCACATGCCCGCGTAAGGAGAAGGGGCTACGGTGGCTCCAAAAGAACAAAACGGGAGTGTCCCTATCCATGTAGGATCAAACATAAGGTACATATTTCAACTTCGTTAGGAGATAAGGTCTGGACACAAGTTATAGATAACGAAGTCTAGGTGACAGGTCTGATGCCATCTCCCAGTTTTAATGAGGAATATGATTTAGCACCTAGCAACATTTCCCGTGAGAAAGCACATAATGCCAATGTTCAAAACTAATTAATAACCCAAAAAGCTCTTTAATGATGTTCTTTTTGGAAACTCCCATCAATAAATCCACGATTTTAAAATTTCCCGACATCTCGTAACGTCATCTGAGATTTGATTGGCCAAAAGGTGGTCAGGCCAGGTGGACAAAGGACAGGGATTGGTCAGGCATACAAGATGCCCCAGACCAGGGAGCATAAAAGACGACCGGTCCAGAGCTCGGAAGGACAAATGCAACGGAGTCCCAAGAGGCAACCTGACGCATCTCCTCAGTTTATCAACTTTGTGGTCCGCTGTCTGGCTTTGCAGTAAGTAATTATATCCCCGAAACGCGGAGCGTCGGGATGTAATGGTTTTGCGTGCGCCGCCGCCGCGTCCGCCGCGTCCGCCGCGTAAGGTCTTTCGTGTTAACGCGATAACTTTTGAACGGATGTTTAGATTTGTCCCAGATTTTTTGGGTGAATGCTCTAGGGCAGGTTCATGAACTGATTCGAGTTTGGAGGTCAACACTTTAAAGATGGCTGAATTCAAGATGGCCGAATTTTTGTTTGGTCCATAACTTCTGACCGGGTGGATGGATTTGTCCCAGATTTGGTGTGTGAATGCTCTAGGATAGGTTCATGAACTGCTTCGAGTTGGGAGGTCAACACTTTCAAGATGGCTGAATTCAAGATGGCCGAATTTTTGTTTGGTCCATAACTTCTGACCGGGTGGATGGATTTGTCCCAGATTTGGTGTGTGAATGCTCTAGGGTAGGTTCATGAACTGATTCGAGTTTGGAGGTCAACACTTTCAAGATGGCTGAATTCAAGATGGCAGAATTATTGTTTGGCCCATAACTACTGACCGGGTGGATGGATTTGTCCCAGATTTTGTGTGTGAATGCTCTAGGGTAGGTTCATGAACTGATTCGAGTTTGGAAGACAACACTTTCAAAATGGCGGAATTTTCATTTGGCCCATAACTTCTGACTGGGTGGATTGATTTGCCCGGTAACACCTTATTTTAATGGTTCACCATTTCAGTGAATCTACCATATTAGGTACAGTGTAATAACCAATGTAACAATATTTAATACCATGTAATACTAGTGTAATACCAGTGTAACAATATGCAATATCAGGTACAGTGTAATAACGAGTGTAACAGTATGCAATACCATGTAATATAGTGTAATACCAGTGTAACAATATGCAATACCATGTAATACCACTTACGCACAAACACATGATGTAAGTAAAAAAATTACATTGTATTAAATATTGTTACACTGGTTATTACACTGTACCTAATGTGGTATATCCACTGAACCATTAAAACAGTATTACCATTTGCCCCATTTTTTTGCTTCATTTTCACAATAGTCGTTTGGTTTTAAGCCTATGCACTTCATGTCACGTCTGTATGTATCATATACGTTTACGAAATGGTGGACGGGAGTGGTAGGAATGATGGGGGACTGGAAGCGTCGCGTTTCGGGGATATACCTTAAGCAGTCGAAGGCGACTGCACAGGCAGTCTAGTTCTCGACTTTGGTTTTGTGGGACTTAGTTTTTTTAAAAGACTTAGCCTCCGGAAAAAACTTTGGTTCTGGAAAAAAAAATCAGTCTTCAAAAAAAACTTAGCCTCCGAGAAAAACTTTGGTTTTAAAAAAACTTGGTGTCTTGTTGAAATGTTTCAAGTCTAAGATGTATTGCATTGTACGTTGAACTTGCTTGTACAATGTCCCTAACCTGAGTCGAGTTAATAAAAGTCTCCATCAACAAACTATGCCGGTGTATTTGCCTATTGAATGATTTGTCTCCTAACTTATCCTTATTTTACCCTATATTCACATGGCCTGGTGATTGACACATCGATTGGAAACCACTACAATCATCACCACCCATAGACATCTGCACCCATCTGGGATTCCTCCATGCCAGAGACAGATGCCGATTGGCAGTGCGTGCCAATAAGACCTGCACGTATGACATCGAAATGCCAAGTAAAGGTTCTGCTGCTGTGTCTTACAAGGTTATGTTGCCTTTTATTACAGTTGCTAAGTGAGCTGAAATGTTCCTATGCCAGATGAGTAGCTTGTGTAATCGGGGCCGTTGACCGCTTTGTCCAGGCCTGGGACAAACATCTGAAAGGCTCCGCCACTCAAATATATACACAATGTAATGGGGAGCCGATTCTGGGTTCCCCTCTTCCCGTGCCCAGGACAACTGGCCCATTTGTCCGCTTCTGTCGGCTTCCCTGCATGTAATTGTCATAGTAATGTATGGATGAAATATTGTGGAGCTGACATTTAAATCTGTGATCTCATCAAAATTCCACGAGGGCTGCTATAATATTCTTCAATTGCCAAGTTGCGCTGGATAAAAGTCCTCAAATAAATAGCTGTAATTTTATGGCTGTAGCAAAGGAAAAGTGGATAAGCACCGCTGCAATTTCCACAGTAACCTTTCAAAATAAAACGTGGAAACAGCGGGAAAAACTGAAATGGCCAAGATGACACGCAGTGCTCCAGAACATGCAGTGCATTTTAACCTATAAGGGAACACCTGGCAAAATGACATCAATGAACTCAACAAACTTGGACGAAGAATTGTGAGTGTTTGTGTATGTGTTTTGATGGGAAGGTTTTCCTGTGTAAGTAGAGTAGTAAAGTAGAGTTGTGTAGTGAAGTAAGCAAGTGTATGTGTGTGTGTATGTGTGTGTGTGTGTGTGTGTGTGTGTGTGTGTGTGTGTGTGTGTGTGTGTGTGTGTGTGTGTGTGTGTGTGTGTGTGTGTGTGTGTGTGTGTGTGTGTGTGTGTGTGTGTGTGTATTTTGGGTGGCATTTTAGTACTGGGGTTTGTGTGTATGTGTGTTTATACAGTGCCGCCAGTTACTATTGGCACCCTTGAAGTTTAAGTACATTATGGGACATATCTCCAGACAACAAATAGTATGGTCAACCATGATTTTTCTATAGATAGCTTGTGGTTGATACTAATATAAAAATAATCAACAGCATTAAATACTAAACTATGAGAGGGAAAAAATTGAAGACGGTAAAGCTCCCTGGATCACTGGTATTGGCACCCTTTACTGGATACCATTGTGGAAGCCTAATTTTACTCAATTATGGTAAATCGCTAATGGGAATCACCTTTGACTACTTGCTTTTGCCCATATAACATGAGTTAGGCAAGGAATTATGATATTTGTGTTTAAATAACCACATGTTACAGCTTGTGTGTCTTTCACCAATGTGAAGACAGAGGAGCTGCCTGAGGACACCACAAATACTATTATTTGCAAAAACAAGACCTCCAAATAATAAAAGGTAATCTCAAAAGACCTTCGTATAACATTTTCAACACTGTGTTGTGTTATTCAGAAATCTGCCAAACATGGAGCTGTAAAGAACATCCTTGGATGTGGGGGGTAGGGGAAGACATTATGATAAAGGTATTTGGAGGTCGGTGCAAATAATGAAAAAACACAGGCTCTAACATCTACAAACCTGACTGTCAACTTTGAACTGATTTGGGTAGTTTTTTTCAATAAGCACCCCGTGTTAAACACTACACAAAGTAGTGCCTTTTGGTTGGAGACCAAGGCAGACCACATTGCTAAATAAAAGTCATATCAGGGAACACCTGACGGCTGTATGAGAAAATACAGGCATAGCACAGCCCTTTTAAGAATGTTTTAAGGTCAGATGAAGCAATAGCACAGTTTGTCAGTGACTTACACAAACAGCATGTTTGCATACCCTGCAAGAAAGTCTTTAAGGAAAAGGACACCCTACCAAAAATCAAGCATGGTGTCCGATCCATAATATTATGTCACCCCATTGTTGCATCAGGTATTGAAGGCTTTGACCGTATCACAGGTATCATGACAGGCATCATGACATGACAGGTATCATCATTTACAGGAAAAAGTGTAACCATGGCAAGAACACTTGGTTTGAGTTAAACATCATGTGCACTCCAGCAAGACAAAAACCCAAAGAACACATCCAAATGCACAGTGGATTGGTTGTAAAATGAAAGAACACAGTCATTGATGAAAACCAAAACCTTTGGAGGCTGCCATTGCTGTCTAATAGTGTACAATTAACCCTTGAAGGAGGGGTGCCAATATTCCTGGACATGCCCTTTCTCGTGTTTTTGTTTGAAATTACAAAATGCATTTGGAAATAAATACTTGGCAATTCTAAATATCTTATAATGTTCAATTAAAGGATCCTGATGGTAAAAGTTATGTTTATTTCCATTTATTTCTGGATATAATGCACACTTTGTAAATAAAATTAAAGGGTGCCAATACTATCTGGCGGCGCTGTAGATAAATAGCATGATCATAATGTCTGTGTGTGTGTGTTCACAAGTGAGTGAGAGAGTGTAGTATGTGTACATGTGTTATGTCGAGAGGTTATTGCACCTTCTTCTTGTACTTCTTGTTCTTCTTGTAGGCCTGTAAGCTCTCGAATCCCATTTCCTGATACTGCGTGCGTGTGTGTTTGTGTGTGTGTGTGTGTGTGTGTGTGTCTGTTGTCACCTTGATCTTGTCCTCTGTGTGTGTGTGTGTGTGTGTGTGTGTGTGTGTGTGTGTGTGTGTGTGTGTGTGTGTGTGTGTGTGTGTGTGTGTGTGTGTGTGTGTGTAGTATATGCTATTTCACCTTGATCTTGTTGTAGGCCTGTATGAAGGCTTCAAAGCCCATCTCCTGTGTGTGTGTGTGTGTGTGTGTGTGTGTGTGTGTGTGTGTGTGTGTGTGTGTGTGTGTGTGTGTGTGTGTGTGTGTGTGTGTGTGTGTGTGTGTGTACAGTATACGCCATGTCACCTTGATCTTGTTGTAGGCCTGTATGAAGGCTTCAAAGCCCATCTCCTGCTCCAGCTGGAAGCGCAGCTCCTCCAGCCGGCTGAAGATGCTGTCCTGCTGCTCCAGCTCATCAGCCTCCTCCTCGCCACTGTCATCTGGACACACACACACACACACGTACACGTACACATACACAAGCACACACGCACACGCGAACACACACACAAGGATTCAATTAGATTGCGATTATAGAGGGATTCAATCAGGAACACACAAGTTAATTTACATACACCTGCACACAACCATGGCATACCTTGCTCAGGCACACACACTGCCAAATGCACGCAAACACCAATACACACAGACAGACTTTGGCCATGAATACACCCTGCCATTGCCAAATAGACAAAAATTGATTTATAGTATCTGAGCCTCTGGCGCTCGCGCGCTCGCACGCACACACGCACGCACGCACGCACGCACGCACGCACACACACACACACACACACACGGCCATCAAAACTGGGCCATCTGTCGCGTCTTGGCCGTTCATGTGACAGCCGGCCGTGTGATCTGGCCGAGCAGCAGGGTTGCCAGATGAGGCTGATGATTTCCAGCCCAAAAAATGCTCAAAACCCGCCTAGAAGCACAAAATCACGCCCAATTCTATTGATTTCTATGGCCAAAATTGGGCAGGTTTTTCTGCTAAATGTCCTTTTTACCCGCACACAGCCATCCTAAGCAGCCCAATTGGGCGGGAAACAGCCCAATCTGGCAACACTGCCGAGGAGGGCCATGTGGCAGCGTACCTGACTGCCACTCTTCATTCAGCTGGTCACCATCGCTACTGTGGCGCTCCTCTCCTTCCTCCCCTTCCTCCATCCTCTCCTCTCCCTCCACCTCTCCCTCTCCCACCCCGTTGGTGAGTGGTCCCATGGGTTCTTCATCAGGGCTGCTGCTGGACGGTGAAGCTCCTTCCTCCTCATCCTCCTCTTCCTCCTCCTCCTCCTCCTTGTCTGTAGCCTCAGCATACACTCCATCCACACCTTCCTCCTCCTCCTCCTCATCGGGGCTTCCAGGCAGGCTGGCTTTCTCTGCGCCGCCTCTGCCATCTACCCCATTGAGGCAGCCGTCTTCCTCATCGACTGGGCTACCATTGGATGGCTCGTCCTCTTCTTCCTCATCCTCATCTTCCTCTTCGCTCTGGCTGTTGTCCTGCAGGAGTCTCTCCATTGAGGCACGCAGCTCACGCAGGTCTTCTTCCTCGTCTTCATAAGCACTGTGAAAACAGACAGACAGACAGAGTAAACACACACACGCACGCAAGAACACACCCACGCAATATCATCAGTCTCTGACATCCATCTTTGTATAGCAGACTAATTGCACATGATCAGTCATCTTCAGCCTCATAAGCACTGAATTAGACTAATGCACTAACGCACTCCCCCGACAGGCAGAGACACATATGAATACACACGCACACACACACACACACACTAAAACAAGACAGACAGATCATCAGCAGCAGCCACTGACATACATTTCTGTGCAAGAGAATGATTGCATATGATTGCCTCATGACCCCGATCAATGTGCTGGAACAAATCTGCCAAGACAGTAAACGTGCAGTGTGTTCAGTACTCACGTGCACTGCACATCTAGTGTGTAAACAAACATACAGCTTTAACGCTCTACTCTAAGGGGTTTATTGAACAGCGGAGTATTGTACTGTATATGCACCTACCTCTAAACTCTAAATGGTCAACATTTCATTTTCAATATTCTAAATTTGCTTTGAGTCTAAACATTTAATGTTGTATTTAAATGTTTTAATTTTCTTCGATTCTAATTATTTAAATGTTTCTAAACGCACGCACGCACGCACGCACACACGCACACGCACGCGCACACGCACACGCACACGCACACGCACACGCACACGCACACGCACACGCACACGCACACGCACACGCACACGCACACGCACACACACACACACACACACACACACACACACACACACACACCAAAAGGCATGTTAACATGTGTGAAGAGCGCCTACTCGTCCTCAGGTTCCGACTGCTCGTCCGCCTTGCCGTTCTCCTCCAGGTCCTCTATCTCCAAGTTGTTGTTGTCAGGGGCAACGGTGCCCTGTCCCCCGGCGACGGCCGCATCGTCGGGCTCGCCGCTCTTGAAGAGCTTGCTGAGGTCCGGCAGGGAGCACGTGCGCAGCATCTGCCCCCCTCCCCCACGAGACAACAAAACAACAACAACCCCCCCGCCCCCAACAGACACACAGGGCATGTTAGAGAGCAGTCAAGACATATGAACATCAAAATGCATCCACGCATCACAACAAACACACACGGACAGACATCACAGACACACACACCATCCCCCCCACCTCCAAACCACCCACGTACACAGACAAAACTGAATAACACAGATAAAATACAGACACAAACAGGACCTCATCACCCACCTACACAGACACACACAAACACACAGAATGGCACCCACAAAATAACAATCATGTCTAGGCCCAGACATACCACAAAAGACCAAAATAAGTAACATTAGACACTTTGAAAAGGGCCATATTTCGGATTTAACAGAAACACAATAGCTTTGAGAAAACACAAGCTACTTGCTCACAATGCATAATTTGTTTGATTCTCTTTGTATGCATTCTCTTTCCATATAAATACACTTTAACAAAAAGCCTTGTTTTTGTGAAACAGCCACAGAGAGGGAGAGATTTTACGTGGGAAAATTCCATTTGCATGTAACACCAAACAGATGTGCAAAAAATGTTAAACAAGAAGCCAGATGCACACTGCAGGTCTTGCCGGTACACAGTGGAGCTAAAGAAGACGCAGCGTCTGTCTGTCTTACTGACTGGTATGTGAAACTGCCAATCTCGGGGTCACCCAAACAGCCATTACGGAGATAAACCCTTTTAGAATTCAGAATACTACTCATCATCAGCCAAGGCTAGCTATGCCAGTCATCCAACAATGGACAAGGTCAGGGTGAGAAATCCTAACAGCTAATTCAAATGAAATCCAAAAAATGATAAAGAGAGAGAGAGAGAGAGAGAGAGAGAGAGAGAGAGAGAGAGAGAGAGAGAGAGAGAGAGAGAGAGAGAGAGAGAGAGAGAGAGAGAGAGAGAGAGATTGTGTGTGTGTGTGTGTGAGTCAGTGTGAGTTTGCGTGTGTGTGCGCGTATGTGTGTGTGTGAGTGTGTGCGTGTATGTGTGTGTGTGTGTGTGAGAGTCAGTGTGCGTGTGTGAGAGTCAGTGTGAGTGTGTGTGTGTGTGCGTGTGTGTGTTATATTCTGTGTGAGGATGTGCATGTGGAAGACTGTGACAGGAAAGACTGATGGGGGGAAATTAAAAAGAAATAACTGTGTGGTGAACATGCCAGGAAGGCAAAGAGAGCGCATGTTACATGTCAGGCACTGCAGCAGTGAGCCAGAGAGAGAGGCACTGATGCATGCTGTCTGTGTGTGTGTATAATTAGTGTGAGCATAACATATGTTATGCACACAGTACTTACACACGCACAAAAGTTGTGCACACTTGAAAAAACATACACGTGTATCTGTGTGCATCTGTGCTCCAAGCATGTGAATGTGTATGTGTTTGCTCAGTGTGTGTGTGTGTGTGTGTGTGTGTGTGTGTGCATACGTATTTGTGTAGAGTGTGTGCGTGCGTGCGTGCGTGCGTGCGTGCGTGCGTGTGTGTAGAGTGCCACTGGAAAGGCCTCTGGTACAGGGACACATCACGGATGTGGAAAAATTGCATTAATAACGCTCCAGTCAGAGGAGGTCAACGCACTCTAGTGTGTACAGCACTCCATGTCCAACCATCCAACACACACACATGCACGTACACACACAGACACACACTTTCCCCATTATACACATTACACACGCATACCAACCCTTAACCCTCTCTTCCCCTAGGACACCCTCCCCCATACACATACGCACACTTCAGCGGTCAAACGTACACCCTCACACTCATGAGCACACACACACTCTTGCGCACGCACACACTTGCGCGCGCGCGCACACGCACACGCACACTCTTGTGCGCCCACACACACACACACACACACACACACACACTCTTGCACACGGACACGCACACACACACACACACACACACACACTTGCGCGCGCACACGCACACTCTTGCGCGCCCACACACACACACACACACACACTCTTGCACACGGACACGCACACACACGCACACACACACACACACACACACACACACACACACGCACACGCACACTCTTGCGCGCCCACACACACACACACTCTTGCACACGCACACACACTCTTGCGCACGCACACGCACGCACGCACACACGCACACACACACACACACACACACACACACCCCTGTCCAGCTCCCACAGCCCGCCGCGCTTTATTAAAAATGCAGGAGGTTGAGAGTCCTTGCCATCCCATCAGGCCGTGCTAGAGGTCATGTGATGAATGGCCGGCCACGGCCCTGCTCGGCGTCCCCTCATTAATACAGGGCTAAATGGGAGAGCTATAAATATGACGACCAGAAGACCCCCTCGCTCCCCCACCCCCCACCACCATCACCACCCATCATCTACTCCCACTTATCCCTTCGCCCATTTGGGGTAGCAATGTGTTTTTGTGTGTGTGCAGCGCGCACGCGTGTCTTTTATTGATAGGACGGTAAAGATTACGACAGGAAGACAGAGACAGGCAGGGTTGGGACAGGACACAGGCCGGACTCAAACCCAGGTCCCCATGAACATACAAGCCCATAAGCGAGGGGCCTCAGCACACTGCGCCACAGTGCCCTGGGTGCTGATGTTCTGTTCTCGGGCAGCTACTGTGCACTGCTGCTCGATTATGGGAAAAGCCATTGTCACGATTATTTCAGTCCATATTTTTTTTATCAAGAATTTGTTTAAAGAAAAAAAATGTGCCAAACAATTCACAAATCTTTCCTCCGTTTAGCAGCATTCTTGGAGAGCCATCGAGAGACACACTGGTGCTATGCATGAATGTTGCTTGGCAAGTCTGCTCTGCTCTCACAATGGCTCAAGATTGCACGACAAATGACAAAAATTGAGTCTCGTGGGATCACCGAGCAAGATGGTCGCATAGGAGGAGCGCTCCCACAGACCCACCACATTTACCCTTAAATTCGCTACTTATATGCGTTTCATCGTTGTGCAGTTTTTACTAATGTAACTCTGACCACTTATAGACTGTTTACATTCGGAATTTGTGGCGGAAATAATGGCGACGAGAACAGCTAAGCAAAGTTCCAATACACCAGCGGCTAAGCTAGCTGGAACTAGCAAGGGAGACAGTGAAAGTGTGCTAGCTTCCATGCAGCAGTCATTCGACAAAGCTATGAAAGAAATGGGAAGAGTTGGGAACCTTCTGGCGACCCTTCAAGCTGAAATTTCCGACATAAAAGAAACCAGCGCCGGGCTTCGTACAGATATGGACAGCGTCATGCAGCGACTGGATGAAGCAGAGAGTCGCATATCTCAACTGGAGGATGAGAATGTCCAGCTACAACAAGAAGCAAGTAAGAGCACTAAAGACTGTGAACAGTTGCGTTGTGCTGTGGAGGATGCGGCGAATCGAGATAGACGCCAAAACCTGCGGCTTATTGGGCTGAAAGAAGGACTGGAAGGGAACAAGCCTTCCGAATGCGTGCGAACCATTATCTCCGAGGCTTTGGGGATTGAACTGGACAGGTCCGAGCTGCAACGAGTGCACCGCGTACCGACTGTAATACCAGATGACGCCGAAGATAATCTCCCACCAAGACCAATTGTCATTCGTTTCTTAAGTTTCTTGGAGAAGGAGTGCTGAACGCCACAAAACGGAAATACAAAAACAAGGAAGGTGTAAACTGGAAAGGCTGTCAGTTGTCATTTTTCCCTGACATGACGAGAGAAACGGCTGCGAAGAGGAAAAAGTTTAAGGATGTGAAAGATCGGCTACACACACTGAACGTGCGATTCACGGTGGCTTTCCCAGCAGAGCTGCGTTTCACTTGGCAAGGGAAGAAACTGAAGTTCACGGACGACAAAAAGGCAATGAACTTTCTTGACAAGCACACGCAACGGCAGAGTACAGAGGAGGGGTCTCCTGTTCATGAGTCAGCTGACGAGTAGCCTAACTTCGGAATTCACAACGCAGTAAGGAGTGTTCTATATTTCACGCTCTTGCCACTGAGCGTTCCAAGGCATATGGACAGTCACAAGCGTGAGTAGAATGGACGATTGAACTGCGTAGTCCTAATGCCATTGTAGTCCATTGGTTTGAAAATGTGGTTTCAGATGGCTTTACACAAATGATTGGTGATCAGGTCAGGGTCAAAGGGATAATTGTAGTAGCCTATAAACGATGTTATTAATGATGCTTTTGGAGGGTAATGGGTGGGGAGGGGATTATTGGTGACCATCTTAACGTGCCTCATGGGCCTGTTTTGTGGGGGGTATCTAAAGGTAGATAGAGGGAGAGTGGGGGGTTTGGGGTTTACAATTTGTGTTTTTTGTTTGGGGGGGGTTTTGAAGAATGTTTGGTTAATTTGTGTGGATCGGCAGCTTGACAGCACCTCTTTTTTTCCTTCATGTTCTGGTTTATATTACTTAATATCGCATATGCAGCTCACATACACCCCAACACAGTCTACTGTAGCAAGCTTATTTTCTGAACAGATTTATTAATGAGTAACTGTGTTAGGATAATATCTTGGAATGTTAATGGTTTACATAACCCCATAAAAAGGAAAAAATGTTTATCATACTTGAAGTCACAACAAGCTCAAATAGCATTTATTCAAGAGACACATTTGATTGAGTCAGAGGCAGCTAAATTGAAGAGAGACTGGGTGGGCCAAATATACCATAGCTCATATAGTAGTAAAAAACACGGAGTTGCCATCTTAATACATAAAAGTCTAAATTTCAGTGTTATTAAGCAGCAAAAGGATGATGAGGGGAGGATTATATACTTGCAAGCTAAAATCAATGGAGTACAAATTACTTTATGTAATATATATGCCCCAAATGAAAATAATCCAGACTTCTTTCATAAAATTAATAAACTAGTGGGCAATGATGGGGCATACCCGATGATCATAGGCGGGGACTACAACCAAGTTTTGGATGGGGCCTTGGACAAAACTACCTTCTCTAATATTGTTCCAAAAGACAGAATGGCTATTGGTCTTCTGATGGAAGATATGGGTCTTACAGATATATGGAGGCTTGTTAACCCCAGGGATAAAGAATACACGTTTTATTCCCATAAACATAAATCACAATCCAGGATAGATTATTTTTTAATTAGTAAAGAACTTGTTAATAATGTCGCAGACTGTTCAATAGGACCGATAGCGCTTACTGATCATGCAGCTGTACATTTAGGAATATTGATTGGAGCAGAAGGCAATAGAGGAGGACGGTGGAGAATGAACGTTTCTATGTTACAGGATCCAGTTTTTTGTAGCCAGCTTGAAAAGGATATTAATAACTTTTTCTTGGACAATATAGGTTCAACGGATAGAATAGGTACAGTGTGGGAAGCTTCCAAAGCTTTTATCAGGGGGAGGCTTATAGCTCAGTGTTCTGCAAAGAAAAGAGAACAAATTAGGAAACTGAAAGACTTAGAAACCCAACTTAAAGAATTAGAGAAGAAACTGGCAGAGACACGTACTGACGTACTGCTAAAAGACATCTGTGACCTTAAATTTCAAATAAATGATATTTACAATAGAAGGGCAGAATATGCTTTATTCAAGCTTAAAACTACTTATTACGAAAGTGGAGAAAAAGCAGGAAAGTTGTTAGCCAGGCAACTACGTCAAAAAGAGGCAAGTTATACTATTTCGGCTGTTAAAAACAAGAAAGGGGAATTGAAAACTAATACAAGCGATATTAATTCAGTTTTTGCGAATTTCTATAGTCAACTGTACACATCAGAGATTGACCCTGAATTGAAAGAATATGATGCCTTTTTTTCTAAAATTAATCTACCACAAATGTCGAGTGATGAAAAAGAATTACTTGACTCTCCTATATCAATTGAGGAAGTTAAAAATGCAATTAAATCAATGAGGGCGGGAAAATCACCTGGCTTGGATGGCTTTCCCTCAGAGTATTATAAGAGATTTAGTGGCATTCTTGCTCCTATATTGACAGAAGTTTATGAAGAGTCTTTTTCAGTGGGCAAATTGCCAAATACATTTAATCAAGCGTTAATCTCCTTGATTCTTAAAAAAGATAAAGAGCCTGAAGATCCAGCTAGCTATAGACCAATCAGTCTTATTGATGTGGATTGTAAAATCTTGACAAAAGTACTGGCAACCAGATTAGAGAATCTTTTGCCACAACTAATACATTCTGATCAGGTAGGCTTTATTAAAGGGAGAGCATCCTCTGATAATGTTAGGCGTCTATTGCACCTAATGCATCTCAATCATAACAATAGCAATGCAATGGCGGCCATGTCATTGGATGCGCGTAAGGCCTTTGATATGGTGGAATGGGGCTTTCTACATCACACTCTTAGAAAATTTGGATGTGGAGAAGGTTTTATCAATTGGGTAAAGATTATCTATTCAGACCCAAGAGCTGCAGTGATAACAAATGGAATAATATCATCTTTCTTTAAGTTGTCACGAGGAACAAAGCAAGGAGATCCCCTCAGTCCATTACTCTTTACACTATTCTTAGAACCTTTGGCCTGTGCAATAAGGAGTGAGAGTAGAATTAAAGGGATTTTGCATAATGGAGACGAGCATAAAATGTTTCTTTATGCAGATGATATTTTGCTACTTCTGGATGACCCTCTGTTGTCAGTTCCTATTGTTTTGTCCACAATAGAGTCTTTTTCAGAAATATCAGGTTATAAGATAAATTGGGAAAAGTCTGAGTGTATGCCGATATCGAAAGGATGCAGTCAAACCATAATGGCATTATTCCCGTTTAAGTGGGTTCAAACTGGAATGAAGTATCTAGGTATTAGACTTAACCCAGATTTGGCTAATATAATAGAGATGAATATGTCCCCTCTGCTTAAAAAGATTAAGCTGAATTTGGAAAAGTGGAGGATGATTAACCTAACATTATGGGGGAAGATCAATGTGATTAAAATGATAGTCTCCACTCAATTTAATTATATCTCAATGATGATACCAATACAGATTCCCAATACTATTTTCAAGCAATATAACAAGTTAATCACAGAATTTTTGTGGAATGGGAAAAGACCAAGAATTAAGCTTCAAAAACTATTTGCCTCACGATATGTTGGTGGAATGGCCCTCCCAAATGTGGAATTATATAATATTGCCTTTGAGATGAATAAAATGGCAAGGCATTGGGGTACCGGTGGTTCCCAGCCAGGGTGGGTCAAAATTGAAGAAGGACTTGTGTGCCCATCTGGTATGGTGGAATACATGTCACAGAAAACACAGGCAAGGGAGGCTAATTTAATCCTGGATCATTCAAGATGGGCATGGGCAAGGGTGCATAAAATGTTGGGGATTTCACAATATAAACAAAGCTACTCTTCTTTATGGAGTAACCCCTCCATCCGTATTGGTAAAAAGGTATTTCTATGGCCAACTTGGTTAGAGAAGGGTATACGTACTGTCCAAGATCTATATAGAGATCAAACATTCATGTCTTTTGAGGAACTTAAACAACAATATAACTTAATTGACAAAGGGGATTTCTGGAGGTATCTACAGTTGAGAAGTTCAGTAGGAGCTGTTTTTGGCTTAAGAAGAGAGAACAAAGAAGAAAATGTGATGCAGGAGTTTTTTAATGCTCCGCCTATTATACACTTACACTCTGCCTCTGTTTTCTACAACAAAATGTCAAAAATTCAAACAAAAATGTGCGAAAATTTAAGAATTATCTGGCAGAAAGATCTTGATACAGACATTGATGAAGAGGTGTGGGAAAGTATTATTTCAAATGTGGGAAGGGCTACAAGGGATGCCAGGAATAAATTTATTCACTACAAAATTGTACATAGGTATTATTTTACACCAAGTAAGTTATGTCGAATGGGTTTAACAAAGGATGATAAATGTTGGAAGTGTAACAAAGAGGTGGGTACACTTCTCCATGCATTATGGGATTGCCCCTTGATAATGCCCTTTTGGAAGGCGGTTTTGAAAAAAATTGAGGACTGGCTCAGTCAACCTATACCAGAGTCTGCACAATTTTGCCTTCTAGGAGACAAATCATTGATGCCAAAGGAAATTCCAAAAGCTGAAGGTAGACTAATAATGACAGGTTTTCTGGTAGCGGCCAGAATTATTCTTCGTAAATGGAAGAGCCCACATAGACCAGAAATCAAAGAGTGGCTTCAACTTATGTCAGAGACAGCTGCCTATGAGGTCATGATTGCAAGGGTGCAGAAGGAGCCAAGTAAGTCTAGTCAGGCATGGGTGTACTTTGATTACAGTGTTGGTGGAAATTCGTAGGGGATTTGTGGTGTGATATGTGATATGTATTCTGAGTGTGGGTGTGTATATGGATGTGTCTGTGAATGAGTAGTTGATGAGTGCTGTCATGTTCTGTTGCTGCCGATGTTTGTTTGTGTGTGTGTGGGGGGGTCTTTCTGTTTTTGAATGTCATTTGTATGTATTTGTGTTGTTGTTATTAAATCAAAATAAAAATAAAAACTTTAATGACAAAAAAACAAATGACAAAAATTGTTTCAATTCGATTTTAAGAAATTTGATATATGGCACAGCCCTCGGTAGTGCGTTGTAATAGTTTGGCAGCTCAGTTTGACGGGTAGCATAAATTGACGCCAGCCGACGAGAGCCGTCCACTGGGGACAATCGAGCCAGGACCTGTACGTGGCGTTGGAATGCCAAGGTGCTGATGTGTTCAGCGATGTCATGTTGCCTTCTATTACAGTCGCTAGTGAACAGAAATGTTCCTCAGCTGGATGAGGCATTCAAGCAATAATCATTGTAATAAAGGCTTATGGATGAAATATTGTGGGGCTGACATTTAAGATCTTATCAGGACCCTGTAAGTGCTGCGTAAATGTTTAAAGTGCTGAGTTGCTTTCGAGAAAAACGCTCAAATAAATAACTGTAATTTCATGGTTGTAGCAAAGGAAAATACATTCTTCTGAGTGTATAACCACGGGCGCAATTTTCACAGTAACCTTTCAGAAAGCCCTTTCACAACAGCAGGAAAATGAGAAATGATCAAGATGACACCACCATAACATTAGTGCACTTCAAAATACTCCACTAAAGCAACAACATGCGAAACATCATCACTGAACTCAGCAAGCACTATGTCGAGATTTTTCTAGGAAAAATAACTCACTGCACTACCCTCACTTTATAATTTGCTTCTCCCTCTCACCCGCTCTCTCTTTCCCTGTCTCTCCTTGCTCCCCCTCTCCCTCTCCTTTATCCAATCCATCAACAGCTCATTTATTTTTTAATGACATCCCGGAGGCTCAGGGCCTGATTTAGAACGTTTCGTAGCCTCTGACGGGTTAAACACTCCCACCCTCGGCTCTGACACCCCAGATCGATCGGTAAAGCCCGACCGACATGCTGTTTAAGATGTTCACAAAAGAGCTTCTGAACTTGACACCACTTTATAGTGTGTTTATATATGTGTGCGTGTGTGTGTCTTTTACACACACACGCCACGTTACTGTATTTTACATTTACAGTGTACTTGACCATGCCCTTGTCCAGAGTGACTTACAGTTCAAGCCATTTCAGGTGTAGGGACAATCCCCCTAAGGCCAGCCTAGAGTAATATGGGGTTAGATGCCTCGCCTGCTCAAGGGCACTGCGGCCATGGATAAGGACACAGGAGATCTTAAGTCATTTACTGCCCCACCCGCAATTCTCCTGGTGCAGGATTCCAAGACCAACCACCTCACCTCAAGCGCCAAAAACAAGCCTCTCACTCATCAACACGATCACACAATCATAGTCACTTCATTTCTTATTTTCTAGTGTGTGTTTATGTGTCTTGTTTCACACTCACATCATCCATCATTTGTTACAAAGTGCCACGACCATCTGAAGCAGCACAGCAGCACCAACAGATGCCATGGGGTGTATGCGTGTGTGTGTGTCTCTATGTCATCATCACGGTCACACACACACATACACACACACACACACACACCTGATGACAGGAACAACATTAACCAACAGCTTCCAAATTAGCCAACTGCAACATCAGCAAATAAGTGTTGAAGCTGCCATCACCAACCCCCAGGCAGGCATCAGAGACCGGAGCTGCTGCTGCTGCTGTTACTACTACAGTACAACACTACTACTCATGTCACTGCAGCTGTGTGACCACCACAGCTGTGTCTACGTATGTAACAGGCAAACAAACATCTCCCTTAACATAAAAAAAAAACTTTCAGATATCAACAAAAAAAGAAAAGCAATAAAAAAAAGCGAAGTTTGCAAATTCATCTATTCTCTCCGCTGACAGCAGAGAGATCAAACAGCTGGGGGTCTCCGGTAATGCGATTCTAATGACGATCATTACGGCCCGATGCGGCTCCCATCTGCACGTTGGCATCCATGTTAGGTTTACTTATGGAGCTAATTACCAAGGCAACGTGAGGGGCAACACGCGACGCTCGCACGCGTGTAACAACTTTAGTTCTGCCACATTATGCTGGGCATTTTCATTACTGCGGCAGCCCCTTACATAATGAATGCTAGGAGTTCTCAAACTTTTTTTTGGGCTAGGGACCACAACATTTTCCAAAGACCCCTTATAACTGTCCCACAAATTGCTATTACAACAATTGTTTCACAGTAAATGGTCATGCTATTGCCAATAATTAAATTATTGTGATTGCAGCCTTTCAACTGACTCACCAAGCCTCTGTGGGGAGAACCAGGATCCCCTGGCAACGTGCCCTGAACCCCGTTTTGAGAATCACAGGGCTAGACAATGGGGACTGGCATTGGATGGCTGAGGCCAGTAGACTGAGCAACTAGAAAAGCGCCCAAAGAGCACATCTCAGCCCTCTGGTAGACAGCGACACACACGCACACACACACTGGTGGCCGAACACACAACAAACTCAGACATCAAAGAATCGTTTAGTTAGTACAGTGGTTCTCAACCATTTATGAACAAACGCCCTCTTGGTCTCATCCTTGACCTCATCATAAGCCTGACAATGCCCCCTTAGTAATAAAATACAGTAAATGGACAATGCACCCTAATTCCTGGGCTGCAGTTGACGTCAGATCCTCGAAATCTCTTTGATCTAGCGCTGCTGGTGGTGATCTACCGCTGCTAGTGGGTTACCTGGGATTGGAGCCATTGAAATTTTTTGTGTAAGAGCTAGAGGGACATTACAGGTCTTATTTAAAAGCTGAGGTAAACAAACTGTTACTAGAGCTACCGTGGGATTGGTAGAAGTTAGGAACATACAGTTTTAACCTACGGAAAGCTGAGATTCCCAGCTTTTAAACAAAAGGTCTAACTCAAAATGTTCTGTGGCTGTTCGAAAAAATGTATTTTTGAATGGGTTTCAATGGCTCCAATCCCAGATCACCCACCATCCAAATTTTGTGCGTTCCCGCGAATGACAGCGAATTACGTAACTGCAACCCAGGAATTGCAACGAAGCACCGCCCCCTCTCAGCTGTATCCTTCTGAACACCTCCCTAGTGACCCCCAACGCCCCCTGGGGGGCTGTACCGCCCCTGTTGAGAAACACTAAGTTAATAGATTAAGATACATCAAGCCTATCCTTTTCCTGGATCCACGTGACGGCAGGTGTACAACCCCTTAGGACACCTTTGGTTAGGAGACCTTTGGAGACTTTGGAAAATATTAAAACAGGTAGGGTTACAGGACATCACTTGCTGGTTAGTCACTGTATATATATATTTTTTTTAATCCGTGCTCTAGAGCTCTCACCTTGGGGTTGTTGGCATCGAAGAGGCCCGTGGAGAGGCCGATTAGGAGGGAGTCCTGGTGCTTGCCACGCATGGGGGACACGGAGCGCGAGCGGGACGCCACAGAGGATGAGGAGTCCTCAAAGGACGACTGGGCAGACATCATGGACAAGGCCACCGCACGCCGATGGGCAGGACTACACAGCCGCATGAACAGGGGCTCCTCACTTGGAGGCACATGTACTGTGGGATGGATGGAGACAGAGATGGAGAGATGGAGAGATGGAGAGAGAGAGAGAGAGAAACACAAGAAGAAGAAAAAGGGGCGAACAAAAAAAGATGAGTGAAAAAGAGGAGAGGGAGAGAAAGATGGGGGGGGGTATATGCACAAATACAGGTGGTGGTACAGAAAGAGCGACAGGGAGTAATAATGGAAGAGAAAGAGGAGTGCAGGAGGTAAAAAAAAAGAAAAAAATGGCAGAGGCGATGGAAAAAGGCAATGAGTAAGTGAGTCAATGACAAAAGGAGGAAATGGATAGGTATTAATGAACAGACGAGCAAGAAAATAGAATTGCTGAATGAGAATAGCCTTTAATTACCATATCCAAATTAAGAACTGTGTGTGTGTATGTGTGTGTGTGTCTCCGTTCACATCTGTTCCCTGTCTCCAGCCTGGAGTAATCCATCTCCGTCTGACGACTCACCTGTTGGCTCTGCTGGCTTCTCCACTCTCTCAGCCTGCTCCTGCTCCTGTTCCTTCTTCGGCATGTGTGGGCTGACTTTGCCCCCTGGTGGCCTACAAGAGAACAGCAACCACAACAAAAAGGTCAGACAAACAAACTCAAAGCAATTTCCTGATATCACTCCAGTGCTAACCAGTTTGCAACATACAATGTTTCTAAATTGGAAATTGCACTGCAACCAAGTAAGATGTTAAAATAGTTAGCAACGATGGTGTCCAGAAACACACCCATGGTCCTTTTTTTGTCAAGATACTCGCAGTCCTAATGCAGTTGGGTGACTGACAAGTCACAGTCAGACGACACTCACAAAATTCTGATGCTCCACCAGAAATTACTCTGGTACAATTAGGGTGACCAGCTGTCCGGACTTTGGCCGGACAACCCCGCCCCTTAACTTTCTAACCTAGCGTCCTCGCACCGTACCCATTGCTTCGACTCGCCGCCTCCCCGCCTCCGTGGAGAAAACAGTGAAGTCGGCATTCTAAACTGTAGGCAGAAATCAGGGAGCAGCGCTGCCATCTTACCTCAGACTAGGCCTATAACTCAGCTGCCAACAACAGTTTTACTTGTATAACAAGATTTAATTTTGGGAAGGATTTTCGCATTTCATTACCTCACTCCGATAAAGGAGTCATCAGTAGGCTACCACTAACTTAATGTTGTATCAGAGACGGCAGGTTACGATAGACAAATCCTTCCGTTGTAGTCTGTAGGCCTATTATTTCATAAATATTTTTTTCATGCATTTTGGGTAGTCATGCTGCGTAGGCCTATAATAGCCAACAATTTATTTGATTTACTTTACTCAAAGTTGGTCAGTGTGTTTATCAGCGGTGTTTTAAAACAAGAGGCGACCGCTTCGGTCAACTTTTTTTTCATGCATAGCAACACGAGTTCAAAATGCAGACAGAGCGTCCGTGCAGAAAGATGCTTTCTTTGCCCTGTTTGCAAAGTTGTGAGTGCCCTCGTTGTAAATGCATTTAGCGGACAAACTTAGTTGCCAGTGCAGGAAAAAAAGGAGACAGACAGTAAGCTAGTAGACAATGATATAGCAACCTTATTTCACTTTCATGCACTCAGTCAAAGTAAGGTACTTCACGTAGACTATGGACCGCTAATAACACAAAGCACGTGCAGATTTCCCAGACATAAGGCTAAAGCAATATAGTTAATTTGTTGTGCGAAGTCTGGAGTAAAATCTGCAGTAACATGGCGGCTGCAGATATGGGAAACACGACCGACTGTCAAGTCTAGTTTGTGTCAATGACGTTGCCTCGCATCTCGAGGCCATAAGCTCAAGGCGAGGATGAAAGGAAAGACAATCAGAGGGACACACGGACGTCGTAAAAATGGATCGATGGCCACCTTAGGCACAATTCTATGGATTTTTAAAATATTCTTTCTGATAATAGGGATAGGATCATGGTGAGGAGTGGGAGGATGGGGGTGTTGTGGGGGGCAAACCTGCTGTGTCATTGCTGCACAAAAGAGCGAAACAGGGCAGACGTTCCTCTACCCCGCTGTGCTGTGCAGCTGATTCTGTTTCAGCACATCATGACAGATCAACTGCTATCCTGTGCAATTGTTATTCTGTGCAGTGGTGCGAATAATGGCTATTTCAACCTCTATTTTTCTCGATTTTTCTCATTTCGCTGATTTTTTACAATAAAGTGCTGTGCACAAAGGGAGGGGAAAAAAACAGTAAAAAAGTCTGTTCAAGCTGACAATCCCCTTCCAGGAGAGTCCCCTAGTACTGACCCAGCCAGTGAAGCTTCTGCACCCCAGGCTTGGAACGCCTCGCTGGGGCGATTTACAGCCCACTGGAGCCCCTCCTCCAGCACCAGAGACTCAAGCTCATCTGATGGAGAACAGGGAGAGAGAGAGAGAGAGAGAGAGAGAGAGAGAGAGAGAGAGAGAGAGAGAGAGAGAGAGAGAGAGAGAGAGAGAGAGAGAGAGAGAGAGAGAAAGAGAGAGAGAGAGAGAGAGAGAGAAAGAGAGAATGAGAAAGAGAAAGCGAGAATGAGAATGAGATATAGGGAAACAAGGGAAACATTTGTCAAATAAATAGGAAACCCAAAATGATTCCCAGCTGGAACATGCAGCAGCAACTCACTTCTGTATGCAAGCATGCAACATATATTATCCCAAATGCAATGAAAACAAGCTAAAAGTATGAAAGAATCTAAATTGCACTATTTGTGCTGCTTTGTGCAGTCTTGTGCTGTTGAGAACCTGACAGAGGCGAATTATAGCAATTCTCTGGATTGCTGAGTACCTTAGCATGCCTTCTGCAAACAGCAAACTTATATCTTCACTGTGTTGAATAATCAGCTTAAAATATTCCCTTCCTTACCATCTTCCTCAGACTTGGTCACCAGTTTTATGTCCTCAAGTTGCAGGACTTCCCCCTGTCCTTTGACCTCCGATGTGATTGGCTCTCCTGGTTCTGCTTGTGTGTGAGGGGCCGGTGGGCTTGGCTGTGCCTGTGGTGCTGGTTTGACCCCTTCTTGCCCAGGAGAAGGCAACACTGAGGGTGGAAGGCTGTCTGTAATATCAACCCAAAAAATGACAATAATGCAATGCTTAACAAACTATAGAAAAACTACTCCAGTCCAGTATAGTACGTCAGAATAATCAGGTATCAAGAGGTAGGCTTTCTAATGATCTACACCAGACGGTGCTACACCAAGCTGTTGGCTTTCATTCACACACTGCAGTTACATGCATGGCATACTCCAGTATTAAACAGAATATTGTCAGCATTTGGTTTAAAACAAGTTTCAGACTATTCCGTTTACACGTGTGGAACAATGTTCCGCAACCATAGTATTCCCAGAAGACGGCCACATTTGGAAAAGATAAAGAGTTTACATGACTTGAGGGCAAACTGACTACTGCCACCATTCTGTTTCAAATCAATCAATGTTGCATGCAAGGAATATTTCACTCACAGACACACTAGGAGGAGAGATAAAACAGGGCTCCCTCTTGACTGACCTGTAACTGGCCTATCAGAGATGCTGGTGTTGCCCATGAGCTGTGTCAGAGGCTGTAGCTGGGCCTCTTGCAGGGCCTCTATGACCTGAGAGTCTGGGCTCTGCCTCCAGCCTCTCCTGGGACTCAGCACCTGCCCCTGCCCCTGCTGGTCCTGGCCCCATGGCTCCAGACGGATCACCTCACCTGCCGTTTGCTCTGCAGAAGACCAGAGGGGAGAGGTCTCACTTAAACGTGTGTGCGCGTGTGTGTATGTATGTATGTATGGAGTGACAGAAAACAGACAATATATGAAGAATACAAAAATACACACACTTGCATACATGCGTTAGTGCAGACTTGAACAAACATGGATTCTTACGCCCATGCATGCATGCAACTGCACACAGACACACACACAAACACAGCCACACAAGTGGTGGGACAGACCTGGCGTTGTGATGCTGGTCTCCTCCAGTGTCTGCTGGGCCACAGGGAGAAAGGGAGGGGCGGCCATCTCCCACTTCCTCCTGTCTCCACCAGAGGGCAGCCTCTCCTCCGGTGAAACACACTGCGATGCTGAGGCACAAAATCACAACCTCATATGAAGGCCATAATAGGCCATTTCTTCTTTTTTTTTTAAACTAGGCTAATCGTATTGCCTATAACAAATTCAAACATTAAAACACTGATTTCAACTGTATTATTTGATGCTAAATGGAGTAGAAGCAAAAAATACACTGTAAAATAGAAACAAAGAGGAAGGCTGGACCTGCATTTGTGTTTATGCAAATGTGTGTGTGTAGATGTCCATGCAAATGTGTGTGTGTAGATGTGTATGTGTCAGTGTGTTTGTGTGTTCACTTCAGACTCACCAGGTGAGGCGAGGGAGGCCTCGTCTAGCGTCTGCTGAGCGACAGGGAACACGGGCGGGGCTCCGGCCTCCCATCTCTTGCGGTCTCCCCCCGTGGCTGGCCGCTCCTCCTCCGCCATTGGCTGGTTCAGTGGCAGGGGGGTGGGACTGGGCCCCTCAGGCGCCACACTATTGGCCAGCTCGCTCTTGTCGGGCAGTTGTTGGCTCTGGGCCCTCAGGCTCTCGTTTAGGCGCCGCAGGATCTCCTTTTTCTCACTCTGTGGCCGCACAAATGAACACACCGGGCCACCAACAACAAGATGAAAGCATACACTTTACAAAGACAGCCTCCTATTCAGTTATTCACAGAAAACAAGTTGAGATTTTATCACAGGACTTGTGCAATGTAAAGTTTTGGGTTTTGATTTTTTTTATGTTGACATAAATTCCATTCCACATATTATTGATATATGATTAGCTATACTTGGATAGCCAGCCTGAGGGCTTTCATGGAGCTGAGCACATCAAAAAATATTTTGTTGGCGACAAGTAAAACATGAAACTACAAACTGTCGAAAATTTGATCAGCATTCAGTAGCTTGGCAATTTCTTTCTTGGTACTTGGTATCTTTTGTGAAAGAATCTTGCCATCTTGTCGTCATGGTGAAAATGAAGGAATTCAAAGGGACTCCAGAAAGGGGTTGTTAAGACAACACTTGGTTAAGACACAAGTAACTTATTAAACCATCAGTGTTTTGCAGCCGGTCTTAAAAACAGAGGATCAGAAAAAAGTAACGTCAGCGAAATGGCCAGTGTGCAGGAGTTTCTTTAGGTAGTGTGGGTCATCTCCAACCACTGACTTATGTATCTCCAACACATCTGCCAGCTGAGGTGTGTGAAAAATAAATCACAAGTTGTACATAGTAAAAACCAGTGCATGAAATAAACTGTGTGAAGGTCTGCTGAATAACTAGTCAATATTATATTGTGGTAATGTTTCAAGCTTTCACTGTACTTTCAAATAAAATACTGCACCTGGGCAATAGGTGCCTCCGTCTTTGGGGATTCCACCTTCATGGGAGAATTCTGTCCGGATGCCAACTTCAAAGAAAAGGGGAAAAGAACACCATACATTTTAAAGGACTTCTAAACTTTGGCAGTCATTTACCAGTTGGCAAAGGCAAGGCGACAGAGAGGCAAGGTAAAACGTGTCGACTGCAGACTTATTTTAGAAACAAATTAAAGAACCAAGTATAAGAACATACAAAAAGAATATCACTGAAAGTGTCATGTCCACAGTGAATAACTATTTCAATCTTTTTACTAATTCAAGTCTGATGACTGTATTGCTGTTGTACATCTTCAGTGGTGTAACATGGTAATTACATTTATACAATTTGTAACAAGTACGTAAGATACAGTTGAGGACGATATTATTAGCCCCCCTCCTGAAATTAGACATCTCTCTTGATGTCTCAGTGAGAATGACCATTATGAACCGTTTCTGTTATTCTGGAAACAAATACACTGATGGAGATCATATCCAATGAGTTGAATTTTGATTTTTCCATTTTCATAATAAGTTTAAGCAAAAAAGGGTAAAAATGGCAAGGACAAAATTATTAGCCACCTTATCATTAATAGTCAATTGAGTGCCATTTATGAACCAAAACTGACATCAGGCACTTTGATTAGTTGTTAACTATGTTGGCACATGCCCTATCAGGGATTTTGGCCCATTTTTTCATCGCAAATAGTTAAGATGGTCCAAATTGCATGGATGTTGAGGATGGACATTCATTTTCAGCACTCCTCAAAGACTATCTAAAGGATTGAGATCTGAACCACACCATGACCATGGTTTTAGTATCCTTGAAGAACATTTGAACAATTTTGGATGATAGTTTTGGGTTATCATCTTATTGAAAGATCCAGTGAAGATCTTAGCTTCCTCTATGAGCATATTTTTGCATGGTCACCTTCCACATTCTATCATAATCTTCTGTTTTTATGGTGCCGTACAGCCAAACAAGGTCTCCTGTGGCTGAGGCTACCACAGAATGATGCTTCCACCACCATGTTTAATTGTGGAAACCATGTTGTGAAAGTTTAGGGACTATCCCTTTCTTCACCTGACAGAAGCAGAATTCATGCATCAAAGCAGGTGCAATTGAATCTCATCAGATGAAAGCAGAGACGTAAAAAACTCATTTTTGACTTTCAAATGTTCATAGGCAAAGCTCAAGAACACTCTGATATGCACCGCCTTTAGTAAAAGGGTTCCACTGTGATGATGGCCTTAAAGCCCAATATGATGACAAGCCCTAACAGTTGTCTTTCTTGAAATAAAAACTCCAGGTGAGACCAGGTCAATAACAATTATCTAGGCAGATGTCCAATGCTTCTTTGATCTAATGAGACTATGCAGTTTCCACAGTTACACATAGTGGTGGGGGCATCTTGTTTTTAGACTGTTATTCAGCCTCAGACACAGGGAGTCTAGATCTGGATCTGTATTGCCTGGTCTTCCAACAACATTGTAACCCAAAGTAAACATTTAAATTAGTTCAGAGGTTCTTCAAGGACACTAAAACCATGATACTGGAATGACCCGCTCATAGTCCAGTCCTCAATCCCACTGAGAGTCTGTGGCAAATGTCTATGCTCAGCATCCATGCAATTTGGACCAGCTAGAACACTTTGCAGTGACGAAATGGGCCAAAATCCCTAGTGGGTCATGTGCCAACCTAGGTAACAACTTATCAGAGCCTGTTGTCAGTTTTGGTTTATAAATGGCGTCATATTGACTATTAATGATCAGAGGGCTAATAATTTTGTGCTTGTCATTTTTGACCTTTTTTGTTTAAACTCATTGTAACGATAGAAAAATGCAAATTCAACTCATTGGACATTATCTCCATCAGTGTATTTGTTTCCAGAATAACAGAAACGGTTCATAATGGTCATTCTCACTGAGAAATCAAGAGAAATGTCTAATTTCAGGAGGGGGGCTAATAATATCGTCCTCAACTGTATAATGCAAGTGGAACATCAAGTGCGCAATGCCATACAGCGAGTATGCCAAAGGAAGTTTTTGTAGTCCTAAATGTTTTCTACTCCATGCAAAAAGGCTGAAGGAAGAGGTGTGTAATCAGTAGCCAGGACTGACCGCTCCGACGTCCTTGAGGGCAGCGGTCATGGAGATGGCTGGGACGGTGGGTTTGGGGGAGGGCGCTGGAGAGGCCGGAGGGGTGGGGGATGGAGCGGGAGCAGGAGCGGGAGCTGGCTGCTGCTGGGGAGGGGGGTCAGGGAGAGCTGGCGAGGCTACCGCTGCTCCTACCGTCATTTTCACTCCTCGAGCAACGAGCTGGACGGTAGAGGGAGAGGAAAGGCGTAATCATCTACGTAATGTATGTCAGGAGAAATTAACAGGGAAGAGGATTGACAAAACACAGAGACGGCCGGGGCAATGTGAAAGTACATGAAGGGGAAACAGAGAAGGACAGGATGGAGGAGAAGTAAAGCATGGGAGGAAAGAAGAAGAGGAGTAGGGCCATAGACATTTTGAAATATATTTTTTTACTTCAATGCCCATAGGGGTGAAATGCTTTGCCAGTGTGGTAGGAGTCCTGGGTAGATAAAAGCTATGAAGCATTTTATGGTCCACAGAATACACAATTCTAGACTCTCGCCTTTTAAAACTTAATGACGTTGGACCACAATCACCATGAGAATCAGGTACAAAGCCAGAGGGCCACAATGAGGCATTAAAAATAACCGAGAAAGAAATAGGTGAGTGTGTATAGTGGTGGGGATTGTGGAGTAGTGGGGAAGTGCAAAAAGGACAAAGGTGGAGTGTAGAGGAAAGGACTTATTGAGGACAGAGGTGGGGTGGAGTGGAGTGGAGTGGAGTGGAGAGGAGAGGAGAGGAGAGGGCACAGCGAGGAGAAGAACAGCAAGACAAGACCAGGAAAAATAAGAGCAGGAGGAAAGTCTTACATGGTCCTCCCAGGCCTTCTTCTCCCTCTCGTAGGCCTCCCTTCTCTTCTTCTCCAGCTGCTCCTTTATCACCGCAGCACGGGCATTGGCCTGGGCCTGAAACACACAACAAGCCCGTCTTAGACACGTGCATCTGCTGCGTCCACCTCAATGGCTGCGTCTTATACGCACAATAATAATACTGCCCTACAATTTCAGAACGCAGTATCTCTCCGTCCTGGTAAACTGAGAAAAAAGGCTTTAAAGTTTCCTTTTTGGCTGGGCAACTGAGTTGGCGGCAAAGTGGTGATGACACTTTCATATGATACTCTTTTATGGTGGAAATTTATGCACACAAGAAAAAAACAAATGGAACTTTTTAGCTGAAAAATGAAGATACTGTGTTCTGTTGTGGTATTACTGTCTGCACCCAAACCACAGTTTCAATGGATAAGTATCTCACGTGATATATTGCGTTTTTGGCTTGTACGACGTAACCTCTTAAAACAAAACAAAAAAATCGCAGTATAATCGTTTTCTGAAACGGGACAAAGTTGGACCAACATTTTTTGACACAAGACAATTTCCGGTCTAAACTCAATTTCGACCATTTTCGAGATACTGCCTTCTGAAATTGTACGGCAGAATACAGCTATTGTATAGTCAACCTCTCCAACGCCATTTGTTGTGTTCAGACACTGAACCCAAACTTTCTACTGCAAAATACAAATATTGAATCTGTACCAAAGTTTAATCTATGTCCTTGTGGGAGCCAAGAAGGCTATCTAGAGATGTATTTTGTGTTTCCCCAGAACTGTTTCAAATACCCCCAGGGGTAATTCGCATCAAAGTCTGCACTTCGACAACAAATTGAAAACTCATTGCATCTTCGCAGGTAGAATTTACTACAGGTGGACCAGCTCAAGGATATGCAGCGTGGGGAGCTGTTTGGCACTGATCATGTTTCATTGTTGGCACCGTTCTGGATGTCTGACCTTCAGGGCCTCGATCTTCCTCTTCCTCAGCTCTGCCTCCTCGCTTGACTCGTGGCTGTCAGACCCATCACTGTCATACTGGGGGGACGGGACACAAAAACGATGATCAGTTTTTAAAAATATCTACATGCATGCAATCAATGCCTAAACAATTTTAAAATCAGTTTATATATTCTGATCCCGTTTAACCCTCTAGCTACCAGAATTTTTTTTGAATAGGCCGGAATCCTACCAGGAATTCTAAGGAAAAATTGACATTTTGGTCATATTCTAAATAATGTCAAATAACTTGAAAAGAAATGAAAAGTGTCAATTACAAGTTAGGCCACACCAATTTAATTTGTTGGTTCTCGGATTCGCCTCTTGTATTTTGTAACAAAATGAAAAAAAAAAAAAAATCAGTTTCAATACCCCAAAAAATGAAATCGCTAAAAAAAAACGAAGACTGCATGTTTTCATGAACGGGGAGGTGTCTCTTTAGTAGTTGGAGGTCATGTGACGTAGAGAACCAATAAAACCACTCCTTTCAACATGCCGATTACGACTAGCGAATCAGGAAACGTGTTACATTCAAACATTTACAGACAAACATGCAATGGCAAGTTAAAGCCCCTGTGGGTTAGCAGTAGCAGCGGTGAAACACAGTATTGCTCTTAGTGGAATTAGTGGAGTGGGATAGCAGTTTTAAAAAAGAAAAACAACAACTATTCAACTGTTGAATCATCTCAGTTTATTCAAACCAGATTAATATAATAATTGCCCTGTGAGCTAATTTTGTGCCTGGTCTATTTGGCTGCCTTAATTCCCTTCTACACTGTCCTTCTCCATGTCCAAGTGTTTGCCTGTCTTGCACCTTCCTTTGGAGGTCCATGTGAGGCTGATATACAGGTGGTATAACCACACGACTAATTTTTTTTTTTTTTTTTTTTCGCCCTCTCGCTTCAACTTTTTCCTGAAAAAATCCGAGAACCAACAAATTAAATTGGTGTGGCCTTACTTTCATATTAAAGTAGAGAAAACACACTTTCAAATGGTAATCATTTATGGATAATTAATTGCTCAGTATTCCCATAGAGTGCCTTTGATGTGGATTAAATGATAAAAATGTGATAAAATCCGATATTATCTAGGCCTAGCTATCTATATATCTATATATTTAGGCCTATCTATCTATCTATCGATCTCTCTATCCATCTATCTATCTATCCTTCCGTCTATCTATCCATCCATCCAGGGTCAAAGTTGAACAATGATCATGTGACGACAACAAATGTCGTTCACCCAAAACTCCTGTTTTCAAGCGTTTCAAGCGGTATAACTGTAATGGACTACACTAGCTAATAAAGTTTGAACTAAAACATGCCAAAGACGTGTAAGGATAACCGTAGAAGTGTCCGCGATAGCAGACAGGACATGAATGGAGCTCTAGGAAGTTTCCCCTCCCAATTTGGCACAGGTAAGACGCGCCAGGCATCACCGACTTTGACCGGAATTGAAGTGCTACAAACACCACGTTGGTAGGCTATTATTGGAAGTTAGCATTCAACTCAACGTCTTCGCGCACATTTTTATGAAGGACAACGTGGAGTAGTAACAGTCCTTGACTGCTTTGCCAAAGCTGACACGCAAAATGAGTAGCCATCCATGCTGCGCTTCCTTCACGATGCGCGTGTTACGCAGAGCTGTCGCTGTAAGTTGTTCCAGGAAACTAAGATAGTTGGATACCAACATATGGTTTGACTCTGAAAACACACCGAAGACAGTTTACATTTTTAATATGTAGCGTGTAGACATCGGCTGGACAGTTGTGTTTGCTATTTAGGACCATGGCAGAACTTATCACAGTTGAACACCATCTCATAAGCCTAATAAAACAACATGATCTAAAAATAGCCTAAAAAGTCATACACAGGCGCTGTTGACCATGAAAATAGATCGAAGAGGGTTGGAAGTTTTCATATTTAGTGTATATTGGTTGTAGAAACAGAATGGTTGTGTTTGTAGCCATCCAATCTCGGACGGCCGTCATTTGAATTGACGGCAGATTGCCAAATCGCATAAAGCGGCGCATCTCGTAATAAAATCTAAAATACTGAAAAATAATACAATATAAACATATAGTTTTTATACTGAAAGTATATCGAGGAAGGTCTGTAATATTGAGCTAAAGTGTTAGGAAGCTGGAAAACTGCATGATGACGGCCGTTCAGCTGTATTTTCATATGAAAATATTCCGTCCGGCCGCGGCCGTTCTGGTACAGATCCAGCCGGACGTTCACGGCAGTTATGGTAGCTAGAGGGTTAAACAGCATGTGGATGAACAGTACTGCTAAAAATAAAGGAAGCTACAACTCGGTTTTCCAGACAGACCAAGGACCAGACAGACGTGATGGACATGTTTATATGTTAACCGTGCATGAAGCTATTGCAGGATCAGAAAAACAGATCCTAACAATCATCATACAGCAGTGGCTCATCCCTTACATACAATGCAGACGAACAGAACAGAAGAACAGAAGAAGCAGAAGGGCAGAGAAGCTCATGTACAGAGGATGAAAGGCCCCACAGATTACACAGGGTGAGATGTTTAAGTTTTAAAGAAGAGTGGGAGATCTCATTAGGCAAGTGAGCAGGGAGGTTTAACCCTTTGAACTGCCATGGTGTCAGTGGGGACTCCGACTACTGGGGGTGGGTGGGTGGTGCAGCTGCTGCAGCCATGCTCACCTTCTCTCCTCTCAAGCGAGCTTTAATCTGCTGCCGCTCGTTGAAGTTCTGCAGCCTGATCTGCCTGAGCCGAGACAGGTACTCCTTTCAGATGAGGGGAAAAAAGAAAACAGAAACAACAAAAATGAGTGGAGAGACAATGCTGGTGTGCATTTGTCGAAACCAGTTGCTAACTACATTAGCAACTTTTGTTGTTTGCAATGCAATTTCCCATTGGAAACTACCAAAATAGCTAACAGGCTAACAACTCCGCTTTCGAGAAACGCACCCCTGAACAGGCTTGGGTGGGGAAGGCTGTGCAACAAAGACCAAATAAATGGCAGATATGACAAATGAGGAAGACAGCCTGAGGTGGCAGACAGGGTGCAGGACACTGAAGGGACGATCTGGAGGAAAGTCTAAATGAGTGACCAGGGGGACAAGAGCAACAGAAATGCAACAGTGATGGGGAGGGAGGAGCATCAAAACAAAACCCCTTGTAATGCAAACGTATCAGTACTCTGGCTGTTATTTGGCTGGGGGAACAGAAAGTCAGCGGGGGATACAGGAAAACAAAAACAGAATAAAAATGAATCTGCCTGCGAAAGTGAAAAAATATAAAATAATTAGTGAACCTCCACACACACACACACACACACACACACAACTCATGCATGGTTTATGCTGTAAAATGAAACATTATAAAGAGTAGAGTATCACATGCAGACAAAAATAAATAAATAACAACACAACATACATGACAACACAAAGTGCAAATGGCGCAACAGTGCAGGACGGTGCCATAATGGAGGGAAGATGGGAGGTGTGGCCGAGCAGGTGGAGAGGGTGAGGGGCTGGGTAATGGTGGTCGTGGGTAGGAACGAGGAGGGGGGTCATCCATGGTCGCTGTCCTACCTCCTCCTCCTTGTTGACCCGGGGTCTCCTGCAACGTATGGAGCCGGATCGGCTCCCAAAGATAGCCGGCCAGTGGTGACGCGTGCCCTGTGCAGCGTTCAAGCCGACGCACATTTGATATCAGAGCGGCAACAAGCAAACCGGAGGACAGCAGTCAAAGCTACAAATCTGCGGTCAAATCCGCTTTGCTTAAACCAAACTAGTCAAGAAAATTTGATAGAAGGAGCCCATTGGCATGTTCTATGGAATAAAGGACACCCAAGGATACGTATTTGGAGCGAGTGGTTTAGGTGCTAACCCAGATAAATGAATTTAACCGAAGCGTTATTGCTTCCTGCTAGGGCTGTAACAATATTGTATCGAATCGAGAAATCGTGATACACAGAGTCACGATACTGTATCGTGATGTAAGGAGGCAGTATCGTGAGACTTTTTGTCATTCTTCAGTCCAGAAAACAGCCATATAATACAATGTGATAGTGCTTCCAAGCTTCAAATGAGATTCATTTCAGGAATCGTGGTGTGTATCGAACCGTAGGTCAAAAATCGTGGTACGAACCGAATTGTGTGTTGAGTGCATCGTTACAGCCCTTCTTCCTGCAGAGTGTACTGAATTGGTGTAGTGGTGAAATGAAAGGATTAGATCACTAGTTGGAAGTTTCAGGTTCAAAAAGTTAAGAACTAAAACAATCAGGTGGTCCAGTTATATACCACCTTTGCAGCATAACGCACCACCCAAGGAATCTCAACATCACACAACTCCCTGGAGAGCTGAACTTCATGCCATTTTCAGAAGAGTAAAAGCCAGACGTTGCAGGCAGACATATTCCAATATGAACCCTGTGCCAATTTAAATTCATATTTATAACTTCAGCACACAGAGTTGACCTTCAGATTAACTGTAATAGGCAGCAAGCATAACTCATCACACCCTCGACGACATTAGAGAGACATTTCTAATCTAAATCGCATATTAACAACTGCTTGGGGAGAGGGTGAAGGTTGGGGAGTTGAGGACCTGTACAACAATACAACAAATGACAGGTGGTCTTTCACATTACTCAATTTGCAATATTACTTTGGGGGAGGTGGAGGGAGAGGAAAGGAAAGGAGAGGAGAGGAGAGCAGCAGAATACAGTACATGACAGAGAGGAGAGGAGTAGAACAGAGGAGATGAGAGGAGAGAGAGGAGAGGAGAGAAGAGAGGAGAAAAGAGGAGAAGAGTGAAGAGCGAGTGCAGATGAGAGCACAGGAGGAAAGGACGAGAAGAGAGGGAAGAGAGGAAAGGTAGAATAGAGTAGAAGAAGTGAAGAGAGGAGAGGAGAAAGGTGTGCATACTAGAAGATGAGAGGAGGAGAGGAGAAGAGAAAGATGTAGGCTAGAATATGAGAGGAGAGGAGAGGAGAGGAGAGGAGAGGAGAGGAGAGGAGAGGAGAGGAGAGGAGAGGAGAGGAGAGGAGGAGCACCACCTACCAGCTGTCCTTCGGCTCGCACTTTATTGAGCATGGCCTCCCTCTTCCTCTGCAGGAACTCCTCCACCTGGAAGGCCCTCTGCGCTGGCACCTGCCCACGCAGCCTGGGGGTGGGGTGGGGTGGAGAGAAGGGGGGAGGAGAGTCACATTCACTATACATGTTGGTAACTGTACAATCACACACACACACACACACACACACACACACACACACACACACACACACACACACACACACACACACACACACACACACACACACACACACACACACACACACACACACAGGTGTAGCTTGATGCACGATAACGGCCGCGTCTCACGCAAGTCCAACAGCCAATAACGACAACGGTGGCATATGATTGCAAAACAATCGGTTCATGTCAGTCCTGCAACATCTGTTGAAACAACTCATTGGCTGACACATGCACATCATCTGCCAAAAGTTTGACTATTCTCAACTCTGGACGGATGTAATGCATCCAATGCATTGCAAGCGAGACCACAGTTCAGTGCAGCAGGAAGTGATGCAATCAAATGTAAAGCGAGTGGGAACGCAGCCGGATGCAGCATGTTGGCGGTCGTAGTGAACGCAGTGTTAAGTTAATCACAAAACTAGTTAAGTCAATATAATATTT
Source organism: Engraulis encrasicolus (assembly GCF_034702125.1). NCBI lineage: Eukaryota > Metazoa > Chordata > Actinopteri > Clupeiformes > Engraulidae > Engraulis > Engraulis encrasicolus. The sequence goes on along the minus strand of NC_085862.1, from coordinate 32,181,823 downwards.
GGAAGGTAACCAATTAAATGAAGAAGAAAATAAGTGTGTGTCAAATACTTATTATTCACAAACATAAGGTTCTTTTCCACTGCTGAGCCAAAAGTGGCGGCTGAGTTGCGCTGTGTCCACCTGTACCGTAGGCCTACCAGAAAACCGGCAGTGGAAAAGAGTCAATAGTGTTCTGTGGAAAACTAAGCTGTTAGCGCAAAAGTATTTGTTGTGTTCAGTCACACTTTGTGAAGGTGTATTTGGTGAAGTGTTGGTGGAGGTGTGCCAGTTAGAGCCTGTAAGTGCAGGTGAGTTTGTCTGATGTGTGACACCCTGCTACAAAGGTGATTGGAAAACTGTTGGCGCTGGTCAAACCTTATCCTTTTATCCTGTAATTCTTTTTAGCGCAGATGAGTCTGGTGCATCTGGTCTGTTGTGTCTGAACTATGACCTGTGACTGACTGACCTGTTGTTGTTGTTGTTGTCGTGTCTGGAGACCTGCTCCAGCTTGGCTTGGTCCATCTTCATGGGCTCTCCCTCTGCCGGGGCTGACGGGCCATTTGGCTGTGCTAGGGCACCTGCACCCTGGCCACCCCTAAACAACAGACGAAACGTGGGCCGTTTTAGCTTTCAGAATTACTTGATAAGATAGAGGAAGAACACGCCACAAAATTCACTTCCCTAAATTTGTGAAATTGTACAGTTGAGGACGATATTATTAGCCCCCCTCCTGAAATTAGACATTTCTCTTGATTAATCATTGAGAATGGCCATTATTAATAAATGTATGTTATTCTGGAAACAAATACACCATGGAGTTAGTATCCAATCAGTTGAATTTGGACTTTTCCATTTTTACAATGTGTTTAAACAAAAAAGGGTAAAAATGGCAAGGACAAAATTATCAACCCCCTTATCATTAATAGTCAATACAGTGCCATTTATGAAACAAAACTAACACCAGGCATATTGATTAGTTGTTAACTATGTTGGCACATGTCCTACCAGGAATTTTGGCCCATTTTTTCATTGCAAATAGTTAAGCAGGTCCAAATTGCATGGATGTTGAGGATGGACATTCATTTTCAGCACTCCTCAAAGACTATTTTAAAGGAACAGACCACCCTTTTTTGATTTTCACATATGTGCAGTATTTCCAAGCATTATTTATGAATGTGCATATAATTTTCGTCTATGTGTTTGCATTGCCCCGTTTAACAGTATAGCCACATTAGGCATAGCAATGGAAGTCTATGTTACCAAATAAAACATCATCAAATGTACTTATAAAGCACTTAAAAATTGATCTAAAATTCACCAGAGGGTAAAACGGCCATTTAATTCCATCCAGTGACCACTTGTGGCTTGATGCTAAAGATACCAGTTACTTCCAGTGATTATGCTAAGCTATGCTAATAATTCTGATCCAATAAATCTAAGTACTGAAAACACTGAGACGAAAATGATATGCACATTCATGAATAATGTTGGGATATACTGCAAATATGTGAAAATCAAAAAAGGGTGGTCTGTTCCTTTAAGTATTGAGGTCTGAACCACTCCATGACCATGGTTTTAGCATCCTTGGGGAACATTTGAACTATTTTGGATGCAAGTTTTGGGTTATTATCTTATTGAACGATCCAGTGAAGATCTTAGCTGCCTCTATGAGCATATTTTTGCATGGTCACCTTCCACATTCTACCATAATCTTCTGGTTTTATGGTGCTGTACACCCAAACAAGGTTTCCTGTGGCTGAGGCTGCCACAGAATGATGCTTCCACCATTATGACTAATTGTGGAGACCATGTTATAAGGTTTTAAGGATCATCCCTTTCTTCACCTGACATAAGATTCAATTGCACCTGCTTAGATGCATGAATTCTGCTTATCAGATAAAAGCAGAGACTTTCACTAACTAATCAAACTAATTTTTGACTTTCAAATGTTCACAGGCAAAGCTCAATAACACTCTCATATGCACCACCTTTAGTAAAAGGGTTCTTCTGTGATGATGGCCCCAAAGCCCAATATGATGACAAGCCCTAACAGCTGTCTTTCTTAAAATAAAAACTCCAGGTGAGGCCAGGTCAACAACAATCATCTAGGCAAGTGTCCAATGCTTCTTTGGTCTAATGAGACTAAACAGTATCCACAGTTACACATAGTGGTGGGGGCATCAAGTTTTTAGTCTGTTATTCAGCCTCAGACACAGGGAGTCTGGGTCTGGATCTGGATTGCTGGGTCTTCCAACAACATTGAACTAATTTAAATGTATGCTTTGGGTTACAGAGGTTCTTCAAGGACACTAAAACCATGATACTGGAATGACACGCTCATAGTCCAGTCCTCAATCCCACTGAGAGTCTGTGGCAAATGTCTATGCTCAGCATCCATGCAATTTGGAGCAGCTAGACCACTTTGCAGTGAAGGAATGGGCCAAAATCCCAAGTGGGGCATGTGCCAACCTAGGTAACAACTTATCAGAGTCTGTTGTCAGTTTTGGTTCATAAATGGCGCCATATTGACTATTAATGATCAGGGGGCTGATCATTTTGTCCTTGTCATTTTTGCCCTTTTTTGTTTAGACTCCATCAGTGTATTTGTTTCCAGAATAACAGAAACGGTTAATAATGGTCATTCTCAATGAGAAATCAAGAGAGATGTCTAATTTCAGGAGGGGGGCTATTATTATCGGCTTCAACTGTATTAGTTTGAATTCCCACAAAAGGAAGACAACAACAAAAGTTCAATATTTAGAGAGGCATACCGTAGCAATGAACAGTACACACAGCTGATCAGTGAGACACACTTGTGCATGCACGCGTGCAAACACACACACACACACACACACACACACACACACACACACACACACACACACACACACACACACACACACACACACACACACACACACACACACACACACACACACACACACACACACACACACACACACACACACACACACACACACACACACACACACACACACACACAGCTCACCGAGCAAGCACATCTCCGGCTGCCTTGGCTCCGTCCTGAGGCTTGGCCAGCTGGTCCAGGGCGGACAGGTAGTGCTCGTACCTGTTTGGGGGCTGGGCTGGAGCCTGGGCAGCTGAGGGGCCCACCATGCCCCCGCCACCATAGAACTGCACGGCCACATACAGAAATAGGTTAGAATTGGGGTTTAATCCCGGGACTCGGGATTCCCGGGAAATCTGATCAAAACAATTTCCCGTTTCCCGGTTAGTTAGAATGTGTGTATTGTGTCTGTTGACACGGTTTTGTTTCCACTTCTTTATTACCAGACAGAAAAGAAACAGGTAAGTCTGTGTGCGATTGCATGAGTTTGGGGTAAATGTTGAAATTGCATTGAGTGAGTATTCCAATGTTTTGATTTCATGGGCGTTTTCTCTAGTACTGTGTGTATATATATATATATATGTACTACTGTTGCTTTAAAATAGGAGACAAGATGCAGTTCGTAGTGGTTGAGATAATGAAGATGCTGAGACGATGAAGATGAACGCACCTTTCGTTCAGGACTGCTTCCTCCGCTGGAGCTGAGGACATGCCTCCACCCTTGCTCACGTGCTCTATTGATGCGGTTCAGCTAGCAAAAAACAAAACAAATTTAAATGTCTTCCAACATGGCAAACTTAAAATATACTCAGCTATGTCGTAGTGAATATGCAATTTGATTAGCTATAGATGTTACAGTCGGAAATATATGTTCGTTTGATGCAAAGATCAGCAAATTAAATTTCTGATATTTTCATTGATTTGTTTGTTAGGCCTGTGTCAGATGGTCCATTGCCCAACTCTGGACTTCAGTGACTACCGGTACTTAAATGAACCTCCTTTCAGTGTTCTCTACTGGTCCTCTAAATTCAACCATGAAAATATTGATGATCATCAGAGGACAGACAAAGTAGTAGTATAGTACCTTTTCCTTTTCGAATCTTCTCAATTGGGCAGCTTTTAGCAGAAACATCTAAACACATGAGAAAATGGAAAAGTTACAATAATGAGAGCCAAAAACAAAATTCCCTCAACAACATCATGATGCATGTGCATAAATATATGGTTATATTACAGTAGTACATACTATTTAAGCGGGCTTGCAGAGCAAGGCCCGATTCTAGTAATCTCTAAGTACGTTTATTATTATGCTTGCTTGATTCTCCTGTGCAGGGCAGTATGAATAGAAAATGGATCTCCTCCTAGGCCTTTCAAGATAGAGACACCGTTCAAACACTAAAACGACCGGCTCGGCTTGGAGATCATTTGTACTGATATAGCGTGTCCGTGTCTCTTGTCGTTTTTCCGTTTTTGGCGATTTTGTGAAAGTTTGGATCCCCATTGAAAACAATGGTAGAACCTTCATGCCAGGCATTCCAGCCCTCTACAGATCAGAGTGTAGGAAGCTTTTTTTGTTCATAAAACATCAACACTTTCACCTAGAAGTTTTGTTGACGCGTTGTTAGTGAGCTCTATGAGATGTCTGCAAACTGTGAAGGTTTCATGTCCCAACTCCCATTACTTTTTAAATGGTAGGTCTGTAAAAACGGCAGGGCTGGCCCAATGGCTTTTCCCATTGGCTCTTGAAGTGCCTTTTTGAAGGTCAGCACATGTTCCACAAGAGGTCCATTTGTGACTGAACCGTTTAACCTATAAACTTCATTCAAAGACTGTTAGAAAGATCACACATATGACTCCAATCTGTGTGCAGGACATGTGCCAATTCTTTTTAGTTTTTTTACAACGATAAGCTAAAGACCTAGAAATTGTTATTGATTCTGCCCTCTGCCTTAGAGCACCATACTAACTGCCATACAGACAATCACAACAGGTGCTGCCAATAAAGGGTTCCATCTCAACTGTCACTTTCTCTCAACATTCTATTCTTAACGAGCACCTGCAACTACCATTCTAGAAGTCTATTGTTCAGCTCTTCAATGCAATCTGATAGTCTTGCTGGAATGCTTTTATCAGGCAGCTGCTTGGCCCAATGGTGAAGTTGCTGGATTAGAGATATGGAGGTTGTGAGTTCGAATCCCACTCGGACCCATGTTGATTTTCAAAATTATATCATATGCAGTGTTCCTTAGCCAACTTAAAATACCATGTATGTCATTTAGTATCAATGGCAAAGGTGCTGGATTAAGCTTACAGATATGGAGGTTGAGAGTTTGAATCCCACTTGGACCCATGTTGATTTTCAAAATCATATCATATGCAGTGTTCCTTCCAACTTAAAATACCATGTATGTCATTTAGTATCAATGGCAAAGGTGCTGGATTACAGATATGGAGGTTGTGAGTTCGAATCCCACTCGGACCCATGTTGATTTTCAAAATTATATCATATGCAGTGTTCCTTAGCCAACTTAAAATACCATGTATGCCATTTAGCATCAATGGCGAAGGTGCTGGATTACAGATATGGAGGTTGTGAGTTCGAATCCCACTCGGACCCGTGTTGATTTTCAAAATTATATCATATGCGGTGTTCCTTAGCCAATTTAAAATACCATGTATGTAATTTAGTATATCCCCAAAACGCGGAGCTACAACACTTTCAAGATAGCTGAATCCAAGATGGCTGAATTGTTTGGCCCATAACTTCTGACTGGGTGGATGGATTTTTTCCAACATTTCTTGTAGCTTTGTTTTCTCAATAGTAGTTTGTTTTTAATTTAGGGATAGAGATATCAAAAATAAAATTACTCATCTCTGCCCCAAAAGTCAAGCCTGCTTCCAGCATTTTCTGTGAGAATGCAATCTAGTTTTGCTAATAATCTTATCTAGATTGACTTGGAATTGGGTACTGTAAAGATAGTCCATCTAGAGCAGTATGGGGCTAGAAGCGTATGTTTTCTAACTATTAAATACAATGAAAATACTGCTTCAAATCACTTTTGTCCAATCGTAGTACCTTATTATACCTAATGCAACACATGCTCAATAAACAATCTTTCCTTGAGTTGCCCAACTATAGACAAGTGCAAAATGGAGCAGGACTATGCAAACAAATCCAACCCTGAGCATGCAAGGCAAGCAAACCCTAATGGCACAAATAGAGCAGACGCAACTTGAGCGACTCCGGCGACAGAAGTAATTGACTTTGTATTGAGTTGCTGGCGACAGAAGAGACAAAATCGATTTGGGCGACTAGAGACGATTTGAGCGACAATTTGTAGTTGGACTACAGGGAATATTATGCAAATGAGCTATGATGCGGTTCGGCGACAGCCGCCACAGCCAATCGGAATGTTGGAATGCTTGCATTCTCCTTTTAGCGGGCATACTCTGACGCTTTTAATGCTTGTATCGCTCTTGCTACACAGTCCAGCGATTCTCTGGTGTGTGGTGTACATGTAAGACAGGCATGGCTATATACCTGTTCTCTCTGCTTCCGCTCCCTCTCCATCATATCCAGTCTCTTCTTCCGCGCCGCTTCCTACAACACACCAACACAAACAAAAACAAAAACAAACCAAAAGTGTTTTGCCCTTCTGTCTTTCCCTTTGCATAAACACTGTCAATGCGCCATCACTAAACTGCTTACTATGCTCATTTGTAAAAAACAGACAAAATGTTTACAGGAGTGTTTAAAGAGAGCAAGCATGAAATATTCAGTGGATTCAGTGGACCACAAGTGCTGCGCTTTGCAAAAACGGCGACCAAGCCGTTTAGTGATGCCTGCCATTGCCAACACACGAGGGTGTACAGAGATGATAGGAGGGACGCTGTAGTAGCCTCTGAAAAGCACCAAAGAGAGGGAGGGTCACTCCAAACATAGAACTGGAAAGGGAAACACGGCTACCTACTGTACTGATCGATCTTACACATTGTAACTTGCAGCAGAGGGGATGGCAGGATTACGTCAGGAGAGGGTGAGGGAAGGGCAGAAATGTGGAACTGTTCCTTCATTGGATGAGAGACATCATGCAGAGGAGGAACTAAAAGCAGGCTTAGGAGGGGGGGCAGAAGAGTAAAGAGTAAAAGGTGGCTGAAAAGGAATGTGGCAGTAGAAGGCAGAAGAGGATGTGTGTTTAGTGTGTGTGTGGTGTATGCAGTGTGTGTGTGTGTGTGTGTGTGTGTGTGTGTGTGTGTGTGTGTGTGTGTGTGTGTGTGTGTGTGTGGTGTCTGTGTGTCTGTGTGTCTGTGTGTCTGTGTGTCTGTGTGTCTGTGTCAGAGAGGGTGAAGGTGGACAGTGGGAGATAGTAGAAAGTTAATGCCAAGGGTTGGGAGATAGGGGGCGCCAACACTGGTACCTCAGACTTCTTTCTCTCCTCCTCAATGCGACTCACTCTCCTCTGAGGCACTGCTGGGGGAGGGGCCTGGATGACACGACACCAGGGGGATCAGTCTCAGGCACAACACACACAAGTACACCCTAAGCATCTCTTACACTCTCACACTCTCTCTTGTATACACAAACACACACACAAAGACACACACAAAGACACACACAAAGACACACACACACACACACACACACACACACACACACACACACACACACACACACACACACACACACACACACACACACACACACACACACACACACACACACAAATACGAGTACATCCACACACACCCTCCAAGAAATGACAAGGATCCCAGCTAACCTATGCTGCTTCCATGCTCGATCTGTGGGGCGACCACCAAGGGTGTCCATCCATCTCCACTCACCTGTTTAGGTTTGGGCAGAGGCTTCCTCTCGACGGGCCTCTTGGCAGCTTCGGCTGGCCGGCGTGCCACGTCCGAGGCTCTCCTGCCGTTCAAAGGCACTCCGTATTTGGCAGCTGGTTTGGTAATCTTCTGGGCGGGGGACACAGCGGCTGGACCAGAGGCTGGGCGCTTGGCTGAAGGATATACGTAAGGATGAAGATATTAGAACTAGAATAGCTGATATACTACGCATGTGGACACAGGGTGTCCGCAACGACTTGTTTAAATGGTGTATGAGGCTAATAATAACCAACACATAACTCCAATGACAAAATTAAGTATTTTATGTTTTCATTTAAGCCATTGGTTATTGTTTAGTCTACCATGAGGTGTGACAGTGGTCTGCACACTTTGGTGCTCATAATTAATCACTATTCTTCTATTCAGCAAATACAAATGCTTAAAGTATTTAATGTGCACATTTGTAGACATTAGTAGAGGACTGTGGTAAATTATTTTTTTTTTTTAAAATGGTTGTTGGTTGACAATCAGCTACTTTCTTATTCAATTGGCGCTTTAAAAAAAAAAAAATAATAATAAAAATATTATTATTTATTATTATTAATTTAATTAGTCAATTCATGTACCAACAACGGCTGGGATTTCATTCGGCTACTGCCATCGTTTTGCACATTGCTTTACAAGGGGCATGTTAGTGGGATATTTGGACTGCAAATTGTCAGATGAGTGCTCGTTTTATGCGCTTCCCACTTAGCACTGACTGCATGAATTACGTGAAGTTGGAAGGAAGCCTGCTTAATGATGCCAAGGACAGCAATGAGCAGCCAAGGATAACGCTTCTTAATGTCTTCTCCTCTCCAAATTACCAGGAAAAACATCTTCACAAACGAAAGGCACAGATGAATACAGACAAGCTAAAACAGTGGGGCTTTTTTTTTTATTTTTTTTTTATTCTCAGTCACCTTGAAGTCCATGAACGAGAGATATACAAATGTGTACATATTTTAAAGGTGGAAACATAATGAGAGCCAGAGGCGAGAGACAGTACCTGCTTGACTGTGTGCCACCGACGGTTTGGGTGACTTGAGGATAGCGGCATGGCTGAATTCCTGAGCAATGAGCTGAAGACAAAACAAGAGAGCAATCAGAAAGAGCCGTCTGCCTTACTGGCCCATGATGGATGTGCGTTATACTGCTTATTTGGCGCCACACGAAGGTGGCCGAAAACAGTCTCGGTGGACACACAGGCAGACAGACGGGCTGCATTCCAATATGTAGACTCCCGCCCTCCACTTGTGCTTGTGGCCTCGCCCTGCCTCCGTGGAGAAAACAATACAATTTCCCAGCTGTCAGCCTAGCCACAACAACTTTAGGGGGACTGTTTTTTATTCATCATCCAGTTTGCAAATGAAAAAATGACTTTACAATTGAGCTTTTGCAAGATATTGAAATACAATGCTGTTATCAGTGATGTCATCACAACATATTACTTCCTGGTACGAGGCCACAAGCACAAGTGGAGGGCGCAAGTCTGCATATTGGAATTCAGACAGGGTTCTTTCTAATATGCGGACTCCCGTCCTCCCTTGCTCACTTGCCTGCTTATGGCCTCGTGGTGTCACAGACGACAGAAGTTTAATGCAATATTCTGCAAAAGCGCAATTCTTATGTCATTTTCTCATTTGCAATCAGGATGGTGAATGAAGAACAGTCCCCCAGAAGTTGTTGTGGCTAGGCTGACAGCGGGGAAACTTAATTGTTTTCTCCATGGAGGTGGGGCTTCAGCAAAACGCAAGGCCAGGACAGGAGTCCGCAAATGGGAAAGCACTAGCCCCATACGACTTCGTTGCTGTCGACCAACATTGACGAAGCACGTGAGCGAGAACTTGTTGTCACGATGTGGGTGTTATTAAATACAGCGCATTTAAAGTTGGCCACAAATATGAACGAGACAATGAGCTCGCACCAGTTTGCTTTACTAATGGTGCATTCCCCAGAGGTAGGAGCTTCCTAGTAGGCAACAAGAAGGCAGCTACCTCCCACTTGAAAGCGTTCCAACCAGCAAGTCAAACAAACTACAAACATGGAGGGACAAAAACTACATATCCACTTCTCAAAGATGTCAGCAATGTAAACATCATGCGTTATTTTCATTTAGCCGCATTTCATCTTTGAAATACGCAATGTCAATATAACTACACCGTAGAAAAGTTAACAGGCTGTTTTGCAACCGTTAACCTGTCCGAATCAACTGTATTTGTCCATAGAATGGTTGTGATGGAGTGACCATCACTAGGGTTGTGGGTGTGTTCTGACTAACATGCCAACGAGCCTGGCTCTTTGGTGTAGCGGTCAGAGCCCCGGTTTACTACCCCAGAAGTTCTGGGTTCGAGTCCCAGCTGGGCAACTCTACTCCCCTTCGCTACAATGGTGATATGCAACATAAACTATTCCTAACACTGTGCGCTGCCATTGCTGTGATGACATCACGATAGTCAATGGGGCGAAGTCGGTTTGCTTCGCTTTTGCTCCAGCTCACGACTTGAACATTCCGCTTCAACAGGCGTTCCAATGCATTTCAGCAAGTAGGAGGTCAGAAACATCCTATCTCCCAACCCTGGGGAATGCACCATAACACACCACGTGTGAGGAGTGGGGGGACAGGCAGTGAGGAGGAGCTGAAGTGGGGAGCTGAAGTGGGGACCTGCACAAACTTGTGTAGAGGTGTGAGACAAGACTCATATACAAACACGTGAGTGAGTTGTTGACCAACCAGTTCATGGGTGCGTGAAGTCGTAGGCGGTCTGCAGACGAGCGTTGAAGGGGATAAGCAACTGCAGAGTTTGCAAGATTTGACTGCAGTCGCATTCATCCCGCGATAGTTTGACACCATGTGACATGTCACCTCGTCAACGCAACATCACCGAAATGTTGAAGTTTGACAGGAAATCTAACAGTCATGCAGCATTTTCATCCAGAGTGCATTGCTGTCTAAATGCGCATGCATGCGTTGACGACTACTCGAATGCACTTAATCACAGTCAGTCATCGCTATAAATGGGCCAACCCCTTCCAGGAAGTCAAGGTATTACAGATTACTACGTATGCTTCTCAATTAAAAAGAAGTCTGATATTGATGTCAAATGCTGGCAAATAGCTTAATGCGCGTCTCACAATGATGTTCAAGTGCAGGTAAACACATCTCTCCAAAAGCAGATTTGTATTTCAAGAAGTTCAATGCATAATGTCAGGGGGTATTCCAACAACATGTTTGCGTGATGAACCTGGCTAAGTTAATATACAGGAAGTGGTAAACCTGCTAATAAAAAACTTGCCAGTGTTATTTAGTAATGAAAATGAGGATTCCAAGCTCTTCTATTGGGTGATTTATCACTACCTTAATCTTGTTTACTACTAAACCAGCTTCTTGATATATCCCCCAGGACACATCAGAGTTACACCTGTAACAAAGTGTGCATGGTTAAATTCATGTAGCTCACCTGTGGTGTGAGAAACTTGTGTATCCTGCGTGAGAGGAATGACTTGTCCAGGATAGTGCAGACAGACGGTCTCTCCCGGGGGTTTCGTCGGAACAGAAGGCCCAGCAGACAGCGCAGGTCCTGGGAGTAATGCATGGAGACCGGGGGGTAGGAACCACGGATGATCTTCAGAACCAAGTTCTTCATGTTCCCTGCTTCAAACTAACAGGACACACCAGCACTTTATCAAGCAAGAAGTTTGTGGGAGAATGGAGGAAATTATTTTTATCATATAATCTCTCAATCACACACACACGCACCAAAATGTTCACTTGAATTAAATTCAATGGAATATTTCTGGTGGAACCACAGACCTATACTAACCTAGACTGGCAATGGGCCTCGAAATTTTCGGATTTCTCAGCAGTCAGACCAAAGCAGACCACCATCTTGGTGAAGACTCCCGTAACCACAGACTTTTACGTAATGACGTAATCAGTCCATAAGCAAAGTTCTTCCTGTATGTGAAATGAACTTCTAAAAGTGTCGAAATAATGTAATGCTTCGTTTGCCGTATGTGTTGTGTATCTATAATAATAACACAACATCATATAATACAACACAATACAACACAGCATAATGTTGTACAATGCCATTACATGCGAAGACGAGGGTCTGTCATATCTTTCTGTCTGGGCTCGTGAAGTTGCTAGGTTACCATCAGCGTCTTCTGGGAAGCTTGCACAGTCAGCTTTACTGAATGTATGGGTTATATACACACCTATATACATAGTTGTCAATAACTCAGAGTAAATTATACCAAATAAGTTGCATACACACAAGCATGACCGATTCAGTATCACAAAATAGCCTCAAACCGTAAGCTGCATTGCTGCAACGAATAGAGTTTCGACAGGGTTGCCAGATGAAATGATGATCGTGTGCCCTTTTCTACCCGAAGACCGCCTTCCTAAACGGCCCGATTTAACGGGAAACCGTCCGATCTGGCAAGATCGCTCAACTTCTAGGTCTCTAATAAAACGTTTGGTGGTAGTGAGGGTGATTTCTTTCCTGGAGTGACAATATAGATGTTACGATTTGTCAAAATCATACAGAAAATCATTGAAACCCACTTTGATAACGTTGTAGTCACAGTTTGAAATCGTATGCATTCCTATGGCTCACAGCTCTGATAGTCTTCACTAGGAGGAGCAATGTCTGTGGGAGGAGCCGCTGGGGCGGGAAAAATGCAGAGATGGCTGCGCCCAGTCAATCTGAAATTCTGCTAGTGCCTTGAACTGAATTGCCAGTCTAGGTTAGTATAGGTCTGTGGGTGGAACATCCTTTCAAACACACCTAACTAGCATCTGCACGCTTAACAGTGCTTGGTAAGTCATATTATTACATGTGTCTACAGCAGGCACGGGCAATTTTGATAATGATGGCAATAATTTTTAATTGCCACCATCGGTGTGCCCTATGACCACAGATCTGACTGCAACTCAGAGAGTTTAAGGTGTAGTCAGTTGCTCACTGTCACTGACTGCCGATATTGTTTGGAAAGAATACGAGTGTTCGCTATTGCCCCACAGTACAATTACAATGGATTGATTCAGTATTTTTTGTTCTAAAAATCAGGTTATTATTATTATTTTTAATTATGTTTGATCTATGGGCCGCACAGAATGAGGAGACGGGGCGCATATGGCCCCCAGGCCTCCAGTTGCCCATCCCTGGTCTACAATAATGCTTGTAATATTTCACTTGCATATATTGACACTGGACACTGAAAGGACCAGCAGGGGACCACTGTAGTTAACCCTCTGGGAAAGGGATGAAATTTCACACCCAGATCTGGCCAGACAATTAAATTGTGTCAAACCAGATACGGTCACAAAAACACACACAAACACAGGAAATAGCACATCGACTGGGTACTTACTGCATGCTTAAGCGTGCACATTTCGTACAGGACACACCCTAAGGCCCAAATGTCACTACAAACAGAGGAATGAACAGAGAGGAGAGAGGGTGAGGTCAGGAAGGGAAAAAAGGAAAGAAGGAGGAATAGAAAAAAAAATAATGGGGCATCAAGAAGAGGAATGAGTTGTTTGTGGTGGTTGTTTGGTTGGGGGGGGGGGGCGGAGGAAACTTACTGTTCATACGTCATGGGTGTTGACATTTTTTTACAACTACAACATATGGCACAACAACTTCATCAAATTTCACACACAAATCTCCTTTGTCACAAACCACATCAAACCAACAACACAGAATATCGATATGTCTAAAAAAATGTGATATGGAATGAATTCATAGAAGACATTCAAGAGACCAAAGTTTAATTAAGAATATATTATTATCGACTATATACGCCCGCCACCAGGGGTTACACAGAGGACAAACGACATGTAAAAGGGAAATCAATATCGACTTCCCGCTTTAGGGGTAACTGAGACGGTCTGGCTGAGGCTGAAGAGCGACACTGCAGAGCATGACTTCACCTCATCAGTGTAATGACTACCCCGAGTACTGACTAAGCATCTCTCCGCTCCCCAGCGTTTGCCTTTGGGCCTGCTGTGTGAGTGTGTGTGTGTGTATACCTTCAGTCATCACAATAGTGTATCATATGGCAGTCTATATAGACTGCTTTTATCTTGGCAGATGACACATGTGCCATTAGGAACATTCAAAACACCAACACCAACACACACAATCATGCAGACATAGAGCAAAGGACCGGTCCTTTGGCTTACCTCTTGTTATTGTAGGGTTTGTTCTCGCAAATCTCTGGTGAGAGATAGTAGGGGGTCCCAATGCATGTTCTGGCCAACTCCACAGTGCTGCAATAGAGACAGACAAACACAGAGACAGAGACAGAGACAGAGAGAAAACACACTTAGCAGATGCTTTTATCCAATGTGATTAACAAAAGCAGAGCATCAACAACGTACAGACATGCAGAGGAATACAGTAAACAAACACATAATGAGGTTAGTGCACAGAGCAGGGCAATCAGTGCTGAACTTGGTGTCCTCTGAACTTCCTAGCTGCTGAACTCACATAAGAGAAGGTTTGAGCATAGTGTGCAACCCACATGTACTGTAGCTTCAAAGGGACACTGTGTGAGATTTTTTTTAGTTGTTTATTTCCAGAATTCATGCTGCCCATTACCACCAGCATCAAATTCTAAGTATTCATTATGACTGGAAAAATTGCACTTTTCATACATGAAAAGGGGGATCTTCTCCATGGTCCGCCATTTTGAATTTCCAAAAGTAGCCATTTTTAGCTGCAAAATGACTGTACTTGGACCTTACTAGAAAATATTTGTTTATTACTTAGTAAACTTTCATGTAAAGATCAAATTTGGCAATAGGCAACCCAGTTTCAATGAGCAGCATAGTTGCAGTACCTTTTTTACCATTTCCTGCACAGTGTCCCTTTAAAGTGATACTGTCCCATTTTTGGAAATAAGCTTATTTTACACCTCCCCTTGAGTTAAATAATAGGGTTTTGCCGCTCTCCTATACTTTCAACCGTTCTCTGGGTTTTTTTACCTCCAAGCTAGCAGTTAACATCGAGTCCTATGAGACCAGTTAGGCGCCAGCTGGTCTCATAGGACTCAATGTTAACTGCTAGCTTGAAGGTAAAATTTGCACTGCCATACCTAGGGAACGGTTGAAAGTACAAGAGAACGGTAAAACCCTATTATTTAAGTCAAGGAAAGGTGTAAAATAAGCTTATTTCCAAAAATGGGACAGTATTACTTTAAATCGAATTGGGAGACTACCCATTCCTACTCATCCCGATGCTTGCTGCTGCATCACAATGTGACAAACATAAATTGGAGAGAGAAGCTGGAGCACGCTGCAGCTTAACATTTGCAACTAAGAAATTGTTAAAACTTCAAGCTGTAGCTACATGGTTGCACCTCAGAAAAAAGTTAAAACCTCAAGCTGTAGGGTCCCTTTCAATATCTAGCCTCCCATCCTCTCCTTTTGCTTGTGGCCTTGTGATGTGATGCAAGACAAGACATTGACGATAGAATTTTATTCAATATCTAGCAAAAGCACAAATCAAAGGTAATTTTCTCATTTGCAATCAGGATGTTTAATGAGCAAAAGTCCCTCAAAAATGGCTCTGCCTAGGTTGATAGCTGGGAAACTTTATCCTTTTCACAACGGAGGCGGGCGCAGTCAAAGCTCGAGGCCACAAGCAAAAGGGGAGTACGGGCGTTTAGATATTGAAGGGTACCTGTAGTGTGCTCCAGCTTCTCTCTTGCACAGACTCTCACCTGTTCAGCACTCTGGCGATCCCAAAGTCCCCCAGCTGTACAGTGCCATCTTTGGTCAGGAAGATGTTCTATGAAAAGCAAAATGACAAGAAACACTTTGAGCACAGAGGAGCATGGACCCCCTGGTCTGATGTGGGTCTGCATGCATATTTAACAAGCAAAAACAATGTGCAGAATAGTTGAGGCGTCTCGTCTACCTCCATCTTACCTGTGACTTGATGTCTCTGTGGAGAATTTTGCGGTCGTGCACGTGCTTCAGTGCCAGGCAGATTTGCACAAGCCAGTCCAGAATCTGGAAGAGTAATGTAAAAATCAATTTGAATTCAATTTGATCAAAGTCACCTTGACGTTAGTAAACTGAAGTCCTTGGACGTGTGTGTGCACGTGTGTGTGTGCTCGTGCATGTGCAAGAGGAGGAAAGTATTGCTATTAAATCAAAAGTGTGTGCGTGTGTGTGTATAATAAGAGGGGTGGGCAGCTAAACTCAACTATACAACATCCATATGTCCATGGCTAAATTCTGGGTTAATTGGATTGTACCTGCTCCTCTGGAAAGAGAACCCCTTTCTGAGAGTTTATCTTCTTAAACAGGTCTCCTCCCTCACAGTAGTCCATCACTATATACAAGCAGCCACTCTCTGCAGAGAAAGGGATAGCAGGGGGAAGAAAGGAGGAATGGGAGAGGAAGAGGAAGAAAACCAGAACAGAAGATTAAATTAGTACAGATAAAGACAGGAAAACAAGGCCCTGCCGTGGCCAACCCGTAGGTCACTCGCTTGCCATGTGGCTGACCCGGGTTCAATTCCCGGCCCAGGTTCTTTACCGACCCCTCTCTGTCTCCCTCCCAATTCGCTTCCTGTCCACCTCTCACACCGTCCTATCAAATAAAGTCAAAAAAGACCAAAAAAAATCTTTAAAAAAAGACAGGACAACAAAATAATAGTCTGATTATCATCAATTTTCAAATCTCTTTGAGACTTGGTCTAACCAAAAGCATAACAATTAACATTTCCCAAACAGAATTTTCCAAATTTCCTCCCTTGGTTTTCTAATGATTGCTTACTTCCCAACAAAGTGGAAGGAGTTCCCGTATTTGCGGGAACTCAGAAAGTACTTGCAATGACTCTTGACCTGACTGGTAGCAACGCTGAAGCTGTTGCGTCACTAGGAGGGCACGGCCTGGCTAACAAAATAACACAATGAAACCGTGTGTGTGTCCAAACTGACATCTTTTCTAGGTTTAGCAGAGCATCGTGTACCCTAAGTGTTTTGCCCATGAGACTCCGGGGGCCTGTTTCTAAAACGGGCGCTCCTTTGCACACACAGTCATGGCAAATTAGACATGACATTTTATGAAGGAAAACAAACCCAGCCAGCCTTGAGATGTCGCTCTACGAACAATCAGTGAACATCAGTGACTGTCAGTGTCAGAAATCCTCGGGATGGATGCGACAACACAGACAGGCAGCCCTTCCTCCCTAACGTAATTAAGACCTCCATTTCCTTTCATTCATTCAATCACACAGAGTCCCTTTCGCATGTGCAAACACACATGCAGAGACACAAACGCACAAAGACACAAACACACACAAAGACACAGACCTACACAGACACACCCACAGAGACACACATCTTAGATCTTGTATACCAAGATGGTATGATCCAGTACTGCAGTAGACATCACTCTGGCACACCTATTCATCACATTAATGTCATGGAGTGCAGCGAGCAGGGAAAGTCATTAGCTGGCCAACTGCATTTATCAGAGAGAGCATGCACAGCGTAGAATCATCTGGGCATGCACGGCGTACATGCATAACTGACTCGGTAACGACACTGGTGATCAAACTTTACTGCAGCCAGTTAACATTCAACCAATCACCTATTCGCTCAATTATTTTGGTCTGCATGCATGATCGTGCAGCATAATGTTTAATGTTGTGATAAACAGTGAGCAGTTTAACAGGGCAAGTGCTTGTAAGAGCCCTGCAGAGGGCTTCAACTGTGGCTCAAATGGCTGAGGCGCTGTACTGATATGCCAGGAACCTGGGTTCGATTCCGGATCCCAGATTCTCTCTCTCTCTCTCTCTCTCTCTCTCTCCTCTCTCCTCTCTCCTCTCTCCTCTCTCCTATCTGAATAAATCTTAAAGCCAAAGAATTTTAAAAAATGGCAAAGAGCAAGGCAAGCTGTACCTTCAAAGGACTCCTTATACTGGACGATGTTGGGGTGGCTCATGTTGGCAAGGACAGCCACTTCTTTTCGCGACTCCTGCCTCTCTTTGTTTGACATCTGTTGAAAAGACAGTACAGTCAGTATTAGGTCTTAGAGGCCGTTTATACATACCCATATATTTTGATAAACAAAAAAAAATCTTTATGGAACAACAGCATCCAGAAGATAGTGGGCATTTAACACAAGGGGTGAAAGTCAATCTTTGTCCTACCAGTCTTTCCTATGGTCTATGGCCTCTTGGCTCAGAGTTACTCCGCCTCAGTGGAGAAACAATAAATGTTTCCCTGCGGTCAATGAGCACAGAACAACTTTTTGGGAGCTTTCTTCTGTTCAGCATCCAAATCGCAAATCGCAAAGAAGGGAATGACCGCTAAATTATTTGTTGTGCAAGATATTGATTAAAACCTTTGATCATTGATTATGTGGAGCCTTGCACCATGAGGCCATGAGGTCACAGGAAAGGATGGAAGGACAAAGGTTTACTCGGACCCTAGGCTATTATATCCACACCCCACACCGCCGCACTCATCCTCCGGTCCTCCAAAACACCACCCGACTTCATACAAGCCTGAAGATGTCCCCTGGAGAGGTAATACGTACCCTGGAGATGCCGATCTCCTTGATGACAAACTGCCGGCCATCTTCCTTGGACTTCACCAGGAACGCTTTCCCAAAAGAGCCTTCTCCAATTTTCTTCACCTTCTCATATTTCTCCATGGTCCTCGAAGGGCTGATCCTTCATTCTGGGACTGTAAACAGCCGGCAGCCATCAGTAAAGAGAAGCACAGATGGAAAAGCAACACAGATCATCAGACAGATCAGATGCACACTAACATTCAAGACAGAATCTAGGCCTCATCGACGCAACTGATCACCACAACCAGAAGTCAAATCGGTGTGCAATGACTCCCTTTGTGCTATAAAATGCAGCTGCTGGTGCTCCTCGGTTTGTCATGGGAAACAACACACTAGCGCTATTTACTATTCAAAACAAGAACGAATTGCCTTTTGTGTACCTACGTAGACATGCATGAGGTGCGTGCGTGTGCACATGTTTTTTTTAATAGCAATAGCAGCAGAAATGACAACATGTGCAGCATATCCATCAGCTTGGCATGTGATTAATTACGCTCACGACCTCTCTCCAGCATGCCATGGTAGCCCATTGAGAGAGCGACATTTCCACCACCTGTGCACATGACACATTTCCAAGGACTAACGCTACAATACAAGCAGCACAAAGACTTCAGTTATACAATAAAGACAACCGAAATGTTGTAAAATAATGTTTTCTTTCCTCAGCTTATGCGTATTATATGTTCACCATGTCTCAAGACAACAGTAACTTATTGTGGCAGTTTATGTTCAACCCTTTGTAGGTGGTTGCCAGGTAAACAAAATCTGCACAGTGCCTGACTGACAACATGCTGTGTGTTGCGCACTGCACGAATATCAACTATTATGAGAGGACCATTCAAATCTGGCACTGAGACAGATATGGGGAACAGCATCCTCACAGTCCTATCCTTCCTCACCAGACAGGTGATAAACCACTCACTGCTCCGCCTTTAGAACTATTTTGGAAACACAGTGGTAGACTAGAAGCACGTATCCCAAAAGCAAAAGAGGGCCTCCAGTTTGTGCACCGATGAATTAGTTATAACATGTCAGGCAGAATTAGGGTAAGCCCATTTATGCCTTGCCAACAGTCTAGCGATAACACTTTCACAGAACAGTTTCTTTGACTTTTGTCACCCACACTACACAGAAGATGTAGCAGCTACCGCTCAATGTTACGCAAGGAATAGTTTGAATCTGGAGTCAAATATCCATCACGGGACCGTTTTGAGACAACCCATTCAATGGGTGGTAATGCTAGGTTAAGTGAAGTGCTTGGGTTTCGGGACAGTGGGCATGCCCAGAACAGAAGGTGCTTTCTTAGGTCACGAATGGTGAGGCTACGGGACACCAACAAGCTTGGGACACACAATTCGGCAAAACGTAAGAAAAACACACAGCCATACAAAAACGCTAAAGATATGCAGTTTGACATTAGACACGCGTTCTTCTTCAAAACAACACATAACCTTTCTTAAATAAGTGACGAACAATAACGGTAACGTGTCAATAACGCACAAAAGATTTGACATTTATTCACCCCACCCTAGTGCAGTCAGCTTGGACATGATGGCTCCTACAGCTTACACTTTCATCAATGAGCTATTCATGTTTAAGAAGTTAGTCACAAGTGTAAACGCGGAATGTCTTCTCGAACATAAGTGAAGAGTGCATCCCTCTGTTCAACAAACAGCATCTCTTTGGCTAGTCCATTTCTAGCTAGCTTGAATAGCCAAGTTATGATGATTTTTCTGTCCGTCAGCGTAGCAACTCAGCTATCGTATCAAGCAAATAAAAGCTAGCTCGCATCCTCAGAAGCGTTTCTCACATGACAAGACATTTTCACAGACCACATAATTTCGTGACATGCAACACCCTGTACAAAACTAGACATTTCATCAACATTACCTCTGACACTGCACTCCAACGATGCGCCAAACCTACTCGCGAGACGTCTGTCCTGCTGTAGTCATGGGCGGCAATCTCAAACTGTCTACAGATATCCCTCGCATCTGATTGGACAAACGCGCTGACACTGTGTTTCAAGTGGCCCTTTCAGCTGTCATTTTAGGCAAGTTTGTGTGCCTATGTTTAACTCTCCTTAGCAACGTCTTCATTCTAGTTCTACATTGTATCAAAGCCGGTCTTACAAACCACTCTAATTGTATCCTCTCTGTATCAGAGCTAGACTCTGGATTGTAGACCTAGGCCTATCTGATGAAAAAGTTGGCATTTCCTAATTGACTTCCATTTCAATTCATGGAATATGTATAACTGTATAATTAAGCCTGCATATTGTAAACTTTGTGTATCTCTTGGCCTAATATAAAGTAGCACATTTTATAGGCCTATAGGCATATCTGCACTGGGCATAGTTGCTGCCTTTATTTTATTAGGCTATGGCATTGTCAAATCCACAGCAATATGGCTAGTGTAAATTGGCCTATCAAACATTTTTCATAGCATTTCAAAATCCTCATCATTTGTAGGCCACTGGTAGTAGGCGAGTAATCAGGCCTATTCATTTGGCACATTTTTGTAGGCCTATAATAATAAAGGTAGGCCTAATTAATTAGTCATTTCTGTATGGTCATAGGTGCAAGTTTTGAACTGAACAGAAACTAGGCAATGCAAAGGCTCCTTTTGATCTTTGTCATATTTACCTTTATTCAGTGAACATAATGCATGCATGAAAGCGAATATAAGTCCACAACAACCTCTGCCCGTCCACACAGCATGAAAAATGACGTTTTCATTTGCTCAAAGCACAACCTGTGGATATCATTCAATATCTAGGCCCTGTTTTCGTTTGTTTTGTCCTGCTTTAGTAATATTTGCTCATCAATGTTGTATTGTGCTACAGAACAGCAACCTGCTGGAAGTTATCAGTTTAGCTAGTCACACATGTTACCATTAGGGCTGGGTATCGCAGCCATGTTCCTGTATCGATTCGATTTCGATTCGTAGGGCTTTCAATCGATTAATCACGATTCAATTCGTTTCGATTCGATTCATTCCGAATCGATTCAATCCGTTCTCTTCTTGGTGCCAGGATTTCCCCCAAAAGATGCTGTTGCCTATTTTTATATAAAAATGTCAAGGGCTGTGGCTTGACAGTGTTAACAGATTGCTAATTTGTAATAAGTAGGCCTAGGCCTGATTGACTAATACCTACTGGGTATTTTCCATAGACCTAAATTGAACAAAAAGAACAAAAAGAAAAAGAACCAAAAAAATCGATTTTGTGCCCTGTGAAACGATTATGTGAATTTCGATTCGATCGATCTCAATTATTTTACCCAGCCCTAGTTACCATACTGAAAAAATACTTATAATATTCCTTTACAGTAGGCCTAAATAAATGTCAAAAAAGCAACAACATTAATTGGCCTATATACATTTTAGCGAGGGTCAGCACACAGTTGGTAGGATTGGGGACTGCGAGTGACTGCAAGTTTGGACTCCAGGCTGGGTTCTACGCCAGCTGGTGGTGAGAAGGTGAATCGCTGCATCAGTGAAGTGAAGAACAGGAACAGCTCCATTCTGGCCAGCTGCTCTCCCAGACACACTCTTTTCCCTGAAAAAAGAAGGGAGACTTAAGGTTACACAACATGCAAATACTAAACATATGGGGAATACAATGACTTTTATTTCACATGTTCAAAAGGCTCATTCTACACTAACGAATTGCTGTAAACTTACGGACAATTTCCAAAAGTACACTACTGTTTCCATGTTAAACAGTTCAGTACTGTAATAAGAAGTGCATGATGAGAATTTTAACTTGAACATTTGGACAGAGGCCTTAAAACGCTGGGATGCTGTTTTGAATGACAGTGCACTGCAGTATTTTTGAAAATGTGGAATGAAAGAATGTTTCTTTCATTCTTTCTTTCATTCTTTTCAGCGGTACCAAATACAACAAAAATAGGAGGAAATGGCTAGAACAAGGAGACATCTAACATTCTGAAGAAGGAAGCCCTTATCCCTGACAGATTCAGAATTAATGAGAAGAATTTAATTCACAGCTTTTTGTGACTGCTTTGATACAGCAGTCACTCCTAAAAGCGCATATTCATAACAATTTCACTAACTCCTACAATTTTCCAAATGAAACATCTTGTGTGCAAAAGGACTTTGTAAGGTCTTGCTAAAAAAAACAAAACTGGCTAAAGTAGTCAAGAAAAACGGTACTATACTTGAACTATAGACTTGTGAAGACCGCCTCAACAGCAGGTGGTGATATACTACACCAGTTGTGAAACTTCAGTGCTCAAAAGAAGAAGAAAGAGTTTTGGTGAATGTCTTGTTTGACAGCCTTTCACCATAAAATCATTAAACAATAACGGCAAGCATCTGGAGTCTCTGCTGCCAACTCTTTACCGTAATCTATATGATTAAATAATATTTACCGTAGTCTGTATAAATATACTGTTAATTGTTGGTGAATGTCTGGTTTCACTATAAAATAATTTAAAAAATAACGGCAAACATCTGGAGTTTCGACTGCCAACTCTTTACTGCAATCTACAGAAATATAGTTTTTCTGAGGGCACAAAATGTACACATTTTATCAATGTTCCATCAAAGGCCCTTGTGTTTCCACAGAGTAGAGAGGAGTACACTAGGGTGCACATAAGCATCTTTAAGAAGGCAAAGTCTACTCTAGTTGTTTTATCAAAGTTTAAGTCTCTGAAGAAAGAGACAAAATGGTGAATGATTGAAACATTTTAACAACTTGTAACACTCCTGCTGGCAGGAAGCTGCTTCCATCCCAACCAATTTGTCAATCAATGCCTGGTCTCACCTGACTACTAAGGGCTGTTAAGTAATGATTTAATTACTGCTTGCACCTGCTTAATACCTGATCACTCTGGTCACATGGTACTCTTGAACCTCTATATAAACATGGATTTTCACTGTGCTGTGGTTGCTTGCCCACCTGCTGGCTGGCCTAATGTGGCTCAGCATAGCGTTTGCTTGACTACTTTGCAAGCAAGCTTTGCGAGCCAACAAGCTATGGCGTTTGCTACAGTAGCTTGTTTGCTACATCTGATGCCTTGCTTTGTGAGCTACCAGTTGTGAGCTAACAGTACATGTTAACTTGCTTGCTGTCTCGCACACTTTAGTGGATGAGGTTCCCTTAAGACCATTTCCCCAATGTTGTTTTCATTGAATCTTCATTATGGGACACTTCTGATCTTATATCCCTTCTATGACTTCATATATACATGCCCAGCTGACATTATCATTATCATGACCCATGTTAAGTTTCATCTTAAGATAGCAGTATGTCAGAATGGTTCAATGGTAAGAGTGTGTCAATCATGGTGGTGGATGAGAGGTGGGGCAGTACTATGATCAGGGTACCTCAATTGTGGTGGGGGAAGGGGGCATGACATTTATTTACTTATCCTCCAATTGCAGGTCAAGAATCAAACTAATTTCACTGTTAATTATACACTGAAGGGTTGTTTATTTTTTATCTTTCCATGATGTATAGTAATTGCCCAAGTGACAACCTTGTTTTGTATTTTCTGTACTTTCGTTCTGAGAAAGTAAAATCTTTGTACATATTAATACTGTTAAGAAACGGTAAACTGCTGGAGTCTCTGCTCCTAGCTATTTACCGTAATCTAGATAGAACAGACATATACTGTTTTCTGGTTGATCGCCTTCTACCGTAAAATCTTTTTGCATATGAACACCGTTATTACAACAGTGCATGTCTGGAGTCTCTGCTGCCTGGTCTTTGCTGTTATTTTACGAACCAATTTTTTACCCGTGACTAATCAATACCCAAATGCAATCAGTTTTTTTTTCATCCCTTCCCAGATCTTGCCCAGCTAATGGGGTATGGGTTTCTTTAAATAGGCTATTATTTGAAATGCCATAACATACTCCAAACATCATCCCAAGGTGTCGCATAATTCTATGTTGCATAACTTTTGGAGTGATACTTGGTGTATGTTGACATTTCAAACAAACCCATGGGGTAAACAAACCCATATCCATGCTAAGATCTTGGAAAGGGCTGAATAGAAAAAGGACGCATCATCTGGTACTGACAAGTCAGCAAGTAAGCAATGCAAATTGCATTTATAAATTGGCCTTAATTCTTTATAAGTACTCAGGGATTGCTACAACAGGTGGATTGAATTCCTCAGAGGTTGGATCTGCAAGACTGGACCCTCTTAAATACACACCCAAGGAAAACGGCAGGAAGGCCTCCCTCTTCCTGAACTTCCCCTCTGCATCGAGGAAGTGAGCTGGGTTGAAGGTGTGAGGGGTCTCCCACTCCTTCTCATCAAACAGAATAGAATTAAGGACGCCTGCAACCATTGTTCCCTGAGAAAGCAACAAAATACATAGCCATGAAAAACATTTACAGTCTAAATGTTACAATAACACTATGACATGACAAACATTTCCCATAAACTCCCATGTTTAAAATGTCAATGGCCACAAAATAAGATGGTTTACAGCCTTATTCAAAAACAATTTAAATCTCAGTGTAGCCAGTGCATATGATATACTGGCACCACAAGGCGACCATCTAGCCATAGTTTTAGGCCAATCCTCAAAACCCCAAATACAGACTCTGTATCCTCATAATGCACAACATTTTTCTAGTGGAACAATGCAATACTGTTGTCGTTGAAAATATTTTAATGCTGGAGTCTTTAGTAATGCATTACAATCAGGTCATTGCCATTGTTTTAACAGAAAATGTAAAACAGGCGCCGTGTCTCAAGAGATTAAAGCAGAACCGAGTCACCTTAGGAATAACATAGTCTCCAACTTGAGTGTCCTTTGTGGCACTTCTAACCAAGTTCAAAGGGAGGATGTTGCCAAGTCTCTGAATCTCATGGATCACAGCGTCCGTGTAAGGCATGTTCTCCCGGTCGGCCACAGAGGGCTGCCTTGAC
The DNA here is from genome assembly GCF_034702125.1 of Engraulis encrasicolus. Lineage (NCBI taxonomy): Eukaryota > Metazoa > Chordata > Actinopteri > Clupeiformes > Engraulidae > Engraulis > Engraulis encrasicolus. Next base: position 32,156,577 of record NC_085862.1, on the reverse strand, counting down.
GATCCCACCACTCGATCTATCTCCTCCTGCACCTTTCCTGAAAACGGAGCCACAAAATAATGGACATTAAAGTTATACACTTATGTTTTACATCTCACATGAATGTTTGGTGAAATCTGAGCAGATGATCTGTTTTCCTCACGCTGTATCTCTGGATACTTCATCATGTACAGCAGTCCCCAGGAGAGGGTGGTGGACGTGGTCTCAGTTCCAGCTATAAACAGGTCCAGGGTGCAGTAGCACAAGTTCTCCACGTTGAAACCTGCTGCTTCGTCATTCTTCCACTAGAGAAAGTCAAAAGTAAGTGTTTAGCAATTGGAGACATGTTAAGACGTTTTGAGGGGTGAGATTGTTGAGATTGTTACCGTGCCTGCACACGGGTCAACAAGTGAAGATAAAGATAGTGATTGATGTGAATGAGTAATAGTCCATAAAATAATGAAAAAAGAACCGCAACACCGATGCTCCCAATTACTACATTTTAATCTTGTGACGTCTGAGGAAGGGCCAGGGTGGCCCGAAACGTCACAAGATTAAAATGAAGTAAATGGGAGCATCGGTGTTGCGGTTCTTTTTTCATTATTTTATGAACTTAACGTCTTTTGAACCTGCACCCGAAAGCATCTGGATGTGCGTGAGATTGGACTTTGATAAATGAGTAATAGTCGACAATGGGAAAGAGTACATTTTGTATAACCTAGTAAACCAGCGCCACCCGCTGGACGCCAACATGTTTTGGCTGCGAGTAAATTACACATCCAATCTCACATTTAGGCTGGTTTATCAAGCTACATTTTGTATGGTCTTCCAAGTAACTGCCATACTGACTTGATGCACATTGTTATTTAATCTTTTTAACATGAGCCATTTGGTAGTGAGAGCAGTTCCACAAATATATATGTCTATGGCCAGTTCATTTGCGTCAAGTCATTTCTCTGTCCCTGATCTTGCCATCAGCCCATATGTTTGCTTGTCTTATCAATCACTAACCACCAAATCAACAGCCACGCCACCACACAATTTTGATTTGTCATACAAAGGCCTACTGTAAATACAGCCATTGTATTTGTATTGGATAGGCTAGTTGGCTACTGAACCTACCTTTTCCATTTCTCCAAGGAAGCAGTCAATATAGTCTCTGGGGTTTGAGGGATCGTAGTCTGTTTGATGCTCTTTAACTTTGGTCCTTACAAAGTCAATCACTTTATTCCAAACGGCAAACAGCTTCCTGTGAGGACCAGGAATTCTGCGCAGCAACCATGGAAACACATTGTATATCTACAGACACAACAGAAAAGTACAATAAATGAAGTGAGCGTATAGCAGAATCTGGGTTTTTTTGTTCATGTATCACAAGGGTATTGAGAGTACAATAGAGCAGAGTAGAGTAGAGTGGAGTGGAGTGGAGTGGAGTATAGTAACGTTATCGATTTCAAAGGAAATTAAGGCATCTAGTAACAGCCTACACATAATGCACATTGCAGGACAGATCAAACATGTTACACACAGCAGCTGCATACAGACATTAGGCAGATGAAGACTACTGCGGTCATCTGCATAAAGTACATGCTAACATTAACTTAGCTGTAAGAGAAGAAAAAGCAGACTGACAAAAATAAATGGAAGAGTCACCTGGGCCCAAATGTCAGCCTCTAGAATGAAGATTAAATTGATGTCCTTCAGGAGGGACTGGTACGTGTCGTTGGTGTACTCAAAACGCTCCCCAAACACCAGCACAGAGATGATGTTGGACACAGCGTTGTTAACGAGCCATTGCGGGTTAAAGGCCTTACCTAAAGTAGAATCAGAAAAAATGCTGTAAAGAGGACACGCATCTGAGTAATGTTAGACAAAAATTGTAGTAGGCAGCACGGACCATTTTTACATTGTGTCAAATTGGCAAATAGAACAATGCACTGCTAAGCGTTACAAAGACCCAAGTAGGCATACATAGGCCTAATTGTTGTTGCATGATAACAACAACAATAATAATAATAATAATAATAATAATAATAATAATAACTTGTAAATTGTAACTTGTAACTTGTAGCATATAACCAGAGTCCAGCAGGTTATGTTCCTTTCAGATCAAACGACTAAAAAGTCTGTTTTACACTGTTTAGGATTAAGGGGTTGCACTGGCAAGTTTCCTGAATTGTTACTTAAAATGCACTCATGTTAGCCTGATAAACCAGACTAACAAAACATTTTGCCGTCCAGAAAGTGGCGCTGGTTCACCAGGCTACACTCGTGTAGGATTTTTTTTTCTTATTTTGAGGTATAGACAGTGCCTTATTAATGTTAGTCATGATTGCAATATAACTTTGTTTCATTTGTAATTACCTTGCTCATTGCTAATTGCTTCGTTTAGATATCGGCATTCCAGAAGAATAGATGGCTCAAGGCTTCTTTTCCCCAATCCAAAGTTTCTCAGAGTGTGCAGCGCAAACCTCCTTTGCTGTTTCCAACTATATCCATTCGACAGTACAACACCTAAACAGTGAGTTAATCAGTGACAATGGTGTTTAATGTGTTATTGAGGCAGCAAGTCATTGGCAGACAAACAACATAACTTTTTTCTGTATTTGCACAATGATAGTAGCATCACAAAACAGAGCACATGATATTTCTGTGAGACAAAAAAAATGATTTGGCTATGTATTCACCTTTGCCACCAATAATATCATCAAATAAAGGTACGACTGGTCTGTCTGCAATATTGTCTCCTTGATATACTTCTTTCACTAGTTTATGGCCATTGAGAACCACAAGTCTTGGACCGAAAAGCCGGAAGTTGAATATATTGCCATATCTTCCTGCAAACTTGAAGAGACACAAAGAAACAGCAAAATAATACATTCTTTCAATTTTCCATTGCAGAGAAGTAATAGGATGATTCTCATAAATGTTGGATTTATCAAGTCACAGTCAGTGAAAAAAAATGAAATTGATAATCAATGTCACTGATTAGGGAACATTTATTTGAGATGGAGGGTATAGGCTACATTCATGCATTCAATCATTCAAAGCCAGAAGGAGCATTTGAAATTGGTGATGGTGATTGGTTAAAAAAGAGAGAGAACTAGTAACACAGATATTGGGTATTTCACAAAACCTAGTGCGCACACTTCCAAATGTATCAGCATAATTAGTCACACCCAGTGATTGGATACTCCATTGAGTTCATCCAAGAGTATCCAATCACTGGGCGTGACTAATTAGGCTTAGCACACTTGGAAGTGTGCGCACTATATTTTGAGAAATACCCATAATGTAGATCACTTAGATTATCAGGCTTCATTCAGGTGGCTATTCTTAGGTGCTGTTTCCACGTAGCAGGATATTTTTAGCAGGGTATTTTTTTCTCCTGCTACGTGGAAACGCAACATGTGGATAAAAAAAATCCTCCATTGTAACAAATGTGTTTCAGACCCACAGGATATTTTTTCTCCTGCACCTGGATTTTTAAATATCTACGTGGAAACGGAAGGCCAAAACCAATGCAAAACCAATACAAGCAGGAGAAAAAAATATCCACATAAATATCCAGCTACGTGGAAACGGCTAAATAATAATAATAAAAAAAGCCTAGCCAGGTGACAAATTAGTTAACTTAATAATCAGACGTTAAGGCATAGCCTACTTCAGGAAGTGACAACGAAACGAAAGATTCAAACAAGTTGGTTCTTCACGTTTTTTTTACTGCACATGTTAGGGTGGTGGTCCTGAAGTATATCCCTGATGTTGAGATAAAACGACCGCACGGTGGCAATAGAGATCCACGATTTACAGGGAGCGTATGTGCGCTTTGCCAGTCAGACATTTGGACACGCTTTCCAAAACACAACTAAACGTGTGGCTTATCCAAAATAAGATCCTCCTAGATCAACGGCTTTCCTTCGGTAGCCTAGATGCGTTTTAAAACGTTCCCTTGTTTTGTTCTGATTTGTACCCACATAAAACTCTTGCGGGAATGATTTAGCCTCCTACGCAGTCAACGGTTAGGACAGCACATTACTGTATTATAATTAGCCTACCTTTGCAAACTGGAGATGGGCTTTGCTGAAGTCAGTCAAGAGATGCAAGTGCCCTATGAAAGGCAATGACCATGGTCCTGGAGGAAAGTCCTTTGGTGGTTTAGACGTGATATAATCAACCAGGATGAGAAAAATTGAGAGAAAAAGTAAAAAGCTTTTTATGTCAACCAGTTCTAGAAGATGGGCTAACGCTGCCATTTCTCAAACCTCGACCATCACTTGGGAAAATCTGATCTTGAAGTCTCGCACGCAATGGTAGGTTTAAAGTTAAAGTTAAACTCCGCCTGCCCCATGCGACTGTACCTGCAGACTGGAGGCAACAGCCTACTGCAGCAATCTTTGTTTTGCAGTAGCCGCCTAGAGCAAATAAAGCACACAGCCCGTATCTCATTCACTGAAAAAGTAGGCCTATAATAACTTTAAAAAGCACATTATAGCAAATGAGACGACAAAATATAGGCTACATCCAATAAGTTCACTATTATTTACCGGTAAATACACTTAAACAACACACTAATAGGCTATAGGCCTACTTTCATGGAGCACACTGTAACCAATATCTTCACAGTCCACGTTTAGTGTATTTAGCTCTTTAGTGTATTGAGACCAACTAAATTACATTAAATTCTAAGAAGGCTACAGGCCTACACTTAAAAGAAGCATAGGCCTACTAGGAATTTACTTTTTCTTAGTACAAAAAGTATGAATGCTCTTATAACATGTTAATGCACTTCAGACACTTTCTATTATACTACACTGTACTAGTTTGTTTTGTTTTACCTGGGTAAAGAAATAAAATGTGCCAACAAATAAAATTCTATTGACTTTGAATCACTTGGGATGAAAGTGTCTTCTAAATGTCTAAAATGTCTAATTAACAAATGTTTTCTAAAAAAAAAGAAGAATTCTAATAACCTCAAGACTCAAGGAAATAGCAATATAGTGCACAGTAGCATTGGCAGTGTTAATGCCACACTTGTGGAGTGAAATGTTGCACTCTTCTTCTGGGCCTGCCAATGAAGTGTTGAATTAACATGGCAAAATTTACTGTTTTGCACTAAATGCACACCCAAGAAAAACGGCAGGAAGGCCTCCCTCCTCCTGAACTTTCCCTCTGCATCCAAGAAGTGACCTGAGTTGAGGGCTCTCCCACCACAGTAAGTGTTATCAAATAAGCCAAATCCCGGTTTGTACGAGCACCGCTGGTATTTGTAGATCCAGGCCTGCACAGTCCCACTATATTCCACCCCAAGTTTGACAACAGAGCAGACCTAGACTTAGAGTCAAATACGGTAGTGTCAAAAAATCAACTGTCGTCTATGTCCAGGCAAAGACCCCCATTTTCCCCTGGAACAAATATTCACTAGTTAGCTTGCTATACAATAAGCATAATTGACATGTGGTAGCCTCGGTCCCGGAATGCTCTAAGCTGAGATCATGTGGGATGAGATCCGCTAGCACCCCCCTGTGTGTAGAAGGATGGTAGAGTGGGACCAGATTTTGGGGAGGAGGTGGGACAATTTGCGCAAGGCAGGGGGATTACGTAAATCTCAGCTAAGGCGGGACCAGTAATGACAGCTACCGATCACTCCACGGGCTTCCTCCCGAACTATGATTGCATACAAACAACATTTAAAACAGTGCATTTACCCTTACCTTATCTCCATGGTGAACATAACATCCTAACACAGTGGTTTTCAACCTTTTTTGAAAAAAACGCCCCCTAGAGCTCATCCTATGCCTCCTAACGCCCCCTTGACCTCATCAAAAGCCTGCCACTGCCCCCCCCCTTACTATTAAATAAAATGGACTAATGCCCCCAATTACTAGCCTCGTGAGCCATCCTACTTACTTCCGCCAAAGGATTGGCTCCACTACATAAATACGAAATGAAATTGTAGTATTATGGGATGGTCAGGACCAGGCTACCCAATTACAGCTAAACATTGGCCCTGCTCAACTGTATCTTTCTCAACGTCCCCCCCTAGGGCTCACCAACGCCCCCATTGGAGCTGTACCGCCCCCATTGAGAAAGACTATCCTAACACAACATATCAACAGCTAACCATAACATCCCAATCAGTGCATACTAACATCAAATGAATGAATTTGAAACAAAACATGCCACTACTGCAGTTTAAAGTGTGGTGTGAGCTCTTGTTCACCATCTATTTTGACTTGGTGCCCCAAGTGGCTGACTGCTTGTCTAGCCATGTGACAAGGTGTGTGCATCTGCATCTCAAGTGATTATATGACCCATTAAAGAAGTTTATTATATGGTTGTGACGTCATCTGTCGAATGCTCCATTCATTTCAACGGGGCTCCCCAACGTTCGGACGTCTGTTATTTTTCGATAACGGACGGGTTGGTCTATAACAGACCGCTGTCAATGGCAACAAGACTTTTCACTGCTAAAGCGACTTTTCAACAAGACTCTAATCAGCTGCTGTGATAGACAGCACCCGTTGTCCTGGCTACCGCTGTCAATGGCAACAAGACGTTCACTGCTAAAGCCACTGGCTTGTATAGGCCTACAAGTCAGTGGCTAAAGCGAATGTTTCATATCACTCCGCAGGGGGTCAGGTCTTTTGTCACTCTAATCAGCTGCTGCGATAGACAACACCTGTTGTCCTGGCTAGCCTACCTAGCTGTTGCCTAGCGGTGTTCCACAACGGCGCTGTTTTGTTTTGCGCAGCAACAATCTTAACATTAAATAGGTCTAAAGAAATGTCACCGCATGTGTGAATCATTTAAGTATATCCATATAATAAGCGGGTTAACTTTCGGCGAGTCGGTCGCTTTGTGGAATAGCAGCACTTCAGAGAGAACAAGACCCCTCCGCTCCGCGTCGGGGTCTAAAGATTCTCTCTGTCGTGCTGCTATTCCACGGTAGCGACCTTCTCGCCGAACGTTAACCCTTACTGAAATGCTGCCGAGAAACCACCATGAATATGATTATAATGGCAACCATTATGTGGTTGTAAAGAAATCAATTAATTAGGCCTTCAAGGATTCAAGGATGTGTATTTAACACATCAATAAAGACTTGTATTGAAATGTATGGCCGGTGCAAAACAAGTGTGCAAAAGAAAGGTGTGTGTGTGTGTGTGCGCGTGTTCAATCAAATGAATTAGGAGGAATTAAGTAAGCAAATGGCGTGAGGAAAAGAAGCTCTTTCTCAGTCTCTCTGTTCTAGCTCTATGACAGCACAGTCGCCTTCCAGATCTCAATTTCATTCAAGCAGTGATAATGAGCAAACTTTGCCATACATTTTTTTTTTTTTTTTTTTACAATAGGCTATTCATACCGAATGGCCTTTACTCCCATTAGAGCTGACCCATGTCAAGCATGACCAGACATTTTCCTAAACTATTTGAGCATAAACAAATGCCAGTAGGTCCCACCCCCGATGGCCCCTCACCCCGACAGAGTCTCTAGACTAGAGGGCGTTGCATAACATGCACTGCACAGCCCAATATCAACACTGTCTCTTTGGGTTCAGAAGAATTTGTATAGCAAGACCCTCTCTGTGTGAGCACAAGCAGCCATGATTGTGCACTTGTTGCTGGATCTGCTTGATTTAAAGGGGTGGCTGATTTTTCTGTGCGTTCTCCTCATTGTGGTGGATGTCATCAGAAACAAGGACCCTCCAAACTATCCGCCCGGACCCTGGCCTCTCCCAATTGTTGGCAATGTCTTCACAGGGCAGGATTTCCAAACGATGGACAAGGTAAGAAAGCAAACGGAAACTTCAAGCACAATACTGCTTCGCAAATTTGTATTGCACACTCTGAAAATCTGTCCTTGGCATTAGACTTGATTATGACTTGAATTCTAAAGATATGCATATGTGTCATCATCACACATATGTATTAGTTTGTTATTGCATTGCATTATGAATGTTCAATATAACGTGCATTATGGTCGGCTGATGAATGTGCTTGCAGTGGCTGGCATGTTCTCATAGTCTATTAATGACATATACAATAAAACATGTATTCAAGATGGCATATCTTTATGGCTTATCTAGGGATTCAGTGTCATTGTCCACTGTCTGTGTGTGTACTCTACTTTACTAAAAAAAAAAAAAACCCTTCTTTGCATATTCACTTGTTGTTCTGTATATTGCCTGTGCACTCTGTATCTGCTAGTGATGTTGGCTATGATTATGTCCTCGTTGCTAAGTCGCTTTGATTAAAAAGCATCTGCCAAATGTAATGCAATGTAATGTAATGTCTGTTGTTGATGTGGTTAAGCTTGCAGAGGAATATGGAGAGGTGTTCAGCCTGAGGTGGGGCAGTGAAAAGACAGTCTTTATATCTGGATACAAGATGGTGAAAGAGGCCCTGGTCACACAGCTGGACAGCTTTGCAGACCGGCCTGTTGTCCCTCTTTTCCACAAGGTCTTCAAAGGAATCGGTAAGTCAAGGACCTGACGCATTGTTAACGTTGCCCCATAATGCACACCATTTCACAGGTGGAACGCTGCAATAGTCATTGGAAAGTTACTTGCATAGTACTACAATACCATGACATAACACAGGGCCTTTAATTAATGCATTACGACTTGGTCATTGCCATTCTGGTAACTGGAAATGTATAACGCTGTGTCAAAAAGGGTGAACATATAAGCTACTAATTTTTATTCAAGATTCTTTTTTTATCTATCTCGAGGGAAATACAGTACATCTTGAACATACACATAGCTACCATATAAGATACGAATTTACACTACAGAATATAACTTACTAATATGGCATGCATGCATTCCATTGCCATGCTGTAGCCAGGGAAATTGACAGGGGTGGGGCAAACGGGCCAGCAGTCCCCAGTCCAGAGAAAAGGGGGGCCCCAAATTGGTTCCCTGTTCAACTGTATGTATATCGACAGTGGGGACCCATAAGATGACTTTGTCCCGGGCCTGGCCAAAGCTGTCAGTGGTTGTAGCAAAGGGGAGGAGAGTTGCCCCTGAGCTGATCCACTTGAACGATATTCCATCCATGACTTGTTATTAATCCTCCTTCATCTCGTCATCTTAGGGATCGCCTTAAGCAACGGGTACATGTGGAGGGTGCAGAAGAAGTTTGCCTATGCCCATCTGAGGCACTTTGGGGAGGGCAAGAGGACACTGGAGCTGCACATTCAGCAAGAGTGCCAGTACCTCTGCGACACCATCAAGGAGGAGCGAGGTAGGAGACAGCTCAGTAATGCACAGTGTTGCTCAGGAAAGTAAACGTTTCTGTGTTAATTCAACAATTAGAGACTAATTTAACACTATAAGCCCTATTTCCTTAAGTGTTGACCACTGGGCAAAATAAGTAAATTCTGCAGTGTTAATCTGATAGCCTGATTATCATTGACGTTCAAATCTCTATGAGACTTGGTCTGACCAAGAGCATAACAAGTAACATTTCCCAAACGGCATGGTTGACCCGCCTCCCTTGTTTGCTTATGGTTGTTTGCTTCCAATCCCTACACAGCAGAGGCGATTCCTCTTTGAGTACAAGGGAGGCGCCGCCTCCTGTCCAAAATCACGGAGAATAGTATGTAAACTAATGCTTTACACAACTTAATAATAACATTGCTATTTCAGACCCAGCTCCATAGAAAATGCATGTGCTCAACTTAGAGATGAAACCAATCTGTTATAAGATCCCGAGGCTCGCACGAGTTTTTTTCCGCTCATGACAACGCAAGCGTGTCGAGTCTCAATGGACTTCAATGGCATGTGGGATTGTACGATTTTTCAATGGCAAAATGCTAAACGGTCATTGGCTATTGCCGTGAAATTTTTTTGATTTTGAGACTGAGCCTCACTGGGAGTGAATGGAGAAGAGAGGGGAGGGGGGAGGGACCGGAGACTGGAGCTCCGACTTGTGATTGGGTGAACCCCGTGTCAGTAGGCTACAGTTGATTTCATTTCGAAATGCGGATATGTTATTAATTTGACTGAGAAGTTTCGTCGTGGTAACCAGTGGGGAAGCTATTCATTGCGGTGTACTCCAGTTTTGTGTACATATTCTTGTAAACCTAGTGACACTAGTGTTGCGAATAAAGTCTTAGTGGCATGTCCTTATCCTTTTTAATCTCCCAATTCAAAAGTTGAAGTTGCCTACTTTTCGTTAGGGCTAGCTTGCAAGAAAGAGCTATGCAAAATGCCAAGCATTGTGGATTAAATTCTGGCGAATTCCAGTCGTCCTTATGAGGAGAAAATGAATATCAAGGAGCAGAGCAGAGCACTGCCTAATATTGACTTGGTGAAAAAGGTAGGGAAGAACAACCGTTTCTTTTGAGCTTTCGTGGTGTCTTATCAACTGGTTAACTGCCAAGTCCCGTGAGTGGCGAGTCCTTGTTTCCTACTGTGTTGGCAATGTCTGGTAAATAATTAAAGATTTTGCGACCTCTAGTGGTAAGTTAAGCCGTGCACCCAGTAATGAACAAAGACAACGAAGGCAAACTAAATCACATCATTGTGGCGGAGGTAGGCCTAATGATAATAATAATAATAATAAAAACATTTCCCTATGAATAGGCTACAAGGGGGATAATGATTAATGATTAACACATTGTTTCAACAAGAGTCCTTTAGTGTGTGAGGCCATATGTGGCTCAGGACCAATGTAAGATGTGTGTCAAAATCCCCCCCCCCCCTCCACCTTTATTTTTGTGTTCTGGACATATTGTAATTGAACAGCCTCCCCTGTTTGACAGACTACCAGCCGCCACTGCTACACAGTGAAAGTATTTCCCGTATTTTCGGGAACTCAGAAAGTACTTGCATTGCTCATGACCTAACTAGTTGCAACGCCAAAGGTGTTGCGTCACTAGGAGGGCGCGGCCTGGCTATTAATCGGACTCTCTTTTACTCTAATACTCTTCTAGTGGGCCCCACTCTCTAAGTGTCAATAATCAGCACTGCAAAACTTACTTTGTGAAAGGAACCCATGGCAAAGTAGCATATTATTATGCCAAAAGAAAATTAGGCATATTTATTCCTAGGAACATGTAACCATTCAAACAAGTGGCCTATTAATGCAATGTGCTGTGCTTTCATTATTGAATTGACATCTAACGTTGGCAGAAATATCAAACTAGTACAGTGCATGTAGAGTAAGTGCAAAACTGCTGAAAGTCATGTCACTTAAAAACAATGCCACATATCATTTGGGTAAAAGGATGACAGCTGTTGGTGATTACTAATGGAAGCCTGTAGACACTTCATACAGTGGTCACATTGGTCATTCAATGTCTTATTCTTGACATGTAATTTGTGCAATGTGAAGGGAAACAAATTCGCTTGATGCAAATTTGCACCACATTAGGAGAAAAGGTCTTCTCATAGGCAGATCCAATAGCCTAATAAACCAGCACCACCTGCTGGATGCCAAATGTTTTCGGCTGCGAGTGGTCTAGCATCGGATCGGTCGAACATTTTGAACACATTGCCCTGAGTCTGGCAGACCAATCACAACGCAGAGATTTGTTTTGAATTTGTTTTGAATCAAAGCGGGCTGGGTTTTGAGGGAGTGACGACGAAGCTCGCAACGTTGGGAAAACACATCAATGAGAAAGAATGCTGATTGGTCAGAGCGCCGTCCTATAGGCACAGGCACAGTTTGAAAAACAACAGGTTGTTCTCATCAACAATCTTCGGATGTATCATTCATCGGCTGGTTTATCAGGCTACAGATCCAATACTTTACAATGACCTTCCATCATATGTGTACATTAGCACACTCAACTCTATATCAGCCTGATCTCCAAAAATTCAGTGCTCCTGGACACGGATGTTAAGGACACAAAATCTGTGTCCAGGAGCACAGATTTTGGCAAAATTCCGTGCTCCTGGACACGGAATTGTTTTCCGTGATGGAGACACGGAAGTGCTTTCTATATTCCCACAGCACTGTGTTAACTCTATCATTAGAAAATACATACCCAATGCTAATCCTAAACAAAATAATGCTATAGCAATTTAAGTTGTGCCCTGACCAAAACATTCCCTAACCTTAACCTGTCATTAAAGACATATTTTTGAGAAATACCTTTTCCAGTTGGTTGATAGGCTATCAAATTCATTAATGAAAGAATACTAGCTGTGCCCAGACCAAAACAATCCCTAACCCTAACCTGTCAGTAAGAAATGTTTTTTTGAGAAAAAATATTTGAAATTGGAAAAATCCTGAGAAAACACAAGACTGTGGAAACATAGAACTGTGGGAGTAGAGAGAGCTCTTCTGTGTGTCCATCACGGAAAATAATTCTGTGTCCAGGAGCACGGAATTTTGGCAAAATCCGTGCTCCTGGACACGGATTTCATGTCCTTAAAGCGATGGTTCGGAGTAGAATCACCCTAATGCCATTTGAACCGTGACACCCATCCACCTTTACACCCGAAGTGTTTTCTGCCGCAGACTTACATCAACAGAGTTGCCTTGTTATTCGATGTTTATTCCGGTTAGCTTGACTCAAGCGCATATGGATACTGGGCACCGTCTCCAAACTTTCCCCACAAAAATAACATGTCATTACACCAAACTTCTGCAGTAGCACAAATATGGTCTGTACTCACGAAACGAAGCATTTGGAAGTTTGGAAATAGTCCAGGAGTTTAGTATTATCAACACAAGCTGAATAGCTTCTCTGCTGCTAAAGCTGTGCCAACGTTACTTCCGTCATATGAGACAAGCCCGTAAAAGTCTTCAACAAACTTCCAGACGAGAGTGTTAAAAAAGTTTTCACTGAATTGTGATTAAGGCTTATATTTTCAAGGCAATACTTAAAAGATATTTCAAATCTTACCTACTATCAATTAGACAAGGATTTTCGTTATCAATACTGATGCTGAATTCACTTTTCATTGTGCATATTATGAGCTTCGTTGAGGACTCTTACATGCTTGTCTTAGATGACGGAAGTAACGTTGGCGCAGCTTTAGCAGCAGAGAAGCTATTCGGCTTGTGTTGATAATAATAAACTCCTGGACTATTTCCAAACTTCCAAATGCTTCGTTTCGTGAGTACAGACCATATTTGTGCTACTGCAGAAGTTTGGTGTCATGACATGTTATTTTTGTGGGGAAAGTTTGGAGACGGTGCCCAGTATCCATATGCGCTTGAGTCAAGCTAACCGGAATAAACATCGAATAACACGGCAACTCTGTTGATGTAAGCCTGCGGCAGAAAACACTTCGGGTGTAAAGGTGGATGGGTGTCACGGTTCAAATGGCATTAGGGTGATTCTACTCCGAACCATCGCTTTAACATCCGTGTCTAGGAGCACGGAATTTTTGGAGATCATGTTGTCTATATAGGCCTGTATACATGTTTTTTTAAACACGGTGTTGTGAGGAGGGGCAAGACACTGGCAGCCAACCATGTCAGCTAATTTTTTGACCGACAGCGGTTTCCAACAATCAGACGTTGAGTTGTGCTTAGCCAGGGTCGCACAACCAGGGGAAAACAAAAATTGAAAACCCATGTATATCACAATCACTATGTAAAGACTTCAAGAAATTCACCCTTTCGAATTAGCTTATAGGCCACCATATTAATGTTCTTTTATTGTTGGAAATGTTACATACTTACTTACTAACTAACTCATTCATTTATTTATGCTCTGAAGCTCCATTTGATCCTACGTTCACACTGAACAGTGCAACAGGAAATGTGATCTGTTCCGTCATTTTTGGCCGTCGGTACGAGTACAACGAAGAGCGGTTCCTGAACTTCCTACGCAAGGATGCTGAGGCGGTTATCCTGGCAGGGAATGCACAGGCACAGGTCAGAATGCAGACCAACACTTGCTGAAGTGCACATCCACACAGACAATTTTGGAAGGGAAATTCACCCTTTGTTTAACCCTCAGTATCAACCCATGCGGCTCTGTCTTTGTTTCCCAGCTGTACAATGCCTTTCCTGGGCTCTTCCAACATCTGCCAGGGCCTCATCAGACCATGTTTTCCTGCTATCAGGAGGTAACAGATTTCCTGCGTCAGGAGATCATGAAGCACGTTGAGGACAGAGATCCGTCAGATCCGCGTGATTTTGTGGATGTCTACCTTGGTGAGGTCGAGAAGGTGAGATGTCATTGGTGTATTACAGAGGTGGGGAACCTTAGAAATTTTATTTGCAATACATTGCATACGTTTTAAAGGTGGCTGCCTTCAATATAGGCCTAAAGTGCAGGGGTTTGTGGTCATAGTACGACCCTTGGAGTACTTTTAAGTGGCTTCTCGAAGGAAAAATGTTCCCCACTCCTGGTGTATTACATAATGTACGTTGAGTTAAATAATGTGCGTTTTGATATAGACCCATTTAGGGACATTATTATACAATCCCATCCACAAAATGTTATGAAAAAAAAGCAGAAGGGGGGGGCATTTGTAAGATTTTAGTCAATGTCAATAGAGTTACACTAAACTGAGGTTAAAATCATGTAGAAGAAGTGGAGATATCCACACCAGAAAATCCCTCCGTCTCCCTTACAAATTGCACCCATATGTTATCGTTGTAAAGGCATCTTCACCTTAGAGACCCTTCAACCTCTGTCTCTTAATGCCTTGCAGAGCACTGATGGAGAGGCAGGCTTTAACCTGGAGACCCTGGTGGTGTGTACCCTGGACATGGTAGAAGCAGGCATAGAGACGGTGGCCACCACCCTTCGCTGGGGCTTGTACTATATGATGATGTACCCCGAGATACAGGGTAAACGGACAGACCACATGTTCTCTTAGTCATGACCATTGCATCACACTGACGCTTCCAGTAACATTATAGAATAACGGTCCCTTAAAAAGCTTTATTTTACTAACATTTATTAATGAACTACACTAATTATGAACATAAAATGTATACATGTTTGTAAATGAGTAAGAACCAACCTGTTGGTCGCATAGAGACCTGGAGGATGGATGACTGAGTTCAGTTGTATGTGCGTGTCCTTGCCTGACGCCTCTATATCCAGTGTTTTCATGTCTTTTACTCTTTGGTGGACAAACTTCCAGGACAGCTGCTGCTGCACTGTGTCAGCTCTGTTTACACAGTATGTTTTGTTGACTATTAGTCCATTATGTGCCTAAAACGTGTTTATAAAGCTTTTTAGTGACCCTTATTCTAAAGCAGGGCTGGACTGGCCATAGGGCATACAGGGCACTTGCCTGGTGGACTGTTGAAGATTTTGGCCTGGCATTCCCCTATGAAATGGTATCAGTCCTCATGCCGCTACAGCAAACCTCTCCGGGTCAGATTTAAATATTAATTTGGATGGAGGGGTGAAAATAAATATTGAAGACATCACATGACTAAAAAGGTTGTTACAGGCTTCATTGTCTCTCTCAGTGCCTGGTGGACCAGTCTTGGCTGATTTGTCATCCCAGCCCAGCCCTGTTCTAAAGTGTTCCATCCAAACCATCAGTACCAGGTCTAGTAGGCCCTGTGGAAAGGGTTGTGTTTCATATGAAATTGCACAACATAGAAATTAAATACTTCAAATCAAACAGAAAGGTGCACACCTTGCATCAAACTGTTTTGTTTTGGGCACAAAAATAAAACAGTTTGATGCAAGGTGCGTCCCTTTCTGTTTGATTTGAAGCATTTCATTTGGGCCAGCACCCTAAAAAGTAATCAAGAAACCCTGAGTGAAGCCTGCTACCTGCCTAATAAGACAACATAGACTTTTCAATCATGATTGACATGATTGACCATGTTTCTGATTCGGAATAACCTTTGATAAACAAATGTTATGAGGAAAACTCTGATTACACCTTATATATGTATTATTTTGTAAGTATTTTTCAAGTTATTGATGTGGTAACAAAAACAAAGCCTGTTTTTCTTTATTTTTTTCCAGAAAAAGTCCATGCTGAGATTGACACTGTAATTGGCCAATCACGATTGCCCAATATGACAGACAGACCCGACTGTCCATACACTGAAGCTGTCATTTATGAAACACAAAGATTGGGCAACGTGCTTCCACTCGGATTTCCCAAAATGGCCTCCAAAGATACCACACTGGCTGGATACTTCATACCCAAGGTACATGACCAGTGAAGTGAAATTGAAAGCCCACCTTGGAAACTCCTATTGCCATTTGTGACACAGCACTCCACAGCACACAACACAGTGCAAACAACAAAATTGCATTTATGCTTCACCCATGCAAGGGGCCAGCCCAAAACGGTGCCCCAAGGGAGCAGTGCAGCAGGATGGTGCCAATAATGAGAATATAATGGGAATATGGTTGTGAAATTCAAATAGTAGTGGAGTACTTAGTGTGTGTGCTGAATTTTAGTCTGTTTTTAAAAAATAAATATTGGGTTTAGCCCGTGACTTTGTTCCAGATGATGATTTTGGCCCTCTGTCAATTTCAGTTTGACACCTTTGCCCTAACCGCTTACACATGACTGCCCTGCCCTGCCCTGCCCTGCCCTGCCCAGTGTGACCGGGGCCAGATTAATGCACAGGCTAGATATGGCTACAGCCTAGGGCCCCTGATTGGCCAATAGTGGAAAATTTGCAGAACTGTGACAAGATGCAATATTGAAAATTTAATCTGTTGTGTAGAGTAAAATTGGCAGACATGCCATCCTTAATTCCTAGCTCATAGTTATGACATTGTATGTAAATTGTCTTTTGGGGGGTACAGCAACCCGTAGCCTAGGGGCCCCAGGCCATCTTAATCTGGTCCTGAGTGTGACCTTAGTTTCATAGCACTCCCCTGTTTAAGGAAAAGCCCTGGTCGAATACTCATACTCAACGTAACAGACCCTTCCAATCATTTGCCTTAGAAAGTTATTGCAGTCGAACCATGGTGTTCCACTAAGTTTCAGCACTGAGTTTCTAGATTCAGGAATTTCTTTTTCAAATGTGTCTTTCTCAGGGCACAGGAATCACAGCAAACCTCTCTTCTGTGCTACATGATAAAAATGAATGGGAGACTCCTGACATCTTTAACCCCCAACACTTCCTGGATGCCGAGGGACGTTTCCGCAAGAGAGACGCCTTTCTGCCATTTTCTGCAGGTGACCAAATACATATTTTGTTTCTTTTACAGAAATGCAAAATTATTTTCATAAGTGTCTTACAAACACAGGAATGGAAGTTGGAATGGAAGCACCACTGAGTACCTACATGGGTGTAAACAGGGTAGCTGACATCTTTAGCCAGGCCTGGCACAAAATCATCTTAAAAGGCCCCAATACATTAACCTGGTTCTCACGCGATGGTTGTTACCAACCATCTGGAACTTTGTCCATAGCTTAGCTCTGGAAAGGCGTAGGTGTGTTAAAAACAGCTCGAACCTAATTGGAGAATTCACATGGCTTTTTTTGAATCACGTACTACTTCAACCACTGACTTGTATATACCCCGCCCAGTGATCCCGCCCCACGATTCTGATTGGACAGGCTGTGAAATATCTGATTCCGTTCGGGCTCGTCTGAGATTTCCAGACCCTCGTGCGAGCTCACAAAGTTTAAGGAAGATGAACAAAGCACGAAGGGTCTGCGTGAGAGCCAGGCTACCAATACTGTACATACAGTACAATACATCTTAATATATAGAACGGAATGGGAACCCCAATGTTCGGGCCCCTCTCTGGGCCCGGTGCAACTGACCTAAGTTTTGAATTAACACTGCATTTTTTTACGGTGTACTTCAAATTCTCTGTGTCTGAATATCAGATGTTGATGATCTGTGTTTACGTGGTGTGTGCAGGGAAGCGAGTGTGCCTGGGAGAGCAGCTGGCTCGTATGGAGCTCTTCCTGATGTTCGCCTCGCTCCTGCAGAGGTTCACCCTCTCCCCAGAGCCAGGGGTGGAACTCAGCCTGGAGGGAACGGTGGCCTTCACCTACTCACCTCCGCCCCACAAGATCTGTGTCACGCCTCGCTGATGCCACTCCTGTCCTGTGTGTGGGGTGTACATTTATTGCTGGCTCCCCCTACAAAAAGCCCACAAATGCTTGTGCACTCGCACGCACACACGTGCGCACACACACACACACACACACACACACACACACACACACACACACACACACACACACACACACACACACACACACAAAGACATTTTCAAGTGGACACGAATGAAGACGCTGGAGATCTTCATCTTGAAATACTGTATATAGAGAGCTTAACCCATTGATGCCTGATGACTCGTATTTGTTGTTGGGTGCCTGGAGCAACATACACACTGCATTCAGGCTCATGAGATTTTAGCTTTTTTAATAAAAATGTGGGTATTTTACATATTCTAATGCACGATGGGGGTCTTTGGGTTTAAATGCAACTTATTTCATGTTTTTATTTGCATCAGAGGCTGAGATACTTAGGTTTTTATAGGCTGACGGCAACTTTCCCAACAAGGGCTTCCCACCAATTCGGGACCTCAGACCGACGTGCAAACTAGGTCCACTAGTTGGACATCTAATTATGACCCCATTATTACATCAAATTGTAGTTGAACATTTGGACGTCAGTATACTGTAGGTCACTTTTTTGGACGTCTAAAACAGGTGCAGGGAATTTACATGATATAAGCAATTTATTCTACAATTTCGTAGCCTTCATTGACAATGACAATAAACTCCTTGAATCTTGAATTAGAAGTAGTGGTATGCCTATGCTTAGTTATTTTTCGGTTGGTTTCACAATCTAAGGTGAGTAAGTTGTAACCTAAGGCCAGCCCAGTGTGACATGTATTTGCATGTACCTTCACGTCCCTCTATGGAAGCCAATATCAGAAAAACAACAAAGGGAATCAGAAACAGCTGTAGATTACACCCATTGGGTCTATACACCTATTCTCTGCAGAATACTGGATCAAGCATTTACATGCAAAGAAAGGCTCTAGCGTCATTTTGAATGTTTACTTAGAGATCAGTGCCTAGGCTCCATGGGCCACACCGGAAAGGAGTGTCATGCAAGGACTTGGCCATGCCAGCAATGCCGAACTACAAAGAGTACAAAAACACACACGAACAAAGGTGTTTTCAAGATAAACAATGGAGGTGGACACTGGAGAAGATGCTAGAATTGCTCTCACGTCTAAATGCATCTAATTTTTGATTTTCTTTTGCATGCACTGTTTATATTACATATTGTAATTCACGTTAAATAAAAGAGTCTACTTTTAAATATGTGGTGTTGTGAAGTAAATAGTTACAGAAATGTGTAGAAAAGTATTAAAGATGTGTCATTCATTATATTACATTAATTACTGATTTACTATTGATTAAATATAATATAATAGGCATACTAGATTGCAGGAGTATAATTTGAAAGTAAATACTATTTCGGTGTAACTACTTCATTAGATTCAGTGGAATGGTGCATAAACTATTTAAGATCATGTACTAATGTTGTAATCACATCAGGCAGAGTAGCCTATGTCTACCTCTGCTTTATACTCCTGTGGCAGATTGCAGCCAGCTGTTTATGTGAGTTGAAATGAGTACAGTGAAGAATGTGCGTGCACTCCTATTCACCCCCGGACTTTCCAGGAAAAGAGGAACTCGGCTTGCATAAGAGCCCCCGCCCCCTCCTTCCCACCCTTCACATGCACACACACACACACACACACACACACACACACACACACACACACTCTCTCTCTCTCTCTCACACGCACACACACACACGCACACACACACACACACACACACACACACACACGCACCCACGCAAACACACACACCCTCTCTATCTCTCTTTCTCACGCATGCACGGACTCACACATGCACAGTTTGTCAACAGAACTGAACAAGGCCCTTCCTGCTTTGTCTCCAACAGAGGCCACTCACAAAAGTGCAGCATTTTACTGAGAAATACTGATAGAAATGTGATCCTTGCCACATTAGGTGCACGAGAGAAAACAAGCTTATGGTGTGTTCCCTCTTTAGTTGTACTGTACTTCGACAAAAATGTATTTTCTGACCATCTGAAACGAATGGTTAATATGTGCTTACCATTATAAATGATAAAAATATAATTGCAAACATAACTAACTGGCATCTATACTGTCAATTCAATGTGCATAAGTGAAAACTATCAAAATAGTAATGCACACATGTACTGCACACACACACACACGCACACACGCGCGCGCGCACACACACACACAAACAGATATTGTATGATTGGATTGTTGACCAGGTGAAGGATGCATACAATGCATATATATTCAATGCATAGGCCAGAGGTTCCCAAACTTAACCATAGCAAAGCTCCCCAAATAGATACCCATGGGCCCCCATGGGTCATGCCATACTATTTTGTCTGTGCACCCCCTTTCACAACCATAGTCTATGCATGTCTGTGTGTCAGTGCCCCACTGGGATATATAAAATAACAATAAGTTATGTTCAGAGACACAATAATGCATAAATTAATATAATGCCGTGCGTAAGTAATGGGACTATTGCTTTATTTATTTTTGATTATTTTGGTGGACATCTATTTTTCAGTTACATAATTTGGTTTGCTATAACCTACTTTTTGTTTCAACTTGCCACGGACCTCGTAGCACCCCTACCTGGTTCCCAGCCCCCACTTTGAAATCCACTGGCACAGGCAACACATTCTCTCAACAAAATTCAACTTCCATGATGTCCCAGCTCACCATGACTCAACAGAAAGTATTTTACGACAGTGGTCATACTTTCCAGTGTCACTGCCCAACCCTGAATTGACTGTAAGGGTAGGGCAGGATAAGGTAACCTTTTGCCTACTCAGACAGGACATCTCAGCTGGTATTATTAGCCTAAGTGAAAGTTGAGGTTATTATATATATTAAGAAGATAAGCATAGCACACAAATAGGTCTACTTATCACTCTGCATTAAGATTCATAATTAGAAGAAAGCATTCTACACACCATTGTGTGCTGTATGACCTAGTAGGCTGGCCATCACTAGATATTAGACGGCATAAACACTGGCTTTTATTTGTATACAAGGCCATAGTTGGCCAGCTCCCCTTGTATATACAGAGCCTTTTATCTTTTAGCAATCAAGGATATAACCTACGCTCAAGTATCTACATTGTTTTAAATGTCCCCATAATAAAAACAGAATTTGGTAAAACTGCTTTTATTCATTGAAGCCCCAACTCACTGGAATGAGCTTCAGAAATCTCTTAAGCTTGCTGTTTTTATATCTGTAGCTGAGTTTAAAGCCTATCTAATGACACTTTTAAATCTGTCTGCGCTTGCTTTTAATCTTGTAATCTCCTTTTAATCTTGTTTTATGTTTATTATTTTATGGTTTTTATTGTGTAATTTTATCTCTTCATCCATATTGATTTGTTCTGTTTTGTCTGTGTCCTGTCTGTAAATGTAATTGTGATGTGTAGGTTGGCCAGGGCTCACTTGTAAAAGAGAATTTTATTCTCAATGTGATTTTATTTCCCTGGTTAAATAAAGGTAAAATAAAAAAAATAAAAAATAAAATAAAAATGTGTTTGAGGCGCATTATCATGAAGTTTACAATATACTGTATGAGACAAATAATCTGTGAAAGACAACATGAGTAGTGGTGCAGTTAAAGTAAGGATGAGCTACACGAATGAGCTTGTGTCTGTAAAAGATTTACAGGCACAAAGTGGTATTTCCACAGATAATCTAGATGTGCTGTGATTGCACTTTGACATTGGCTAAATTCTATGTAGCCTATCCAATGTAACAATGTCCTCAATTAGGCTAATGGTTAATCAGGAGGAACAGATAGGCCTGTGGAATACCATCAATAGGCTATATACTGGTTAACAGATAAATATCATGGGCAGTCATGGGTGAGCGGTTAGGGCGTCAGACTTGCATCCCAGAGGTTGCCGGTTCGACTCCCGACCCGCCAGGTTGGTGGGGGGAGTAATCAACCAGTGCTCTCCCCCATCCTCCTCCATGACTGAGGTACCCTGAGCATGGTACCGTCCCACCGCACTGCTCCCCATGGGGCACCACTGAGGGCTGCCCCCTTGCACGGGTGAGGCATAACATAACGGTGAGGCATAACGTTGTGTGCAGTGTTCACTTGTGTGCTGTGGAGTGCTGTGTCACAATGACAATGGGAGTTGGAGTTTCCCAATGGGCTTTCACTTTTTCTTTTTATATGGTCGTCAAATCAAGTCAAGTCTGCTTTCTTCTGCTTTCTTTCTACAGTTTCTTCAAATGTGGACATTGTGTTTCAATCCCATGCAAAGAGTCAAGACATACACAAAACTGACATTCAGACATCAAATGCAAGAAAGGGTCAGTAAAAAATGTAACAAACCTAATAGGCCTAATAACAAAGTAGCCTAGTAAAATAACATAGTAGCTTAAGGGTTTGATGACTAGGCTAGTATGGTAGGCTAGTAAAAATATTCAGTGACTAAGTCAGAGATTAGGCCCAGCCTACCGTAGCCTTGTCTAGTTTTTAAGTCTAAGTAGGCTAGACCTAGGCCTACTCACGCTAGAATTCAAAAAAGGGCTAATTTAAGGAGCTCAATGCATTTGTGAGACAAACGAGTCGTCAAATAGTCTTAAAGGAACACTCCGGGGCATTTGAAACGAAATCCCATTGCTAGAGGTGGTCAAATACTGACCGTATAGGCTAAAATTGGTGCAATTCGGCGCTCCCTGTGCGACGATTGAGCCATTTGCGCAACCTGTCAAACTAGTCAAATACGTGGCAGCCAAGGGGCAACTTTGAAACCTCTCACGTAAAACAACAACTTGCACGCCACAGAAATGTCAAACCTCTTTATGAACCATCCGACAATGAAGTCAAAAGCCTTACCATCTGTAGTGTTTTGTGTAATAAATGACAGCGGGAACAAGCGTGAGTTTCAGCATTTAGTTAACGTTCTTCAAGAGCATAAAACAAATCAGAGTCTCCTAGCAACATACAGTATATGGAGACAAATCCTGTATCAGAATAAGAGTTCAGGACACACATTTCCCCCTTTCTTTAAAAGAGAAGTAACCCATACACGTCTCAGACTACTGGAGAATGTCAAGTATCACTCAAGTAACCTGAGACATGTTTCACTAACTTATTCTTGGTAAGTATTAGTAGAGAATTAAATACTTCAGGAATATCAGCATGGTAATGAAAACTAAGCTTAACCATTACGATTAAGAACATCACTTCAATGTTAACACCATTGCATAGGTAAACATAAGTAAAGTGAATTGGCATGAGTAACTTAACTGAACTGGTAATTCACTGGAGGTAACCTGGAAGGTAAGTAAAGGTTAATAACAAAATGCACAACAGTAGGCAGTCCACATTTAAGTGTCCACATTTAAGTGACATAGTCTTTTAGCCAGGTAGGCTGGCGGATTTCTCGCATGGGCCTGGGTTCTGGGGTATGGTTGTTTGAATCAGTGTCCTCATCCACAGGCTGTGGATTTGGTGTGGTGTCATGGAACTTGGTGAGGTGGGAGGCGTTCCATGTATTACCATTGCTCAGCTTGTATGTGCTCTCACCAACTTTTTCACTGATGGTAAGAGGATCGCTGAACTTCCTATGACCCTTAGGCACATGTAGTGGATTTTTCACACGCACTCTGTCCCCTTTTTGAAAAGCAGGAGGCTTAGCGCCACGCTTGGCGTCGGTGTAGGCCTTCATTTTCGCCTGGCGCTGGCTAACTCTGTGACGGATGTCAGCGTCCTTGGGAGCAGGCGGAGGAGAGGACGGAGGAGGTAACACAGACAGCTTTGTGCGCATGGGACGACCACAGAGGAGCTGGAAAGGTGAAGTCCCAGTTGTGGCGTGGGGTGTAGCGCGGTAGACGTGTAAAAAGTCTGTGACAACTGGCTTCCATGGCTTGTGCTGTTGTATGGCCAGCTGGATTGTTTGCTTGAGCACACGGTTGAATCTCTCAATTTGCCCATTGGCAGCAGGGTAGTAGAGAGAGGAGCGGTTGTGTGTAATATTTCTCTCTTGCAGGAAAGCGGCGAATGCAGCAGAGGTAAATTGAACACCGTTGTCTGTCACAATGCTCAGGGGGTTGCCATGGCGACTGAACACCGTGGACAGGAAAGTGAGAACAGTGTCAGTGGTAATGTTCGATGTGAATGAAACCTCTGGCCACTTGCTATAGTAGTCAGTGAGTGTAATTGCATACCTGCAGGCTGGGGAAGCAATTTCAAATGGACCAACAATGTCCATCGCAACTTTCTGCCATGGACCGTCTGGCAGAGGCACTGGTTGCAGCGGAGCTGGACGTGGCTTTGCTGTTTTGTCATTCAGCGGGCACAATTCACAGCCACGGAGGGCATTGAGTACCTCCATGTCCATACTTGGCCACCAGTACAATTCACGTAGGCGTTGCTTTGTCCGTAGCACCCCTTGGTGGGACTTGTGTGCAATGGAGATCAGGTCTTGTCGTAATGCAGTAGGTACAACCAGGCGAAACTGGTTGCGAAACACGAACTGGTCCTTGACGCAGAACTCATTGCGGAGCTTGTAGTATAGCAGGAGGTCAGGGTCGAGACCTTTGGGTTTGGCAGGCCATCCACGCGATATCTGGAGACGGAGTTTGGTGATCTCGGGGCACGAGGAGCAGGCAGAGTCGAGGTCAGCAGCGGACAGTGTAGTACGAGCATCAGAGAGGAGTCGAGAGCAACCATCTCAGGGTCAGTGTCGTCCTCAGAGTCGTAGTCGGAGGCGTCTGTAGACACGATTGTAGGCAGTGTAGGGTCAAACAAAGCTAGAGCCTGACTGCCAATCAGCATTCTCTTGACAGTGTCGAAGCTAGCTTGTGCCTCAGCAGTCCATTGAAAAGCACTGTCAGGCCCTCTCAGGCATGCTCGCATTGGTTCCACCACAGTGGCATGGTTCTGCAGGAACTTGGAGTGCCATGAGAGCAGTCCGAGGAAGGAGCGCAGAGTTGAGGCGTCGGTAGGTGCAGGTGCGTCAGCGATGGCCTGAATGCTCTCAGGGTCAGGGTGTAGTCCATCCACAAACACTGGCAGTTTGGGCTGGCGGAAGCGGCACTTGTCGTTGTTCAGTTGTAGGCCAGCAGTTCTCAGCCGTTGTAGCACAGCAGCTAAAGCCTTGTCGTGAGCAGGCATGTCGCATCCATGAATGACGATGTCATCCAGATAGCACTGCACCCCCGGCAGGCCATCCAGAATCACGCTCATCATTTTCTGGAAAGCTGCAGGAGCTGAAGCAAGTCCATATGGCAAACGGCAGTAGCGAAACAGGCCTTCATGGGTAATAAAGGCAGTTAGGTCACGGCTCTGTTCATGTAGTGGCATCTGGTGGTACGCACTAGCCAGGTCAATTGTAGAGAAGATGGCAGCACCCTTTAAGCTGGACAGCAGATCATCCATGTGAGGCAGTGGGTGTGCGTCAATGATCACCGCCTTGTTTGGTTCACGCAGATCAGTGCACATGCGTATTTTGCCTGACTTTTTTTGTATGACAACAATTGGTGACACCCAGGGTGAAGCATCAATGCGCTCAATTACGCCCGCTGCCAGTAGGTTGCGCAGTTCCTCTGTCACGGCATCTCGAACAGACAGAGGCAGGCGGCGGAGCTTTTGGCGCACTGGTTTGACTGTGTCATCAATTTTCACCAGGTGAACAAAGTTCTTTGCACAGCCGATGATGGGTGGAGTAGGTGTAGGTGTAGGCGTGGCAGTGGCACATTCCAGCACAGGCGCAGGGGCAGTAGGAGGCAGGACTCTGTTGTGCTGGATGCGCACCTGTAGGGACGCCATGAGGTCTCGCCCAAGCAGTGGAGTTCCGTTTGTCACAATGTAGAATGTGCATGCAACTGTGCGGCCATGTAGGGACACATTCGCGGACATGCAGCCAAGAACAGGGATGTGTGTTTTTGAATAAGACACAAGCCTGACTTTGGGCTGAGTCAGCTGAACATGGTTGAAGTGGCGCACATAGAGGCTTTGTGGCAGAATGGAGACAGAAGACCCAGAGTCCACAACTAAGTCAACTGTGCATGGCTGTGACTGTTCGGTTGCAATCTCCACAGTGCATGTAATTTTAGCAGTTGGGTTGGCAGACTTTTCTGTGTAAAGCACCAAGACCTCAGGAAGCTCTACTTCACGCACCTCCTGTGTATTTGGCTGAGCAGAGCGGCAAACTTTGGCAAAGTGTCCAATCTTTTTGCATTGTTTACATGTAGCTGTGATCGCAGGGCAGTTGGGTGCATTGGCTAAATGAGCATTGGAGCCGCAGCGGTAGCAGGTTGCTTGTTTACGTTTGGCAGAGCCGTTGGCGCTTGCAGCCAGGGCCGCGTTAACCCTCGCCGGGGCCCGGTGCAGACGCAATCCGGGGCCCCTACACCACATTATAATGAGCCATAGCCATATTCAAAACGCATGAAACAACCCAGGCTACACGTTCTACTCCAACACAAAAAAAGGGTGCGCGGAACCCCCTGCTGAGTTCACCAGTCGCAACGCAAGCCATTGGAAGCCTAGCCAGCTGACAGGGAGGAGATTCTGTGCACTACCGTTTAGCAGAGTAAACGTCGGTTCAGCTAGAACTACCAAACAGAAGCACAACCAAAAGTCTCTTATTTTTGCTACGTTGCTGCCGACCAATTTGTCGAATAGAAACCGTCGTGGGAAACACGTGTTAATTAATGTAACTTCCAATGGCCTTGGAAAGACTGGCTGTCTGTCAAAGGAAAGTATAGCCTACTCAGTCAGCTGTCGCTTGACGTGAGGAAGGGGAATCCCCTTTGCAGCGAACCACAGCAAAGTGAAGCTGTCACGAATTCCCCTCAAAATGTACCATAAAGGCTACCAATTAAGAAGTCAGCGGTTTTCATCTATATGGTGCATTACAATGCAATAGTGTGCAATCATTGCAGTAGATTACGGTGCAAACTCGTAGGCCAAATGTTTAGATGTGTGGATGTGGATGTATCACGCAAGTTTTTTTCCCCTCCCAGATACTTGCTAACTGAACAATCCGCGAGTGGTACCCAGGCATGTTTTAACTGAACACAAAGCCGAACGCAAACATATACGCTGACAGAGCATCGACATTAGACCTATTACAGTGCTTTAGGGAAATGGCCATAACATTGCTTTAGGAAAATGCGACTAGCCTATATCATTTTAGTGTTTGCTAGATTGGTTTGCCCTGTTGTTGTCAGATTGTCAGAACTTTGATTGCTGGTTGGTGCACTTGCTACGTAGCATTATTGTGAACACTTTTTTAAAAACCCCAGAAGTGGTCCTCGCCGCGCCATGCAAGACTTTTGTTTCGCGAATGCAGTTGGATGCGTGATTTATTTCCCCATGTTTTAACAATAGAATAAGATAAAGTTAGGTTGGTGTGCTGTGCTTTGTTTGCTTAGCTTAGGCCTACATGATTGCTCAAGTCCATGATCGCTATGCAACAATTACAAAAAGCAATTATAACACTGACATTACAAAAATGGATAACGTTGCCAACCTTCTCTTCAATGCGTTAATCCATGCCGGGCTGAAGTTTATCTGTACAATCTGAAGCAAGTGCTGACGCCGAGTTTCTCACATCTTTTTTAGACAGTAGCCCATCATCAAACTATAAAATTATTGACCACCGTTTTCACTGGTGGCACACAACCAGAAGCATCTGAAATGATAAGTTCCGACCTCCAATTCCTGCGTGCATGCAGAGGCGATTCTAGGCTCAGTAGGGGGGCCAAGCGAAGATTAAAAAGAAAGAACACTTGTAACAAATCGCCACTAATGTTCCCCAGCTACAGTCTTGGGGGCCCAAGCTGCCTGTCTAGCCTGGTGACAAGATATGCATATGCGCCTCTGCTTGCCTACGGATGGCGAAATGCGTCAAAAGTACAATTGATTGTCTCAAAATATCGTTTCATATTTTCCAATCTCACGACGTCCGGGGCCCCCTCTAGTGGCGGGGCCCGGTGCTGCAGCACCGGTTGCACCATAGGATAACGCGGCCCTGGTTGCAGCATTCGACTGGCGCCCTCTCCCCTTGCGTTGGGAAGTTTGCTGCACGGCTTGCACGGGGACCGTACGGGCACCGCTGATGCTCTTGGCATGGTCCACAGCCGATTCGATTTGTGTAGCTATTGTGATAGCTTTGTCCAAAGTAAAGTCAGCATCTAAGCCTAACAACAGTCTCTCACGAATTCTTGGGTTGCACACATGTTCAATCAATTGGTCGCGAATATGTTCATCTGCCTTCGCGCCAAAATCGCAAGTTGAAGCAAGGTCTCGCAACGCAGCAACACACTGTAGGATCGATTCATGAGAAGCCTGAGCCCGTTTACGGAATGCATGGCGCTCGGCAACTGTGTTAGTCTTTGGATTAAAGTACTTTTCCAATGCAGCCAAAGCAGTGTCATATGTAATACCTGTGTCCGGTAGAGAGTAAAAGATTATCTGTCCCTCCGAGCCGAGGCAGTGTAGCAGTATTGCCCTCTTCCTTGCAACCGGCCATTCCTCACCAATCGCATTGATCACGAGTAGGTAGTTTTCGAAGATTTGCTTCCACGTTTTAAAAGGCATTGCAGGCTCACCCGGGCATTGTAAGAAGAAGGTCGGGAAGGGAACGTTAGCAGCCGTCATCTTTGCAGAAAAAGCAGTTGAATCTCGTCGCCAATTTTGTAGTGTTTTGTGTAATAAATGACAGCGGGAACAAGCGTGAGTTTCAGCATTTAGTTAACGTTCTTCAAGAGCATAAAACGAATCAGAGTCTCCTAGCAACATACAGTATATGGAGATAAATCCTGTATCAGAATAAGAGTTCAGGACACAACACCATCAAAACCATATGCCTGGTTATCATAATACTGCCATGGGGACCTTACAAAACAACTTTATAAGAAGACTGTCACTTAGGTCTGAAGACTGTCACTAAAGGCTACCTGTTGTTGATATGCGCGTGCATGTGAAAGCCCAAGGAGTCGACGGCCGACATTCCCATATCCAAAGTAATTATCTTCTCTAAAACAACTATTTTAAAAACATTACAGCAACATTAGTTTAATATTAGTTAAAAATGTATTGCTCTACGAATAGCAAATATGTCACCATCTCTCATTGAACTCCATTGGTTTTCATTGTGTTGCTTTCCATGATTACAATAACCCTAAACATACACCTAAGGCCAAAGTTGATTTTCTGGAGAGGTGTGAGTGAATCAGTGATTAAGTATGACACCCGATTTGCGTGTTTGAAGTGTTTTGAAGTGACTTATCTGCTCATTTTCACATTATGTTCGATAGGCGACAAAACTTTTGTCTTGTGAAAATCTGCCCTGTCTGTGTTCAATAAAGGGTCAATCTTTCTTTGGTGCATGAAATTTATTTTTGTACATACATTTTCATTGTTGTAGCTTTCATATGAGTGACTTCTGAAGCCAAGTGATTAATTGAAAGTCAGGTTATTAGCTGTTATTCCAAACAGATGGATAGGCGACAACTCTTTTGGAGGCGAGTGTAGATAAAATTCCCTTTATGTTATGGACTCAACTTTATAGCCTAAATAAAGGCTAAAGTCTCTGGAATGAATAACCTATTATACCCTTTCACATGTAGTAATATTAATTAGGGAGCAAACGGTCCAAAGCAGTGTTCTCGCGCAAACTGTTGCGTATTCTGGCAAGCGCGCGCTCTCCATACCACGTTTTACGCACGTTGAATACACATTTCACTTTTGTGTATTTGGAACATTAGTGATATTGGGTGAAAGCAATATGTCCGGGTAGATACACCTAAAGGCTGATGAGCTTTTACCCCCCTCTAGGACGCCCTACTCAATGGTGGTGGCCCGTATGCACATGCTTGTGGCGCTTGCTTGATATGGATATGCAACCATCTCATGACACAAATTCCTCGCAGTCATCACAGATCGACCACATATTTGAAGTGTAGCGACGTTCTGAATAGGCCTATTGCATCAACAATGCCTGAAAAGTCCGTTTGCCTCCAAAGAAACCATGTAATGAAGGCTCAACCAGCCTTCCAGGATTTACTCTCAGGTCACCCGAAGTTCTGAATAAACAAAAGACGCAATTCAGAAGGACTTTTTTCTTTATTGCTTTTCTCTCTTTTCTAAGATTCAGCGTTTAATTTTCAGCACCTACAAAATATCAAAACATGGCGCTTGGTTCCATTTCACAAGTGATATTCAAGCGTAATTCAGCATAAACGAGCCCTCATTCCTTTCTCGTGTGATATCCAAAATAGAAAAATGAATGAACGAAAATATACACGGACCACAGGCCATGCTTAATTACCTTGAAGTAATAATGACGTAATCACTAACTAATAATAACAGTCTGTTTTGCAAAGTAAACATGAGTTTAGCATTCCAATAGCAATTCCAATGCATTTGACAATTGAAACCATCACTTAGCTTAAAATTAATTAAAACTGTGTCTCTCAAATGCCTTCGGGTGTCACAATTCAGAATTTTGGTCCCAGTCTACTATGTTAATACCGAATTCAGAAATTTGCTGGAACAACATCAACAGACGTCAGGTCAAGTGCACGCCTCCAGACAACACGCAGCCTTTACCCCGTGCGGTGGTCCAACAAGGAAGTTGGAACGCATAGGCTAAGTCAGTGGAACTACCAAACAACAACACATCAGTGATTCTAAGAGTAGGGCCCTATAATTGTTATCTTATCCAGTGTCTCTGCCAACACTGTTCATTCGGAGGACAGCCTAATTCTGCGTTGCAAAATGCTTTCTTTTCTGCAGTTGGAGTCGCTCGATTTTAAAAGCGTATTGCTCTTCTTCGTCGTATTCCTTTTTATTGCCGATTACTTAAAGCACCGGAAACCTCCAAACTATCCCCCAGGACCATTTCAATGGCCTTTCGCCGGGAACGTTTTTAGCATCGACTCAAAGCAACCAGATGTTTACATGAGAAAGGTAATAATAATAATAATAATAATAATAATACTTTCGTTTTATATAGCGCCTTTCAAAACACCCAAGGACGCTAAGGTAACATTGAACAATTATTATGACAATTAAAATGCTTCTGAGTAGCTAACTTCGTGCGCATGTCATTTCATGGTAACTGACAGAATTTGCGCGTGCGCAGGTAAAGCAACAGGTGTTTATTGAAGCCTAAGCTTTCAAAGTAGCAGAGTAACAAGTTGACTACTCAAAATTTTGTCTCCATTAATTAAATGGTAGGGGAGACTGGGGTAAGATGAGCCACTTTTTACATTTTCCGTCATAGCTAAGCGATGAAGGCGTATTTGGTTAAATTTTTCACATCATACCAAATTTTAAAGTGTCCTGATACTATTAGAGCAAAAAATAATTGATAAACTGTCATGGTTAAAATGATATTGCCTTTTAAAAATATTTTTTCAGGTGGCTCATCTTACCCCTTGTATGGGGTAAGGTGAGCGACTGCTTGGGGTAAAATGAGCCCAGGCAAAAATCTCAGCTAAACAACTTTTATTTATTATAACAAATGTAATTAATAAATCTATGAAATAAAACAACTAAAGCAACAGAACCATGCCAAAAAATACGTATTGTGGGCCCTTGCAACTTTGTTTGAATACAATGGCGAACAATGCAGAGTGCAATGTAGAAAAAAAGGTTAATATTATTGTTTGAATTGGCTGAAACATGCATAAAGTCATTAATCTCAACTCACCTGGGTATGATATGAAAGAAATTATCTGATTATGCTGAAATATCATAACATGGTGTTCAACCATTATGCATCCCATTAGGATAAGCGGCTCATCTTACCCCATCTCAAAAGGCTCACCTTACCCCATGCCAAAATTATGTAAATAAATGCTCATAAAATTATCATAAAAGTGCAAAAAGACTTAAAATATCACTCATATAGTAGCTTATTACGTAACATTTCAGACATGATGAGACCAGAAATTGTTCTATTTTTGTTTTCTCTAAATCATCCATGTTTTGAATATACATGGAATTCACTTAAAGAGCAAAAAAACACATTTTCACAAATATCTCTCTTACCAAATTTGGTACATGCTTCACTTTTTCACAGGTGTTAGAAAAGGATTTCCACCACCTTAGAATGTGGTGACATGTTAAAATGTATTCACCTTTTTCGAGAAAAAGGGGGTGGCTCACCTTACCCCGTGGCTCACCTTACCCCAGTCTCCCCTATAGAGGTTAACTCAATTGTACAATTCACGATGATGATGATGATTTTATTTCTTATCATTATGGGGTGGCACTTCAGCCATTATCAAAATCAATATTGTGTACTTTGAGAGTAGACTTGAAATGAGGTCTGTTAGCTACTTGGTGTGTTGAACTGGATTTAAATGTGCGTGTGTGTAAGTTTGTGTGAAGTGTTGCATGATATGATGTCCTTCATTGTAAGTTGCTTTGGACAAAGACGTCTGTTGAACCCATTGCATGATGTTTATGTGCATCCATTACATCTACATGGTAGCCTACTACAGTTGCCTACTACAATAGGCCTAATGAATGCAGTTTAGTGCATCTGCACAACAGTAGGCCTACAGTAGGCTACGGGTGTGTTGTTTCATATGCCTCTAGGTTCATATGGATAGCTAAATGCTGACAATGTCAAACGTCTCCATTCCAAGCAAATTAAATTAACTTTTTTTTCTTCCAAGTTGGCTGAAGTATATGGAGACATTTTTTCTTTGCGTCTGGGCCATGAAGAAACAGTGGTTGCCACTGGCTACAAGATGGTGAAAGAAGCTCTTGTGGGCCAGGCTGAGATCTTTGTGGATCGCCCCTACAGTCCAATGGGTGAAAGGATGTACCCAGACAATGGTGTGATATTTTTTAAGCAGTGCTAATACATTTTATTAACCACTTTGCACAGATCCCATGTTATAACCTTAATGTCACCAACATTGTAATGGCTATGTCTTAATCTGTAATGTCATAGCAATGTTGTAATTGAGAATGTGAATTGTGAATAGGCCCACCGGCGAACCTATCTGCACAAAAAGGCCACGATATTTGTCAGGTGTGATCTCTGGGTAGGAAGAAGGTGGCTTAGTGGAGCAGAGTATGAGTTAGTCCATGACTGCCCATTGAAGCCTTTTGTAAAATAGGTGTATTAAAAAGTGTATTAAAACAAGTGTATTCAGCAAAACCACTGGGTCTTTTCCTGCACAGCGGGGCTTTTCTTCAGCAATGGAATGAAGTGGAAGACTCATCGTCGCTTCGCTATGACAACCCTGAGAAACTTTGGTTTGGGGAAGACGCTGATGGAGAATGCCATCTGTGAGGAGATCAGGTACCTGCAGGAGGAAATGGAGACACAGAAAGGTGAAGATGAGGAAGACTACAATAGCATTACCTTCTGGACTGTTAGCCTACTGCAGGATATAGTGGGTTTTTTTAACCACACGAAATCAGTGTAGTAACACACAAAATGGAGCCTGTTTTCAAAGGTATTAAAAAGGGGGTGGGGAGCCTATGTCTCGAGGGACATTTATGGTCCTTGAGGCTGCATTATCCGGGCTTCACATAAAATAAGACATGCATGGTACAGGAATCTTGAAAATTACATTTTCAATGCGACTTAGTTATATTTCAGGGGACGTAGAGAAGGTGGGGTCTGTTTTAAAAGTGCTGCCTTCAATATAGGCCTAAAGTGCAGTGGGCAATCCTGGTTTGTGTTCATAGTATGGCCATTAGAGGAATTTGAAGTGGCCCCTCGAATGAAAAAGGTTCCCCACCCCTGTATTAAAAAGTAGCTATAATGTAAAGTAAAGTAGCTATAACTTAATACTTAAGTAAGGGTTAATAATCATTACTTAACGCCATAATAGACACATATTAATTGTTATTAATGCATATGTTGAGCATTAGTAAGCAGTTACTTAACTATTAGATAACAATAGTATATTATTATTTAACTAAGAGATAAGTAAGGGCACAGTTAATAGTTAAGTAGCTATCAGGTCAAACTTAACTAAGGACCAAAATTAATACTTACTTAATACAAAAGTATGGCATAACTAATGGATAAATAATACATAAATATTGGGAGTTGGGTTATAATAGAGTTGGCTGAGGATAACTAATGGTTAATTAACCCCTTAGTGCTGCACTCTGGCTCTCTGTAATGTCATGGCAATGTTGTTATGATGTAGTTAAGCATTTTCAGCACGTGAATAGGGTCGCCGGCGACCCCTGCTGCAGTAAGAGGCTACTGGATAGATATTGGTGTTTGGGACCCTTATAATAGAGTTGGCTGCGGATAACTAATGGTTAATTAATCCATAGATATTGATGTTTGGGACCCTTATAATAGAGTTGGCTGCGCATACCTAATAGTTAAGTAATTAATCTACTGTGACGTCTCACTTTCACTCGTTCAAATCACTGTAATAATCGCAAGAGGAGCCATTATAGGCTATAGCAAGGATTGGACATACACTTCTCAATGATGGTGGGGTGATGAGATGTAATTTGTTCATATACCACTTATTAGTTTTAATGGTAAAAACCCTACAATAAATGCAGAACATTATGAAGAGTAATAGTTTGGAAGCGTAACTAAACCAATCCTTTGTGATAATTAAGTTAATGTCTGAGAATATTAGCTCCAAGAAGTGCAGTGCATGATGGGTACTCAATCTACAGACAATATTTCGGTATTATTTATTCATTAGTTATGCCTTACTTTTGTATTAAGTAAGTGTTCATTTTGGTCCTTAGTTAAGTATGACCTAATAGCTACTTAACTATTACTGTACCCTTACTTATCTATTAGTTAAATATTTTTT
Source organism: Engraulis encrasicolus (assembly GCF_034702125.1). Classification (NCBI taxonomy): domain Eukaryota; kingdom Metazoa; phylum Chordata; class Actinopteri; order Clupeiformes; family Engraulidae; genus Engraulis; species Engraulis encrasicolus. The sequence continues at coordinate 32,121,823 of NC_085862.1, read as the reverse complement.
ATGCTATGAACTTGTAACACAAGGTAATAGTTATCTAACAGTTAAATAACTGCTTGCTAATGTTTGACATATGCATTAATAACAATTAATATGTGTCTAATGTGGCGTTAAGTAATGATTATTAACCCTTACTAAAGTATTAGGTTATAGCTACTTTGCTGTTAATTATGGCCCCTTATTTGGAAGTGTTACCAATTGTGCTTCTCAAAAAGTCACCGTTTTTTGTTGGAATTAAGCTAGCGATTATGGTAGTCAGATTACATAATCCAGATCCACTTGCCCTATGTTGTCACATTAGAATTCACCTTTGGCTAAGGCCCGCCCTAAAGTGCTTTTTGACCAATCACAGCGCAGCAAAAGGACGACCTCGGACAAACCTCGGACAGTTTGGACAGTTTTGACAGCGCTCCATTGAACTCAATGCTGAAATCGCATGTTTTCAAGTAGGGTTTAGCAAGATATTACGGTCGTATTATTATTAAAATGTGACTGGAAATTGTGCCTGGGGTATTTGTGACAAAGGTGCAAGTTTCCCGCGATGTAACAGGAGGTAATCGGTTTCCTCTTTACCTAAAACTGGACCAATATTAGCAGTTGAATAGTCTGGCTTGAAGGGTCGGCATCCTCACTCGACTAGAAAGCGCACGGATCATCAAACATAGCCTACTTTGTGTGCTCCAATCATGCCATCATATCACTCGTGTAACTTTTCAGTAATGTTGTAAGCAAAACACGAACCTATTTCAGGGTAGGATTTTGGTTTTCTGACCTAAATTAATGAAGAAACAACGCTAGCAAAGTTCACTGTCAGTCACGTCAGGATTGTTTTGACTAGCAGCTGATGGACGTTATTTTCTTGAGCTATTGAAGACATAAACACCAAAAGTTAATGTTACACATTGATGTGGTAGCTTTGAATATGACAACATCCGTTGGGTGATTTCGTCCAACAACTACAGTTTTTTGAGCCAGGGACATAGGCTATGCGAGTTATAGCTTACCATGGTGGCACTGGTTACAATATGAAAATCGATACCAGGGTGAGAATTTGAGATCCCACAACAGCTAAACAACTGTGATGCATGACAGTTCAGGAAATACAAATTATGAATGGAGGAGTGTTTTTTTTTTATTTCTTAGTTGTGAACCGCTGCGATAGCCAGATCACTGCATTAATCACGTTATCACAGCGCATAGAAAGTGTATCTGTCCGACGTAGCAACTGTTACTAAAGAGGGCGGGGCTTAGCCAAAGGCGAATTGCAGTTGAAGGTGAAGATTGTTAGCTTGGTCCTGACCATCCCATAATACTACCATTTCATTTCGTATTCATGGTTTGGAGGTTGTTTGATCTGACGCGATTGCAGGAAGCGGGAAGGACATTTTCTGAAAAATCAGGATAAGTTGTTGTACAAACATGTCTGACGTCTATTTTTGGCGATATAGGACTGTTTAACAGACATGTCTGACATAACATCCTACCGTAGGATAAAATTACAATGTTGGACTGTTTGACAGAACACCGGCCAAACCCGGCCGCTCAACATCGCTCCACAGAAAACAGATACCAGACGTAGTGCGGAGCCAAGTCTCTTGGCGGAAGTAGGGCCTATGTAGGATGGTGCGCGAGGCTAGAAGATTGTGCACATCCCAGGAAAAGGTGCAGGACAAAGGCTGACTGTAGTTTTCAGAGTGAGGAGTCCACACACTAAAAATTATTGAATCTTAAAGTGTGCGGACTTCTCACTCTGAAAACTACAGTCACGCTGCATTCACACCAACGGCGCGGACATCCACAGTACGTCCACAGAACGTGTCCGTTATCAGTCCGAAACTGTTAGAATACATGAAAACAAATCATGCCTTGCACACAGGAGTGCGGTGTAAGCGCGGCGCATGTCCGTCCCGCCCAGACATGTCCGTGTTGCTCCTTGAAAATAGAACTCGAGTCTATTTTCCTGCGCGGACGTCTGCGTTCAATGTGCGGGCTCCATTGAAAATGAATGGCTGCTGTCCGCGGATAGAACATGGACGTTGACTGTGCAGTTAAGGAAACGTGCCGTCCCTGTGTGCATGTACCGTCAGCCTTTGTCCTGCACCTTTTCCTGGGATGTGCACACTCTTCACCTTCAACTGATAGCCTCATTGAAGCACTCCCAAAAATCCTTGAACCTTTAAGTGTGCGGACTCCTCACTCTGAAAAGAAAACCACATTAGAATTGCACTCAAATGTCTTTCATCGTATTTTGGAAAATAACTTTTCACGTAAACTAAATATAGGTACAGAGTACAGATGCAAAACGCACTAAATGCCTTTGTGATGAGTGTACAAAACAGGTTGTATTTCTGGAAATGTAATAAACTTCAAAAATCAGTCCATCTGATTTTCCTTGGGCTTCACCTGCTGTACTTGATAATGACATTCAATTAACCTTTTGATTATGATAACTTCGTGAAAAAGCTGTTTAAAAATTACATTTTATAGATTTTTGTAATGGCTTTCATAGAGTTTTCCCTGAAAATGTTGATATTTTTATTGTGGAGCTCTATGATCAATGCATTCTGTTTAATATTGTAATACATGTTTTTATCCAATCTCTGCACTCCTTCTAGGTGACCCATTTAACCCAAAGATGCTTTTCAACAACGCTGTGTCAAATATAATATGTCAGCTGGTGTACGGACGACGGTATGATTATTCCGATTACACGTTCCAGAAGGTTCTGAAGAAGTTCAATGAAGCTCTATACCTAGAGGGAACAATATGGGCACAGGTTAGCATAACTCTGTATTCCTCATCAACTGCGGGTGTAAATTGATTTTAATCCTGAGGTGAGAGGACTAGTTTTGTAATGCACTGTGAGCACCAGAGCCAGAAAAAGATTTATGCTATTTATACTTGGCAAATACACAGCAGGCGGCAACGATGTTAAGCGACAGAGAATCGCTGGAATGTGCAGCAAGAGCGATATGAGCGATGGAAAAGACAGTATGTCCGTTTAAAACAGAATGCAACCATTCCGACATTCCCATTGACTGGCGGCTGTCACCAAACCGCATCATAGTCGCTCAAGTCGCTCAAATCGTCTCTAGTCGCCCAAATCGTTTTTTGTCTCTTCTCTTGCCAGCGACTCAATTCAAAGTCAATTACTTACATCGCTGGAATCACTCAGGTCGCGTTTGGTGTATTTGTGCCTTTACATACTGTAACATTAATTTATGGATAGATACTACCCTAGTGTGTGCAACAGGCACAGCTGAAAGTAACCTAGCAGATGCATGTGAAGCAATAAATGTAAACATGTTCAGTTCTGCCAGGATCACTTAAGTATATACTGTGTCTTCTATTTCATTTACATCTCTGTCTTCTGTCAGTTGTACGAGGCATTCCCTGTCATCATGAAGCACCTGCCTGGGCCACACAACGCCATTTTCAGCAACTATCTGGATGTCGCGGATTTCATAAGGAAGGAGGTGGAGAGACATAAGGAGGATTTGGACCCCAACAACCCACGAGACTACATCGACGCCTACATCACAGAGATGCAGAGTGTAAATATCTTTGTACTGTTTTCCATGATTTCTTTGTTACTTTTCGTCATATGTTTGTCAAGAAAAAGCACGATGCCATTGAGCAGAAACTGCCCTCTGAGTTTGATGAAGGACTAGTAGCTACATCATAAAACGCGGAACGTATTTGAACAAGGGGGGGCCGCAAGGGGGGGGACCCATTTTAGGACGGGGGGTTTGGGGGAAAATATTGGTTTAGGAAAACCCTTTATTGCATTATTACAGCTTGGTTTGTGTGGGTTTGATATTGTCCATGGGTTTTGACTTGGATTTTTTTTTTTTTTTGAGGGCCGTCATTCATTTATTTTTCAAAAAGTTACCCGGGCCACGGTCCCCCTGGCCCAGCCGGTTCCGCGGTCCTTGAGCTACATCCTCATCCTTCTGGGCCTCAGTGCAGGCTTTGACATGATTTCATACTCACAGACAGAGTTACCAGTAGAATGTTGGTTAGTCAAGTAGAGACATGTCACAATTCCCATTGGAAACTGCTCATATGCTGAGCAGATTCATATGAAATATAATACAAAGTATGAAAACCCCTAAAAATGTGTATTTTTGGTGAAGCATTCCAGAGACACAGTCCTGTGTCACAATGACATTGACAATGACAATGGGAGTTGGAGTTTCCCAATGGGCTTTCACTTTATACTGCCCTCTCTCTTTCACTCTCTCTGTCTCTCTCACACACACATAAACAGACACACACACACACACACAGACACACACACACACACCAAATTATAAAGTGGCCACAGTGTCACATGTGCCTTAGCTGAGCGGCACATAGCCGCCCTAGACAAAGTGTCCCGGAGTGTCAGAAGTCACCGTGCATATTAAAGATAAAGTGTCCAGGAATATTAGAAGTCACTGAGCGTAGTACAATGTCCATTGTATCCCTTGGAAAAAGATGGGGTATCACAAGTCACCTGCTGTGTCGCTCCACACACACACACACACACACACACACACACACACATACACACACACACACGCTTGAGCATAGAAAAGGTTGATTGTCCTGTATGGCTGTATTGGAGAATATATAAAAAAGTGAAGACACTTCCAAACAAGATGTACTAACGAAATGCATTTGCATCGAATAGTCATAAAAAGGCAGCATTATGTTTGGAATATTCATCTACTATTAGCCGTGTAAAATTACTACTAGAAAATACCAGCTGGAACACAGTAATGTAAAACATGATAATATACAGTGTTGTTGTGTTAATAGGCCTATGTTTCAGATTCTATAACCTAGTCAATAATGTTAGTTTTTCTGATTTTGTTGTCCAGAAAAGTAAAATGACAATACAAAGTCTTTAAATTGGATTTTTTATATTCGTTAGGGTTCCGGGAATGATGACTTCACTGAGTCCAATCTGGTAATGAACTCACTGGATCTGTTCCTAGCTGGCACAGAAACTACGTCCACCACCCTGCTCTGGGCTCTGGTTCTCCTCATCAAGCACCCAGATGTGCAGAGTAAGTAGTAATATATTGTCTGTCACAGTGTTTTGGTGAAAAACGGTAGCCTCGCTATTGCAATTACAACACAAAAAAATTACAACCCAGCAAACATAGTCTGGCCAAGCTGCCTTAATGTCAGTTTTCAATGGGCAGATGTAGAGGTACGTAGCGTAAGTAATATTTCTAATAGGTTACTTTCAGAATTGATGCTGCCCATTCACAAACGTTATCTTCTTTTTCATGAGTATTTTCCACCACCATCAAGTTCTAAGTATGTATTGGTGAGCTTTGGTGTATAGTATAGTGTATGCAGGTCTGTCTTTCCTGTCTGTTTTGTTTTCGTTTTGTTTTTGTTGTTGTCTGTTGTTTTGTTACACCTGTCTGTGTCTCATGTGCTAGCGTCTGTACTGCAGGAAATCCTCCTTTAGGCAGACCTAGACAGACCTAAGGACTGTTCTATTCAATGCTAGGAGTATTATGACACGCCCCTTTAGGCAGACCGGAACCTGGTCACGTTAGGTGCCCATAGAAACCTATTATGTTGGCATATCTCTATATACTTAAAGAATCTCTGCACTGCACTTAGGCTTAAAGGTGCACAGGAAGTATTGTCTTGCTCAGTCCCAAGATAGCCACTGTAGATTGCACCGTTTACAATCAGAGTGCACTGCTTATAGGTACAATCAGGGCTCTAAATTAACACCAGCCAACCGGCCAAATGCTGGTGAAATTCCAGTTTGACTGGTAGAGAAGACCAACTTACTGGTCACTTTGACCCATTAGTGAGTGTGTGATAGGATGGTAAAATGTACATCTACTAGCCATTATGGCTGGTGATGAAAAAAGTAAACTTAGGGCCCTGGGTACTATACTGTATGCAAATCTGTGTAATCTTGTGTACTTGTGCACAATCTTGCAGAAAAGGTGCAGTCTGAAATCGACACTGTGATTGGTCAGTCACGGCCACCCAGCATGGCGGACAAGGCCAGCATGCCCTACACCGAAGCTGTGATCCACGAGATCCAGAGAATCGGGAACATTGTACCGATCAACGGACTACGGTTGGCTGGAAAGGACACAACACTCGGAGGATACTTCATACCCAAGGCAAGGAGCTCAGTACAGATAATTAATAAAAGTGATACCACAACATTTCTGGCTAATTTTACACTTGCCCTTGAGATAAATAACTGGGTTTTACCTTTCCCATATTCTTCCAGCCCTTCTCTTGGTCTGGTGGTGTTACTTCTAGTTCCAAGCTAGCAACTATCATCGAATCTTGTTATGGGACCAGCTAGCTGCTAGCTTGTCCATATGATTCAGTGGTTACTTGGCGCTATTCCGACATTGATGTCTATTGTCTGAATACCGGCACATTTCCCACCGAGATATGCCATGTCTGTGGTTTGTGCTACATTGCTTAGCTTTTACCAGTTTAGGGAGACTAACCCTAACCCTAACCAAATAGTGGCATGTTGGATGTTGGAATAGCGGTATGTCGGAATAGCGTGCGGCCCCCGATTCCGTTTGCTAGCTTGGAGGTAAAATGTGCATTACTAGACTCAGAAAACAGATGGAAGTACAGGGGAAAGGTGAAACCCAATTATTCAACTGAAGGGGAGGTGTATGAATGGTGCGGTATCACTTTATTGCGGTAATCTTTTTTTTTTTGCACACATCCCTGTGTTGGAAAAATGAACTACTTTCAGTGCTGTGAGGTCAGTGATGATTCTCTTCTGCAGGGCACGTCACTTTTGACGAACCTGACGTCTGTGATGTTTGATAAGACGGAGTGGGAAACGCCAGAGGAATTCAACCCTGGTCACTTCCTGGACTCTGAGGGAAAATTCAGAAGAAGAGATGCCTTCCTGCCCTTCTCCGCAGGTGTGAATTAAAGTCGAGAGTGCAATACAGAAAGTCCAATGCAAGAGACTTATTAGTTGCTCACAAACATTACATGATACTTGGCAGATACTTTTATCCAAGGCAATCTCATCGTTACAAAGGTACAAGGTTGCAGTCGCTGATGTGGGGTTAGTTGTCTTGCTCAAGGGTGTTTCGGCCTAGCCTGGTCTTGAGACCATCCCATAATACTACCACTTCATTTTGTATTCATGGTCTAGAGCAGTGGTGTAGTCTACTTTTTTGGGGTGGGTATACTATATATTTGAGCATTTTTTGAAGTGGGTATACTGTATATATTTGTGCCATTCCAAATAATGGATCAATCAATTTTAAGTGGGTATACTGAAATGCCTGAAATTTTGAGGTGGGTATACATACCTAAATATATACTGCATTCTCCGTACACTATACCACTGGTCTGGGGGTTGTTTGATCTGACGCGAACGCAGGATGCGGGAAGTTTGCATTCAGTTCTGGTTTGAAATAATTGGACAGCTCTCACCCAATCGCCAACAGTTACACAACAACAACATAGCGCAGTCGTTTACGTCATCGTCACGAGCAAGATCCTGCCGGCCAACAATGCTGCACAGAAAACAGTAACCAGACTATGTACGGAGCCAATCTTTTGGCGGAAGTACGTAGGATAGCGCACAAGGCTAGTTTCGGCCGTGGATGAGGTGTGGTGTTGGAGACCACCTTCCTACTGGTACGTACGTACTACCTCTTTGGTCTTTGTGCATCCCTGCAATCAGTCTGGAGCATGATGATAGTTTGTTAGCATTTTTGTATAGTAACTGCTTCAGCCATGTTTGCCATGCTGAACGAGCTTAGTGCTAACAAAGTAACGTCGCGCTCCTGACTGATTGCAGCCTGTGAAATCCCATGCTGCTTTGCACGATCATTCCGATCTGAAAGACAGAATGGCTTCCCCACCAAAAATAGGGGCCTAAGCTATAGAGCTAACCAGAGAGCAGCTGGAAAGGCGATGACGCATACTACCTGACAAATGGAAGCTTCCAGTTTGTTTGAATAGATACAACTGACACGATTGTCTATTGACTACGTGCTGTACTAATATCTTCAGAGATAGCCAGGTGTGAACCAGGCAAGACTGATCGCAGGCACGCACAAAGACCAAAGAGGTACGCATGAATTCATCTCAGATCAGAGAAGAACATACGTAGTTCATTATGGAAACACGATGGACTGTTCCCTTGAGGATACATTTAAAGTGAGACATTGTCTGTGTCATCACTGTCTTTCATATCCTTCTGGATCAATGAAGTATCTCTGCTCCCAAAAAATACTTGAAAGACAAATTATCGTATGAATGAAGTAAGTTGAAGTTTTACAGGCATGTGCTTAAAGCGACTGGTGCTGGTGGCCTGTTCTTGTTGTGTTGCAGGCAAGAGGGTTTGTCTGGGGGAGCAGCTGGCCAGGATGGAGCTCTTCTTGTTCTTCGTGGGCCTTCTTCAGAAGTTCAGCTTCTCCACAGAGGAGGGAGTGGAGCTGAGTCTGGAGGGGGAAGTGGGAGCCACACGCACCCCTCTCCCGTTTAAAGTATTCACACATACGCGCTAAGGGCACAAGACTTGGAAACTATAACATTTCAAATCTGAAGTGTTCTAAACTTGCAATTGTAACTGATTAACCAAAAATATTGTCAGTATCTGTATTTGGTGACTCTGTCTGTGTATGCCCGGATAAGGAGAACTACTATAGCTCTGGTTGCCTACCATATGTTAATATCTGTCAGCAGCAACATGACTTTTTTTGGCCCTGATAAGTTTGAAATTTGAAGGGAAGTGAAATCTTATGTTGGACCTGTATGCCCATATTGTACACCGCTCTGCCATTGGAACGCTGTAATAGTCATTGAAAAAAACTTAACTACCATAGTGTATAGCTAATGCTGGTGTCAATAAAGTTGGTCCACGCATTCTTACTGATGATCATGACTCTTTATTTCTTTGCTCGTCATGAGCACCGTGAAAACTGGCAGACACCAAACAAAACACATACAATGCATTAATATTTAAGCAAAAAGACATACAAAAATGTATAAAGAAAATACAAATAAATTCAAAGTAATTACCGTGTACGCCTTGTACCTGCAGTAGAATCTTTGGAGCGTTGCAAACGCAGTGCACGCTACCTCATTTCAGAAGTGCTTTACCTGACCCTAACGCTTCTAGGTCACATAAGTTCACAAAAGGTCACAAAAGGTCACATGACATACACGGCTCATGAAATGCAACAAAAGGATAAATTGAACAAAAATATAGGCAAATCATATCCACCACAACGAAATAAGAATACAAAGGAAAACGAAAAGGCAAACTTTATCATAATTGTTATTCAGTGGGAGAATCACATGCTCCCATACAGAGGCCTATCAACGCCAATTACACATAGTGCTACACTACATGACACAGGGCCTTTAGTAATGCACTACGACCATATTTTATACAGCTTAGGCCTATTTTAGTTCATATTGTACAGCTTATAACAGGGACCATGTTAGTGGCGAGAACTAAATGTTCCATTCAGCCCTTGGCACTGAAGTTGAATTGCACTGCAGTAGGAAATCATGGAATAGTAATAGCCTATAATGATAATAATAATAATAATAATAATAATAATATAATTGTTCATCATTCATTTTTGTCTTTAATGAATGTCCTTATATTTGCTTGGATTTTCTCACAATCTCCCCAAAGAAGAAAAGGTGCGCATGTCAATAAATGTAAACTCTGACAAACAGAAAATGTACAGATCTGTCTTTTTCATTTTTCTTTTTCTTTTGATCATGAATTGTGAATGACCCATGTTAGGTCACCTAAGTATTGATGATGATGTTGCTGCTACTGTAGGCAATGCGAGGGAGTCAAGTTGCCAATAGCTGACGTCCAGCCCTAGGCCTATGGCAACACGTCAGCGAGATTTGCGAGCTCGCCTCCGTCCCATGACGCTTCTGTGTAAACGGCCTTGTGATTTTTCCTATGACACCGTGGACAGGTCAGCACTTGCACTTGGTACTGTTTCGTGGGAGGTGCCCTCATAGGTAACCTGACTCTTGCCCTCAGGTGCGGGTCTTGAGGTTACGGAACTGGTGGCCGGTCTCGGGAAGAGGAGGGTCTAGAATCTCTAGATTGTCTACTGTAGAGCAAGATAAACCACATATTGCTGTCATATGAGTGCGTCAGTGCGAGCGAGATTATCATACCCGAACATTGTGTCTGTTCGGTCTTTGCCCATTGTTATATAAGAAACCAAAGCCACACAATTTCGTTCAATCGGAGAATCGGAGTCTCATTCTTAACCCAGACATGCTTTCTTTTCTGCATCTAGAATCGCTCGATTTTAAGAGCATATTGCTCTTCCTCGTCGTTTTCCTGGTTATTGCCGACTACTTCAAGACTCGAAAACCTCCAAACTATCCACCTGGGCCATTTGCGCTACCCTTCGTTGGAAACATGTTTAGCTTCGACGCGAAGCAACCGCATATTTACCTGATAAAGGTAGATTAATGGTTTAATAATCACTGCAATGTTTCTCCTGTCTTGTTTGGGATGCCATTTAATTTAACTTAAAAGGACATGCGCATGTGTAGCCTAATAGGCATACTGCAACAACTGCAAAGCCAATTAACACGGCTACTAAAATCTGCCTCAACTTTACATTATGTAGACTAGCTATATCTTGTTTGCATTTATCCATTCTGCTTGTTATTATTGCATAGCCCCTATTGATTGAATAGTAGCCTAAAGAGATGAATAGCCTGCAGTTATAGGCCTAGCCGACAGCAACAAGTGTTTTACTTGATAATTCATCTGAAACAACAACAACAACAACAATAATAATAATAATAATAGTAATAATAATAATAATAATAATATTGTAATTATTAAAAAAAAGAACAATAACATTATTATAAGGCCTATTGTTGTTGTTGTTGCAGCTGCTGCTCTATCGGCCGAGTAGGCCCCTACAATAGACTTTGTTGTTGTATGGTAGAGCTGTATTGTTTTGCTAAAATATAATTATTTTTGTAAATGTTTTGGAACTGTCTTTATGTTTTGTTTGCAATAATCCATTCTGCTTGCCTATTGAATAGTAGGCCTGAATGTTGAATAGCCCGAGTTGTAGTAGGCTACACCAACAACAAATGTGTTAGGCCTACTTGATAGTGCATTGCAAATAAGGGTTCACATCACTGGATAGGTAAGTGCTGCCATTTTCAAAACATGTCCATTCCAAGGGAAGCTGATGCTTGTCCTTCTTTAAAGTTGGCTGAGACATATGGAGACCTTTTTTCTGTGAGTCTGGGTCGAGAGCATGCAGTGGTTGCCAATGGCTACAAGATGGTGAAAGAGGCTCTTGTGGTCCAGGCTGACGTCTTTGTCGATCGCCCCTTCAGTCCAATGTCTGACAGACTCTACCCCCACAATGGTGAGGATGCCATGTCTAGTCTACAGTATAGGCTACTATATACATAGCCGCAGAGAAACTCAAGAAACCGCTTCAAAATGATTAGTTTTTCTGGTTTTGCTACTTATATATTGATTTCTGAAACATGACAATTATGTTGTTATAAAGTGAAAATCATCTCATTTTCTTTGCCTTTTTGAGGTCTGAAAACATCTTTTGTGTTATTTTGACTATTTGTCATTTTCTGAAAATTAAAGCCGCAAATGACAATATTTTCATTTGTAATTCAGTGGAAATGTTGTCAGTAGTTAATAGAATGAACCAACAATGTTCATTTTACTCCAGCATATGCCCATCAGTAGTAAAATCAGAAAAACTGGTCTCCTAATTTTTCTTAATCCATATACTGTTATATTGTGTGTGTGTGTGTGTGTGTGTGTGTGTGTGTGTGTGTGTGTGTGTGTGTGTGTGTGTGTGTGTGTGTGTGTGTGTGTGTGTACTGTATAGGCCATGTATATTATACACACACATTATATATTAAGCTTTTGGCAGTGGCGATCAAACTAGATTGAGAAAGTAAAAGTCCTGCCGGATATTCCTTCTGCCAATTAACCCTCTGAGGTCTGAGTGCCCTTCAGAGGGCAATTTGTCTCCAAAAACAAATCTGTAACTGTGTGAGTTTTTGTCATTGAAACATATAAGTCACACCATTAGAAACCTCAGACCTTCCAGGTTCCAAATATATATACAGTGCCCTCCATAATTATTGGCACCCCTGGTTGAGATGTGTTTTTTAGCTTCCAATTATTTTATTTTTTTTCTAAATAATATGGGACCTTAATGGAAAAAAAGAGAAAAATCCAACCTTCAATACAAGTGCATTTATTCAGTGGGGAAAAAATCCCACATAAAGAAATAATTATTTGACATCAAATAATGTGTGTCACAATTATTAGCACCCCTGGTGTTAATATTTTGTACAACCCCCTTTTGCCAACAAAACAGCACCTAATCCTCTCCTATAATGTTTCACAAGATGGGAAAAGACATAAAGAGGGATCTTCAGCCATTCCTCTTTGCAGAATCTCTCTAAATCATCCAGAGACCTGGGTCCTCTCCTCTGTACTCTCCTCTTCAGCTCAACCCACAGGTTCTCAATGGGGTTGAGGTCAGGGGACTGAGATGGCCATGGGAGGAGCTTGATTTTGTGTCTGGTGAACCATTTCTGTGTAGATTTGGCCATATGTTTAGGGTCATTGTCTTGCTGAAAGACCCAGTGACGACCCAGCTTCAGCTTTCGGGCAGAGGGCAACAGATTTTGATTTAAAATGTCCTGGTATTTCAAAGCATTCATGATGTCATGCACCCTAACAAGGTTCCCAGGGCCTTTGGAAGCGAAACAGCCCCACAGCATCACTGACCCACCCCCATACTTCACAGTGGGTATGAGGTGCTTTTCAGCATGCGCATCTTTCGTGGTACGCCAGACCCACTTAGAGTGTTTGTTGCCAAAAAGCTCAATCTTGGTCTCATCTGACCAAAGCACATGGTCCCAGTTGAAGCCCCAATACCGCTTGGCGAACTCCAGACGCTTGCGTTTATGATTGTGAGTGAGGAAAGGTTTTCTCCGTGCATGCCTCCCAAACAGCTTGTTGGCGTGTAGACAGCGCCTGATGGTTGATTTGGAGACTTTGTGACCCCAGGATGCTACCATTTGTTGTAATTCTGTAACAGTGAGCTTTGGAGATCTTTTGATTTCTCTTACCATCCTCCTCACTGTGCGTGGAGGCAAAATAAACTTGGGTCCTCGTCCAGGCTTGTTTACCACTGTTCCAGTTGTTTTGAACTTCTTAATTATTCCTCTCACAGTGGATATGGGCAGCTGCAGTTGAGTGGCAATCTTCTTGTAGCCTCTGCCTGACCTGTGAAGGTCGACGCACATCTGCCTCACTTGTATGCTGTGTTCCTTTGTCTTTCCCATGTTTAAGAGTGGATAAGAGAAATGGCCTCGGTGTCACGTCATATTTATACCCCAGGGAAACAGGAAGTGATGAATTACTAATTAAATGTTCCTACATACTCTGGTAAACTTTGTAAACTACTGTAGAAATGACAAAAATGCTTCAATTATATTTATTTCCTGGGAATTGTTAAGGGTGCCAATAATTGTGGAACAGGTGATTTAATGAAAAATAATTATTTTTTAGTCAGGGATTTTTTTATTTTCTTACAATTCATTTGAGTTGAAGGCTACATTTTCCTACAATTTTCAGTGTGACAGTATTCTTCTGCAATAAAAACTGAATTTATTTTAAGGCTTTTAACACATCTCAACCAGGGGTGCCAATAATTATGGAGGGCACTGTATATGAAAAGCCTAAAAGCCTCTGAAAGGCCTTAGACCTCAATCACCTGTGCTTGGATCACACGTCATCCTGCGCAGTCCATCACGCAGGTCTCAAAATCACAACCTTCCATTTCACGCTCCAGTTCGGCATGGGAGCATTAGGCATGATAGGCCTACCACAGAGCTAAAGGTCTATCATAGCTCAGCGCTATCAACCCAACTATTTGGCATCCTTTACACTCACCCCCCTAAACATCACTCCCATCCGGGTCATGGCACCAGTGTAACTAAGAGCATCCTGCCATAGTCCGCCACTCTGGGCTCGAACTCGCAACCTTCCATGTAGTTTACATCTGTATGAGGCTTCGAGAGGGAGGTTTACTGACGCTCTTCTGCGAAACTCTGCTAGTTGGCATGAAATACACTAGTATGTGGCAGCAGATTTACTGTCTGAACCTGGAGTGTCCACCCCTTGGTTATTAGTTTTTGCACATACTAAGCTCTGGGTGAGATGGCTTAACAGCGTAGTATTGCCTATTCAGTCCATGACTGCTCAGTGAAGCATTTTGTACGATTAAAAACAAGTGTTTTCACAAGTATAGTATCAGTCTGATCCCTTCACATCCATTCTGTCTGTGGGCTCTTTTCCGTAACAGCGGGACTTTTCATGAGCAGTGGACCAAAGTGGAAGAGGCATCGTCGGTTCACCATGACCACCCTGAGAAACTTTGGTTTGGGGAAGACGCTGATGGAGAATGCCATCTGTGAGGAGATCAGGTACCTGCAGGAGGAAATGGAGACACAGAAAGGTGAAGATGAGGAAGACCTTCTGGCCAGGATGGCATAATTATGTAATATAATGTAATTAAAAAAGAACAATATAAAACTCAACCCTTGGATGGTGCTGGAAATGAAGAGCTCACTGCTAAAACACTATACAATATCAAACTTAGATTGCCGCTAGGTTAACATTAGGATGTCACTATAGCAGATGATTGAATTATGTCAGGAAAACTGAGATCATATTAACCTAGTTCCACTTACCCTGATGTACATTAAAATTGTATTTAATATATATTTTATATATTGTTTTGGAAAATAGCTTTTCAAACAAATACAATTAGCCTATTGAGCACTTTCCATCCAGATGCCATGAAAGCATTTACAGATCAGTCATGTTGTGATGCTCCATGATATGTGTACATAAATGTTGATTCATGATTACTGTATTGCATTTAACATAACACAATGTTGTTCTCAACCTTCCTTCTAGGTGACCCTTTTAACCCAAAGATGCTTTTCAACAATGCTGTGTCAAATATCATTTGTCAGTTGGCATTTTCCAGTCGGTCCGATTATTCTGACGATACCTTCCGAAACGTTCTTCAGAAGTTGAATGAAGCTTTGAACGTAGAGGGATCAGTATGGGGACTGGTAGGTCTGTTAGTCTGATACAAAATTGTGCCTTCTTGACACCACTGCCAAAGCTCTACAAGCTAAGTTCGCAATATGGTGTGTTGTGTCACACTTAAAATGAGTGGGCCAGCCCAGGCTAAGAAAAACTTGCTTTATTCCGTATTTTACATAAAATCAACACTGAGCACAAATGAATTTTAAGCAGCACTTTAAATCAGAGCCAGAAAGATTTATTGGCCAGGTGCACTTGCTTTGAAGGACTTTTATTGGATTGATGTTGACTTTGTGTACATTGAGCATGCACAACTGAAAGTAACCTAATGTAATGTGCAAACCAGCACATAATGTTTAATGTAAAGTGTTAAATGGAATCGTATTTAGTGTTGTCAAGGTCATCTAAGTCTAAGTACACTGTGAAAGCTACTAATTGTTGTGTCTTCTCTCAGTTGTACGAGGCGTTCCCTGGCATCATGAAGCACATGCCTGGGCCACACAACACCATTTTCAGCAACTATCTGGATGTCGCGGATTTCATAAGGAAGGAGGTGGAGAGACATAAGGAGGATTTTGACCCCAACAACCCCAGAGACTATATTGATGCCTACATCACAGAGATGCAGAGTGTAAATATCTTTGTCATTTTCAATAGAACCATATGGCAGTCAACAGTCTGGGAGTCAGTGTTGCCAGATTGGGCGGTTTCCTGCCCAATTGGAACACTTAGGGTGGCTGTCTGTGGGTAAAAATGGCGAGTTTTAATGCTAATTTTTAATTTAGTCCAAATTGGACGGGATTTATTTCATCCAGGCGGGTGAGCATGTTTTTGCCTGGAAATCATCAATTTCATCTGGCAACCCTGCTGGGAGTACATTCATTTAGTAGTGTAGAATGGGAACGATGAATAGTAGTCATAAAAGCCAGTATTATGTTTCATATGTACAGTTGTACTATCAGCTGAATAAAATGACCACCATCACATACCAGCGAGAACATACAGTGGTGCTCATATGTTTACATACCCCAGCAGAATATACACTTTCTCTGTGATTTCTCACAAAATATGAAGGATTACACAAAACCTTTTTTTTTCACTCATTGCTAGTGACTGGCTTGAGACATTTATTAACAATCTTCTGTGTTTACTCTTTCAAAAGCATGATCACAACCCAAACTACCCAAATGACCCTGTTCAAAAGTTTACATACCCTAGTTTCTGATGCTGAATATGGCCCTGTTTAACATCAGGGACCGCTCTAAATTGTTTGTGGTAGTTGTGGATAAGGCTCTTAATGTTCTCAGATGACAAAACAGCACATTCTTCCTGGCAAAATGGTTGTTTCCTATAATATCTTTGGGTGTCTTGCTGGAACCTCACATTTGAAGTTTCCCCTGAGTGGCTCAATGATGTTGAGATCAGGAGAGTGAGATGGTCGCTCAAAAACCTTCATTTTATTCTTTCTGAAGCTAATGACGGGTTGATTTGGCTTTCTGTGTCGAAATATTGTCATGTTGTCACTGTTGGAATTTCAATTCAGAAATGCAATATGAGGGGGTTTGGTTGGAATCAAGCCATTGGGCAAGGGAATCATTGCATTGCAATGATCATTGCAAGGGAAATTGTTCAGGAGGCATAGGACAACCAAAAAATAACTTCAGGTGAAATATAGGACAACATGAAAAAATGTTTTAAACTGTACAGCAAAGAGGCACTTGAGGAAAGATGGGCTGTCGGGGGTTGCCAGGAGAAAGCCATTACTACAAAAATGCAAACATGTTATTTTGCATATGATACACCAAATAGCATAGTGAGAAGCATCAGAATGCCTGTGACAAAGTCATTTGGAAAACTGAGATCAATATGGAACTTTTTTCAGCCACTATTAACAGTACCATTTGGAGAACAGTTAACGGAGCCTATGATGAAAGTTACACCATCCCTTCTGTGAAACATGGTCATGGACCACTGATGTCATGGGGACTTTGAGTTACAAATGCACTATACTTTTGGTCCATACTCGCAGAATGATGAATACATTGCCCTGTGAAAAATACTGGAGGAAACTTGACACACATCAGCCTTGAAACTGCACATGGTCCATTGTTTGGACATGCCAACATGACAGTATTTCAACACAGAAAGCTAAATCAATCAGTCATTAGCTTCAGAAAGAATAAAATGAAGTTTTTGAGCGACCGTCTCACACTCCTGATCTCAACATCATTGAGCTATTCAGGGGAAACCTCAAATGTGAGGTTCCAGCAAGATACCCAAAAATATTGTAGGAAACAACCATTCTGCCAGGCAGAATGTGCTGTTTCGTCAACTGAGAACATTAAGAGCCTTATCCACAACTACCACAAACAATTTAGAGCGGTCCCTGATGTTAAACAGGGCCATATTCAGCATCAGAAACTAGGGTATGTAAACTTTTGAACAGGGTCATTTGGGTAGTTTGGGTTGTGATCATGCTTTTGAAAGAGTAAACACAGAATATTGCTAATAAATATCTTAAGCCAGTCACTAGCAATGAGTGAAAAAAAGGTTTTGTGTAATCCTTCATATTTTGTGAGAAATTGCCAAGAAAGCGTATATTCTGCTGGGGTATGTAAACATATCAGCACCACTGTAGTAGTAGCATGATAATAAATGGTAGGCCTATGTATTACCGCACAAATACATCTACCGCGACAAGAGCGAGGCGAGCGACGGAAGTAATTGACTTTGTATTGAGTCGCGCGACAAAAGCGATTCTGGAGACTAGAGGTGATTTGCGCGACGAGAGCGAAAGTTTGAAGTTGAAATCCTTTCAACTTTCTATGACGCGGTTCGGCGACAAGCCGTGACAGCCAATGACTGTATAGAGGTCCGTGACCACAGCCAATGGGAATGTTTGAATGCTTTGCCTTCTGCATGTAACGGACATACTGTAGTCGCTTCAATCGCGCGTATCGCTCTGTCGCTTGAATCGCATCGCGCCTGGTCTATTCGTGCGGTTATGCTGTGTTTCATGTCATAATGTATATCAGTTTAGTTCAATTCAGTTTACGTTCTTAGGGACCAGGTGTAGTATTATCAAAACAGGAATGTTGCCCTTTTATGCATTGCACCAGAGTCTGCAGTCCCCAGCAGGACATCAAGAGAATCAAGAGCTTTTATTTGTCATTGACCAAAACAAGTTTTGACAACGAAATTGCGTTTAAGAATAAACTGTACTGTACAAGTACTCTCAGGTCGCTGCTCATCGGAGCACCGCCATTTAACATATTCATTACAAATGCTAATTTATCTATCTATCTATGCTAGTTTAATTGCAAAGTAAGTGTTTAATGACAATAATTCTAATTGAAATCTAAATTGTATTCTTTAGGGTTCCAGTGACACTGAAGATTTCACGGAGACCAATCTGGTTATGAATTCACTGGATCTGTTCCTAGCTGGCACAGAAACTACGTCCACCACCCTGCTCTGGTCTCTGGTTCTCCTCATCAAACATCCAGAAGTGCAGAGTAAGGAGTGATATTAACTGTACATCACATTGGCTACATGCAAAAATGTAGCCTGATTTCTGCAACCAAAAAGCTATGCAAACTTGGTCTGGTCAAGCTTTCTTAAAGGTGCGCTGTGTAGGATGGTGGCTAGGTATTATAACTATGCTGCTCATTGAAACTGTGCTGCCTACTGCCAAATTTCATCTTTCCATGAATATTTGAAGAGTTCAGATGCAAAACCCCCTAAGTCCATTTCTGAAGACCTGCACTTCTATATTTTTAGAGAACCCCGTTGTTGTTTTGGTTTACATTCATGTACTTGATAATACATATAAATAGTTATATTACATAAATAAAATAAAAAATCTACGCAATTTTGATAGTTTTGTATCAAATAAAAATGAATTAAGATTATTTTCTGATAAGGCACTTAGGGGGTTTTGCATCTGAACTCTTCATTTATTTACTAAATAATGAACTAATGTTTGCTAGCAGCTTCCCTAGCCGCTGAATGCGTAAATTTGGATGAAGAGTAATAGATGACCCGCTAGGTATCTCCTGGAACTACTGATGACCACAGTGGGCAGTCATGGGTGAGCGGTTAGGGCGTCAGACTTGCATCCCAGAGGTTGCCGGTTCGACTCCCGACCCGCCAGGTTGGTGGGGGGAATAATCAACCAGTGCTCTCCCCCATCCTCCTCCATGACTGAGGTACCCTGAGCATGGTACCGTCCCACCGCACTGCTCCCCATGGGGCGCCACTGAGGGCTGCCCCCTTGCACGGGTGAGGCATAAATGCAATTTCGTTGTGTGCAGTGTGCAGTGTGCACTTGTGTGCTGTGGAGTGCTGTGTCACAATGACAATGGGAGTTGGAGTTTCCCAATGGGCTTTCACGCTTTCACTTTCATGACCACGCCCCGCAGTTTGCTGTGTAGGGATTCGACGTGATTGGTTGTTGCGCCCACAGATCTGTGAAGTCTTGAGTGCGGAAGCAATTTAACAGACAGCCTGCCCATACTGCCATCGAGCTTCTCCAGACCGCTGGCCACCAGCCTAGAAAATGCCCTTTTCATGTATGAAAAGTGAAATTTTTCGAGTCATAATGAACACTTATTTGATGGTGGAGGTTAAGTATTCGTGAAAAATGTAACATCTGTGAATGGGCAGCAGGAAACTAAAAATATTGCGCAGTGCACCTTTAATGCATTCACATACATACATTCACATACATAACCTGCAACGATAAAATGCCTCTGCATGCTACTGGTGGAAGACACCATCAATCAGATATGTCTTTCCTTTGATGTAGCTAGCAGCGTTACCATTCCAGGGCGGATTTGAAATGAAATGTACAGTATATAGAAGGCAGCTTGGCCAGACTAACTTGATGCAAAATTGGTCCAGTGTCACGGGAAGTATGGGCAGAGAGAGTAGAGAGAGAGAGAGATTCCATTGTCCCACTGTTTCCGGGTTCTACAATTGCAAGGGGGATGGGGGGGAAATCCCCCTTTAGGCAGACCTAAGGACTGTTCTATTCAATGCCAGGAGTATTATGACACGCCCCTTTAGGCAGACCGGAACCTGGTCATGTTAGGTGCCCATAGCAACCTATTACATTGGCATATCTCTATATACTTAAAGAATCTCTGGTATGGGTGGGTGGAAATATGAACTAAGATACCTACCCGTACATTGTACAGTCAACTATCATAGTGCACTATTGCTAAACATGTATTTGATGTACTTACAAATATTAATCCTACAGAAAAGGTGCAGTCTGAAATCGACGCTGTGATTGGTCAGTCACGACCACCCAGCATGGCGGACAAGGCCAACATGCCCTACACTGAAGCTGTGATCCACGAGATCCAGAGAATCGGGGACATTGTGCCAATCAACGTGCCCCGGATGGCGGGGAGGGACACGACACTTGGAGGATACTTCATACCCAAGGCAAGGAGTCAGACACCCATTTCCCTTCTTTGTTTACTGACAGATAGTTATTGATAAAGAGATAGTTAAAAGCATAAGTAGTATTTTATGCACCCCACATGTCAGTATATGTATATTATGTATACATGAAATTAACTCCATTCTGTGCTGTCATTTCAATTGTGGCTATTTTTTCCCGCAGGGCACATCGCTTTGGACCAATTTGTCATCTGTGTTGTTTGATAAGGCGGAATGGGAAACGCCAGACGAATTCAACCCTGATCACTTTCTGGACTCTGAGGGAAAATTCAGAAGACGCGATGCCTTCCTGCCCTTCTCTGCAGGTGTGAATTCAAGTCCAATGCAAAGTCCAATGCAAGAGATCCACAGTGTTGACACATAAACATCATATTTGCAGCTATTTTGGTAGGCTACTGGGTTACTGTCCGTCAGTCCCTGGAGCAATGTGGGGTTAGGTCCCTTTAACGGGGTTTCAGGAGAGAGAAGAGGAACTGGAGTTTGGAGTTTGGAATTACACACCGAGCGAAACTCTCGCGTCGCCCTCTTCACCTATTGTAGCTAATGGGGTTTGAGCCACGGATGAGGTGTGGTGTTGGGGACCAACTTCTTTCCTTCCACCGGCACAGGACTGGAACCTGCAACCTTCTGATCACGTGACCAACTCCCTGACCATTAGGGCAGTGTTTCTCAACCTTTTTTTTATGCGAGGCACCCTTTCAATTCATGAAAAATTTCAAGGCACCCCAAACCAACAAGCCGTTGGGGCGACCTACTGTATATTTACTTTATTGTGCGTAAATGGCAGATGAAAGATTCCACTGACTAGCATTAACTTATCAATTTAGACAAATATGTATTATATTACATCATTCATTCATCAGCCACGTTTCCGCGGCACCCTTGTTGAGAAACACTGCATTACGGTATGGCTGACAAACAGCAGCTAAAACTCTTTGTATCCTATGGGTGACAGTTTACTGGTCTGATTTATCTTCGTTAGTCAGCCATGGCCTAATGGCTAAGGAGATGGGCTTTAGATCACAGGGTTGCAGGTTCAAATCCCACCCTTCCGCTTCTTACCGCACTCAATAGCTTGAGGTGCCCTTGACCCCATACTGCTCCCAGGGACAGTAACCAATACCCTGTAAAGAACTGTTGTCGCTTTGGATAAAAGTGTCAGTTAAATGTAATGCAATATAGTTAACCTCTCCAGATTCACAGTAGCACCAATACTCTGCATTTTCTCCAAGGCTCACCCAATACCTGTCGGAGTCGAGTAGCCAAGTAGATACATGCTAAATCCCAGGCTGGTGCTGGTGTTGTGTGCTTGTTGTGTTGCAGGCAAGAGGGTCTGTCTGGGGGAGCAGCTGGCCAGGATGGAGCTCTTCTTGTTCTTCGTGGGCCTTCTTCAGAAGTTCAGCTTCTCCACAGAGGAGGGAGTGGAGCTGAGTCTGGAGGGGGATATGGGAGCCACACGCACCCCTCTCCCGTTTAAAGTCTTCGCACATACGCGCTAAGGGCACAATACTTGGAAAAAGGGGCGGAGGTATAGGGAGGGCGAGCAGGGCATGGGGCCCAGGGCACTTTTGCATTGATGGTGGGGGGCTGACCTTTGCAGGCTGTATAGGGGCCCCTATAAGTGTTTTGCCCTGGGGCCCTGTGTGCAGTTGTTCCGCCACTGCTTGGAAACTATAATACGGTATTTCAAGTTTGAAGTGTTCTAAACTCGCAATTGTAACTGATTTACCCAAAATAAAAACGTAATTTCTCACACATTTTGGCAGTATCTGTATTGATGTATTGACTGTCTGTGTATTCCCGGATAAGGAGAATAATTGCAGTTCAGGTAACATATGTTAATATCTGTCAGCAGCAACATGCAATATTTAGGCCCAACAAGTTTGGAATTTGAAGGGAAGTGAAATCTTATGTTGGACCTGTTGCACCATAATGTACACCATTCCGCCATTGGAACGCTGCAATAGTCCTTGAAAAGACTTAAATAACCATAGTGCTGCACTACTATGACACAGAGCCTTTATATTTGATTTGGTCATTGCTACTCTGTTAACAACAATTTTATAACAGTATCTTAATGTGTTGGCCAGAGTCCACTCATATGAGGTTTCCTTCAGCCAGTTGACTGCACAAGTTTAATTTAGTTCACTGTGGTTTGTGTGTTCTTACAATATTATGTGCCCCCCGAGGACCCACTGATTGTTCCATTTGGCCCTTGGTACTGAAATTGAATAGCACTAGCAGTAGGAAATTATGGAATAGTTGTAATAACATGAATATCAGAATAGAATGCCTTTATAGGCCTACTTTGCTTGTTTTTTTTGTTTTGTTTTTTTTCCCTTCAAAATCTCCCCAAAGAAGAACAGAAGGCATGTTTATCAATTAAAGTAAACGAGTTTGCGAAACATAGGACTATGTTGCGCCCGACCGCGTTTGTCGTCTCCGATTGGCTACAACGTCTCCCTTGTGCCTCCCCTCTGATGGCTTTCATTTGACAGCATGTCAACTCGCGCTCAAGTCAGGCTTGCAGAACACTCATGTCCTACTATGACACTAAAAGTAGGCTAACAAACACAAAAGTATAGGCTACCCAAACCATTTACGATGCAGTAGGCTAGGCCTACGTTTATACAAATGCCGTGTCCCATTTCATTTTATTACCTGGTTTGGCATAATCTATATCTTGAAACAGATGTAGACCTAACAAACAAAAAGTAGGCATAACCAACGATGCAATGAGCTCCAGTATTTAGGGTATAACGTACAAATGACGTTACAATTTCATTTTACATAATACTTACTGCAGTAAACTCCCACTACAAATGCCATATCATCATGTCATTTTATTATGGTTTGGCTCATCTCTTGAAACAGATGACACTAAAAGCATAAACAAAAGCAGGTAGGCCTACCGATGCAATGCAAATGACGTTTCTTACCATTTCATTTTATTCACATTATCCAAACCTCAAGGTGAGGTAAGTTGTCCACCGAGTCCATGGCACAAATGTGGCACCACCAGTTAGGCTATACTTCACGGCGTCGCTGGCATGCTACAGGCCCTGGGCTGGACTGGCAGTATGGCATACCGAGCATTTTCCCGGTGGGCCGACGCCCCTCGAGGGCCGATGCCCCTCTTAAAAAAAAAAAAACTTTTTTTTTTTTTTTTTTTTTTTAAAAAAAGAGACCGGCGGCCCACGATGTCATTTTGACGGCCCTCGGCCAGGGCGGTTCCAAGGGGTGGCATTTGCCAGAAATATGATAGGCCTATGCCAGCCCAGGTGCCCCCTCAGATATAATAGACTCTAGCCCCGCAAAAAACGCGTGGCGCGCCCATGAAATCGCAAATAGCGGTTCAACAAAACATCGTTTTTTCCCCACACACTCGATGCATGTTTGTATAGACATCATGGCTGTGAACTGGGACAAGCTCACATTCTCCTCTTTCCGATGGTATGCATGATATGCAATTGCCATGAACATTACGACAACAATGACACATAGAAGCCGAGGTGTGCTTTTATATCCTGAGGAAGACAAAGTCTCAGAGAAAATGCACTGTATTTCATTCATTTGGTTTTCCTTTTCCAAGTTGAATGTGTACCAATGGAGATTTGTAAGTACATGCCTATGCTCTATAGTCCATGTGCTAAATATATATATTTGTTTTGATAGGCTACATGGAGATTAATGGTAAACTTTATGGTTAATTCCTGAGACTTCATTTTATTCCTCCTGTAAATTCTGCTCATTTTTAAGGCCAAAATATTCACTGGTATGTGCGAATTGCTGTCTTTGTGGTGGAATGGTGCTGTTGGTGATTCTGTAGAGTAGCCAGTGAGTAGCCTCTAAGCATATTATTGTTACTACCAATAAATATTTCAAGAAGACGCTTTTGCACACCTCTGTGGTTGGGCTGGTGGGGTTGTGATTCAAGTGTAAAGAAATCCTGCACACTGTCCATTCCACCAACAAACTTCAATTCAACATTTCGGTCATCCGACCTTCTTCAGAAAAAGTTTGCTGGTGGAATGGACAGTGTGCAGGATTTCATTACACCTGACTACCAATAAAAATACATTTGGATATTAAGTTTAAGTATTGTATTATTTGCAGTTAACAATTTATCCCCCTGTTCTTGTCTAATCAAGCCAGACTATTGAGGCAGAAGTTAACTACTTCTGAATCAAGACTCTCCAAACCCAATAGTGAAGGTCTATGTACCATTAGAATAGGTATGTGTGTCCAAGGAGCTGATTGGACTGAAGAGTGCAGATAAGGCCAGTTCATCCCCAGCTGCTAGGGGCTCTCTTCTCTTAACTTCCAGGTTTTCTGCCAGCTTAGCCTATACTACATGACCAATCATAGGCTGGATCTCAAATGGTGCACTTGTGCACTTCGGGCACTATGTTTCAGTGCGTAACTAATACGGCATACGCACTGAAACCTGAACACTAAAGTGCACAAGTGCGCCATTTGAGATTCAGCCATAGATTCATTTTAAGTAAACAATTGAATGTGAAGTCACTGCACGTATGGTGAGGGGGTTTTGGTACCTAAAAGAGAGGGTTTTTTTTCCGTCAGAAGACATTAGTTACGTCAATTTAATGGCGGTGCTCCGCTAATTACCGGTATATGGGGCCGGTCTGAGCCAAAAATGCCCGGGCCGTTTTGTTCTCCCAGTCCAGGCCTGTACAGGCCTACAGACACGCGCGCACACGGAATAAATTGAATCGCTGATAGTCCATTGATTAAGCCTCTATGTCGTGATTTTTTTTTTTAAAGAATGCATTGTCATTAGAGCTGATGGCTACTGATGTGGGGAAAACGTGTCAGAGGCGATTTCCGAGAGTGCAACACAATAAAATGCCATGGTGAAGTGTCCATCTGCTATTTAATGAAAGCCAACTCCTTTCGGGAAAAAAACATCCAGATCCCATTACAAAGTAATATCTCCACATAAGTTTCAGAAGACAGCTTCGCTATGATAACAACAGTGTTCGCTGGCTGTTGTCTATTACAAAACTCTAACTGATTTAGTGAAGGGTTTGCAAATACCTTTGCAAATAACGCTGCTGTTTACAAGGTGTCATTCTCACTGCACCAAGTGATAGAACCAGGGGCCTCATTTATCATCAGTTCGTAGAATGTCTTCTAAATTGTGTCTTAGGAGTGAAATTTAGAATGTTCGCAAGTACAGAAAAATCGTGATTTATCAAACGTGCGTTGGCTGCTCCTACGCACAAGTCTGCATGATAAATCCTACACCTTCCAAATCACTGTGCACGCGCGCATTCGGGGTAATTAGCATCCCGAAACGCCTCCAAGTAACCATATATGGTATTAAAATATATTCAAATGCCATGTTAATTCGAAGGCGCCACCCTGTTCGGATACACATGAACACACGCGGACACACGCGCCAGTCGAAGCGCTGGCGGGAAGTGCGGAGATAGAACATTTCTGTTGCAGAAGTGGAGGTGCTCTCGACAGGAGGAGGACCGTGTTTCAAAATAAGTAAAAGAAGGAGACACACATGAACGAAAACACTGTAAAATAGCACACTGTCATACTCCATTGTCATTCAAAGCAAACTGTACCTTGCAAGGTCAATATTAGGCCTATTTGCAATTTCGTGTTTCTTCCACTCGCACGCATGGTCTGAGGTGTGCTTAGATTTAGGCACATTTCTACTTTCAAGTACATGTTCATAAATCCCACACTTTGCTCAGGAATGATCGCACGCACGCTTTACGCACAGATCTGTGCCTAAGAACGCTTGATAAATGAGGCCCCTGGGGTCTTCAGGTACGGTATTTAGACATCAAGTCGTGCGCGCTGCAAAATGAAAGCCAATCAGAAGGGAGACATAGGGGAGTCGCTGTGGCCAATTGGAGACAAGAAACGCAGGAGGGCGCAACATCGTCCTATGTTTTGCAAACTCGCGTCCCGCACACTTCAAACGAGGAGGATCGATCATGGACCACATGCCCAGTGCAGTCATATGAGTGAGAGATTATCATTCCCGAATAGCCCGTCTGTCCACAGTCTTTGACAGGTGTTTAAGTTTTAAGGAACCAAAATCACACCGGCCTAACTCTGTTCAATAGGAGAGGTGCCTCTTGAACATAAAATGCTTTGTTTTCTACATCTAGAATCGCTCGATTTTAAGAGCATAGGCCTATTGCTCTCCCTCGTCGTTTTCCTGGTTATTGCCGACTATTTCAAGACTCGAAAACCTCCAAACTATCCACCTGGGCCATTTGCGCTACCCTTCGTTGGAAACATGTTTAGCTTCGACGCCAAGCAACCGCATCTTTACCTCATGAAGGTAGAATAATGTTTTAATAACCACTATATTGTATACAATTGTTTCTGAGAAGCCTGACTTGTTGGGGATGCCGTCTTTCACTTGAAAATATGCGTATGTAGCCTAAATGTAGCCTAGTATTGTAACAGTTGCAAAGCCAAGTAGCCCTAACAAGCTACTTAAGGATCCTTGTGCTTTGCTTGCATTTATTCATTCTGCTTGCTATCACTGCATATGACCCATTGGATAGTAAAGAGATGATATCCCGCAGTTTAGCCTTCACCAACAACAGGTGTTTTGCGTGATATTGCTTCTGAAATAACAACAACAACAACAACAACAACAACAACAACAACAACAACAACAACAACAATAGTAGGCCTGATGTATTATTGTATAATCATATTATTTGTTATTATCATGATTGCTATTACTATTGTTATTATTGTTGTTGTTGTTATTGCTATTATTTGTTGTTGTTGTTGTTGTTATTATTATTGAGGATGATGATGTTATCAGCAGGTGCTGCTGTAGCAGCCTAGTATGCCTATAGTTTTAAAGCTTTAATATAATTATTTCATAAAAGAATGTATGTTTTGGATCTGTCTGTATATTTTGTTTGCATTAATCCATTCTGCTTGCTATCATTGCATATTGAAAGAGATGTTGAATAGCCCACATTGTAGTAGCCTAGCCTACACCAACAACAGGTGTGTTGCTCGATAATGCATCTGAAATAGAGGTTCACATCACTGGATACTGTGCTGCCAATTTCAAAACATCTACATTAATACAAGCAAGTGAAACTGTTATACTTCTTCTTTTAAGTTGGCTGAGATACATGGAGACCTTTTTTCTGTGAGTCTGGGTGGACAGCAACCAGTGGTAGCCAATGGCTACAAGATGGTGAAAGAGGCTCTCGTGGTCCAGGGTGACGTCTTTGTCGATCGCCCTTCAGGCCCAACGTCTGAAAGGCTCTACCCACACAATGGTGAGGATGATACGTGTGTATATATATTAGGCTGTTAGCAGGGACGATCAAACTAGATTGAGAAATTAAAAGTCCTGCCAGATATTCCTTCTGCCAATTAGGCTACCACACCCCTACAGTCAGGTGGATGAGCTATGAACTACTTGAAATCACCTGTGTTTGGAGCACAGGTAATCCTGCGCAGTCCGCCACTCGGCACTCGAACTCGCGACCTTTCAGTTTGGCAAGGGAGCATAGGCACCATCGCATCTGTATATGAGGCTTTAGTAGGGGAGGTTTACTAACGTTTTACTTCCGAACTAGTTGGCATCCGTTACACTCACTCCCATCCGGTTCACGGCACCAGTGTAACTAAGATCATGCTGCCCAGTCTGCCTCTCAGGGCTTGAACCCGCAACCTTCCAGTTTAGGCTTAGGGAGGGAGGTTTACTGACGTTCTACCGCTAAAGTCTTCTAGTTGGCATCAATCGTGGCAGGAGATTTACTTTCTGAATCTGGAATGTCCACCCCTGGTTATTAGTCAAATGTACTCTCTGGGTAGCCTGATTATCATCAACTTTCAAATCTCTTCCAGACTTGGTCTGACAAAGAGCATAACAATTAACATTTCCCAAACAGCATTTCCCAAACGGCCTCCCTTGGTTTGCCAATGGTTGTTTGCTTCCCAACAAAGTGGGACGAGTTCCCGATTTTTCGGGAGCTCAGAAAGTACAAGAAAGCATTGCTCTTGACCTGACTAGTAGCAACGCTGAAGGTGTTGCATCACTAGGAGGGCACGGCCTGGCTACTCTTTGGGTGCAACGGCTTAGCAGAATTCATGGTAGAATTGGTTATTCAGTCCATGACTGCTCAATGAAGCATTTTGTACAATGAAAAACAAGTGTTTTCAGCCTGATCCCTTCACATCCATCCTGTCTGTGGGTCTTTTCCTGAGCAGCGGGGCTTGTCTTGAGCAGTGGACCAACGTGGAAGAGGCATCGTCGGTTCACCATGACCACCCTGAGAAACTTTGGCCTGGGGAAGACACTGATGGAGAATGCCATCTGTGAGGAGATCAGGTACCTGCAGGAGGAAATGGAGACACAGACAGGTGAAGGGGAAAAAAAGACTACAAAAGTATTACCTTCTGGATGGAGTATTTAAAAAAAAAAAAAAAAAAAAAAAAACGATATAAAACCCAGCCTTGGATGGCTGTGTAAATGAAGAACACTATACAAAGTGCAGTATATGAATTAAAAAAATTATATATATATATATATATATATATATATATATATATATATACAAAGCGGATTCCAAAAAAGTTGGGACACTTTGTATTTTGTGAGTAAAATCAAAATTGTGGCATTTTCAAAACATTCAATATGTTAATAAGGTCGAACATCATATACAGATAACATATCAGTTGTTAAAGTCAAACAGAATTATTGTTTTGAGGTCATTATGTGGTCATTTAAAATTTCACCCTTGCAACAAATCCCAAAAAAGTTGGGACAGGGCCAATACAATGCTTTTTATATTGGATAAGACAACACAAGGGATGAGAGTGAACAGTTAAATACTTTGACTGATGGCATAATTTTATTCAAAAATAAATATTTTGATGTGGAAGACATGATTTCAGCAGCTCAACTGATAGGTGTGCTCTTCAACTTGTTTACCTTTTTGTTATAGCATATCCTGACTGCATTAAAACAATTTCGTGACCTGTTTAATCTTATGATGGAACCACACTGTTGGAACATAGAAGAGATTGAAATTTGCCACCGTTATGGGGCAATATCTAAAGGCGGTGCTCCAAAATATAATGCCTTGGTAGCTATGTTTGCTGTTTAAAGTCTGTATATATCAATCAACATTCATTTTAATGCTCTACATGAGCAAGAAGACCATAACCAAGGCACCTCTGCACCCCCTTACCATCATATATGCTCTCTTTCAGACTGACCACTAAATCAAGATGAAGTATTCATTTTCTATATAACCTGGAGGGTGCATGACTCCAAGATTTTAAAAAAGGATGAAATATTTTCCATTCTGTAATCAGAGGACAGTTTCACATGTCTCCTAGGTCCATCTAGAATGAGCTTTTCCGCATGCAACACTGTTTAATGTCTGCCTCATGTGCATTAATCAAGTGTTGTGTTTATGGTCATTTTTTTGAGAGCTGTCATTTTTGGAGTGTCATAGTTTGCTTATTGACGATGAGTATGTCATGATCTCATAACTCATGTAATGATTACACAGAACTCTATATTACGTAAATAGGCTTTATATGCCTGCAATTGTGATAATTCAATCTTTCTGTGTAATAGATAAGAAATTAGCCCCTCAAAATCTTCGCTTCTGAGTGCCACAGCCTCTCTGTGATGGTATTTTATTTGTGCATTCATGTTGGCAGTCAATATAGTTCCTTTTAAAATATTCTTCCTTGTGTTATTTTTAGAATTATCCAACTATTACAACATGTTTTGGCCCTGTCCCAACTTTTTTTAGATTTGTTGCATGGGTCAAATTTTAAATGATAACATAATTACCCCAAAACAATAATTCTGCTTGACTTTAACAACTGATATGTTGTCTGTACATAATGCTCAACCTTATTAACATATTGGATGTTTTGAAAATGCCAGCATTTTTATTTTATACACAACATACAAAGTGTCCCAACTTTTTTGGAATCCGCTTGTATATTATTGTGCCTTTAAGTTAACATTACCAATGTGTTAGGTATAATTACGTTTGGAAAGCTCAGATAACATTGACCTAGTGGCACTTACCCTGATGTTACCCTACCATGACTCTAGTGGTAGGGCACTGGCCTGCTACTGGTGACCAATCCTGGTTCTATCCTTCCCCATCTCTCTCTCCCCACTCGTTTCCTGTCAGGTTCTCACTATCCTATTTCAAAAATAAATGCAAAAAAATGCTATTAACACTAGAACTACCACGGAGGGGTCAATTGACCTTTTTACCTAAAAGCCCCACAAGAGGGTCATTTGACCCTTTGGACCCCCTGCGGACACTCCTTTTGTTGTGGAAATGTGGCTGTTAGCAGCTCACAGCTGTCACTTGAGACACAGAGTGTGTGTGTGTGTGTGTGCGTGTGTGGATCATTTCCAATGCCTGTTGAGTGCTGTATCTCTGCATCTTCGTTCCTTGGAGAGGAGCTTCTTTCACCACAAAATTCTTGAGGGAAATGAAGCAGTAGTCCACATGCACTGGTATTTATCCATCTAACAATTGCCAGGTACATTCACATGAGTCGTTATGGTCACATGGCATGGGAGATTCACACGTTACAGTTTTTCTCGATTGGTTTGGCTAATTTCTCGAAACTGAGATGACATTCTCAAAACAACACGGACAAATCCCCAAACCAACTTGCAATTTCCCAAAACAGAATGGCATTTTTCATTGCTTTCATCAGATATCAAATGCTTTCTACATGTCTCAAAAGTTTAGTACATATCTGCAGATGGATATGTACAAATACCCTTCAGTTGACACATTCAGCATACATTCAGCACATTTTCCAAATAAATTGACCTTGCTTATCTAAACGAATTAGACAATTCTCAGTCTAATGGTTGCCCTCTCCAAAACACGTCAGCATTATTTCATTGTGTAAGTCATCATATGCAAAGTGGTCTACGCAATTCCCAAAACAGTCAAGGACATCATATTTTAAGAATTTCATTACATAGTAAATTCATGACAGTGTTCAACAGGTCAGATGATATTGTAACTTTACTAGTTAGTAGAAAATAATTTTACAACCGTGTATACTACAGTTTCCTCTGTTATTTGGTTAATTTCATGACATTTTTTCAAAAAACATTCTATTTTGAACAATTGTCCATGTTATTTTGAGAATGTTATCTCTGTTTTGAGAAATGAGCCAAACCCATGAGAAACCTGTGATATATGGGCATTACTTTCTGTATATGAATTTACAGTAAAGAAAGTTACTGATAAATGTCCTTGGTAAATTATCTGTGTTGTCAAACTTCAATGGTTTCACTCACTTTTTCATTTTTATACATAGTTGCTTACACAATGGCAAAGGGACAATGCATTTTGGGGGCACTGATGATATATGTGGGGAAGAAATTTAGTTTTGACACATGGGTAAACTGTTTTTGGGGTGATGAGCGAGTGATGAGGATCCATGTAGTTATGCTGAACCATCCAGTTTATTTTGACAGAATGACTAAATGAATGCAAATGAGCCAAAGCAATTGAGAAGGATCTATGCCATTTTGATGGTACTGACTATTTATATGTGAGACGGTTTAGTGCTGATGCAAGAATGAGGTGTTTTGGGAGGTATATGACATTTTGCTAGTTATCTGAACTGTTGTGCAGAAGTGTAAGAATGTTTGGCCAAATGACCCAATGGTTATAGGAATGTCATCTCAGTTTCAAGAAATGAGCCAAACCAATCGAGAAAACTGTAATTCAACCATTATCTGGTTGCAGTCATATGATTCATCATGATCACATGGGACATTCACACGTTCATTGATATGAAGAAAATGTGCTGACATGTTTTCAGGACAACCATTACACTGAGAATCAACCAATTGGGATAGATCAGCAAGGTACATTCATTTGAAAATTCTACAAAATGTAAGCTGATTGTGTTAACTGTAGGATACTTGTACATAGCCATTTGCAAGGATGTACTAAATGATTGAGACATGTACAAAAGCATTTGAAATTTGATGAAAGCAATGATAAATGCCATTCTGTTGTGAGGAACTGCAAATTAGTTTTGGGATTTGTTCATGTTTTGAGAATGACATCTCAGTTTCAAAACGAAACGGTTTCAAATGAGCCAAACCAATGGAGAAAAACTGTAACACACTGTCCGCCAAACTGTGCTATCTGTCTTTATTGCTGATATCTTCATGCAAGTTGCTATTTACCTGTGGTGATTTTGGAGGCTGACAGCCCTTGGGAAGAAGCTGTCTGTCCCTGTTTGTCTTGGCTGTTGACCCCCTCACCCCACACACGGCCCCTAACAGCCTCATTACCATAACAAAATGAGTGATTAGTGTATTAGGTAAAAGCCGTCGGGTCAAATGACCCCTCTCTGGTACTTCTAGGTAGGCAGAAAAATCCTGGTAGTTCTAGTGTTAAATGGCTCATACCGTATTTTGGAGAAGAGCTTTTCAAACAAACTACTTTGTACTTAATAATGACCACTTTTCCGTCCAGATGTCATGAAAGCCTTTACAGATCAGTCAATGTTTCATTGTGATATACTCCATGACATCTATACTTAAATGTTGATTTTTATCATACCGCTACTTGATAACGACATTGTTTTGATAATAAATGTAGATTTTTTTTCAGCCAATTGAGATGCTTAATGATTACCATATTGCATTTAATATTACACATATTTCTTCTCAACCTTCCCCCTAGGTGACCCCTTTGACCCAAAGGTGCTTTTCAAAAATGCAGCGTCAAATATCATTTGTCAGTTGGTATTTGCACGTCGGTCTGACTATTCTGACGATACATCCCCGAAGGTTGTTCAGAAGTTGGTTGAAGCTCTGTACCTACAGAGAACAGTATGGGGACTGGTAGGTCTCTCAGTCTGCTAGAGAAAACTTTGCCTTGTCGTCACCAAAGCTCTGTGAGTCAATACAGAGTGTTGAGTCACATGCCTGGCCGGCCCAGGTTAAGAAAATCTTCCATTATTCCATACTTTTAATAAAATAACCACTGGGGGCACAAATTAATTTTAAGTTGCATTATGAATCAGATCCAGAAATATTTATTGGCCAAGTGAACTTGCATTGAAGGACTTTCATTGTGCTGATGGTGACTTTGTTTACATTGAGAATGCACAACTGAAAGTAGCCTTAAACCTTAAATGATCTTGACAACATTAAACACTATTCCATTAATAAATGCTTTATAATAATGCTTTACATTATGTGCTAGTATACACAGTCTAAGTACACTGTGACAGCTAATGACTGTTCTTCTGTCAGCTGTACGAGTTATTCCCTGGCATCATGAAACACATGCCGGGGCCACACAACACCATTTTCAGCAACTATCTGGATGTCGAGGATTTCATAAGGAAGGAGGTGGAGAGACATAAGGAGGATTTTGACCCCAACAACCCCAGAGACTATATTGATGCCTACATCACAGAGATGCAGAGTGTAAATATCTTTGGCATTTTCAATAGACCTGTATGAAATATTTGTCTCGACAGTCTTTGAGTAAATTCATTTAGTAGCACAGAATGGAAATGACGAATAGTAGTCATAGGTTAGCCAGTAGCCTATTATGTTTGGTATGTACAGTTGTAGGCCTACTATCAGCTCAGTAATATGACCACATAACATACCAGGGAGCACAGAGTATATTGTCACATGATAATAAATGCTATGTATTGCGCTGTGTTTCACGTCATACTGTATAACATCAGTTCAGTTCAATTCAGTGTAGCTTATTAGGGACCATGTAGTGTAATTAAAACATGAATGTTGCCATTCCATGCATCATACCAGACTTAGCCTCCGGCTACTTTTCATCTGCAGTCCCCAGCCGGACATATTCATTACAAATGCTAATATATCTAAAACTTTAATCTTGAAGTAAGCGTATAATGTCAATACTTCTAATTGATGTCTAAATTGTATTCTTTAGGGTTCCAGTGACACTGAGGGTTTCACAGAGTCCAATCTGGTTCTGAACTCACTGGATCTGTTCCTTGCTGGCACGGAAACTACCGCCACCGCCCTGCTCTGGTCTCTGGTTCTCCTTATCAAACATCCAGAAGTGCAGAGTAAGGAGTGATGTTAGCCATCCATCACGCTGGTTAGAGGGCTGGTTACATGTAGCCTGATTATCACAACCAAAAAGCTCTGAAAACTCGGTCTGGTCAAGCTGCCTTTGACGTAGCAGTGTGACAATTCCTTTTTTCCATCACAAGCAAAGCGTGACCATTCCAGGGCGGATTTGAAATGAAAGATATACAGTAGGCAGCTTGGGTAGACTAACTTGACGCAAAATTGGTGCAGTGTCACAGGAAGTATGGATGGGCCCAAAAATTAACCACAGTCACATTGTACAATCAACTATCACTGCTGCGAAACGTGCGTTTTTATGTATTTACAAATACTAATCTTACAGAAAAGGTGCAATCTGAAATCGACACTGTGATTGGTCAGTCACGACCACCTAGCATGGTGGACAAGGCCAACATGCCCTACACTGAAGCTGTTATCCACGAGATCATGAGAATCGCGGACATTGTACCAATCAACGTGCCTCGGGTGGCGGGGAGGGACACGACACTTGGAGGATACTTCATACCCAAGGCAAGGGAATTTCCCTTCTTTCTTTATTGATGGATAGTTATTGATATAAATAGATAGTTATAAGCAAAAGTATTTCATGCACCGTTCACATCCCACACCTCAGATGAGCTCCATTCGATGCTGTCATTTCAGTTGTGGATATTTTTCCGCAGGGCACACCACTTTGGACCAATCTGTCGTCTGTGATGTTTGATAAGACGGAGTGGGAAACGCCAGAGGAATTCAACCCTGGTCACTTCCTGGACTCTGAGGGAAAATTCAGAAGACGTGATGCCTTCCTGCCCTTCTCCGCAGGTATGAATTAAAGACCAATGCAAAAGACATGCAGTGATGATGACACATGAACATCACATTTGACTTTATTTTGGAGTTTCGAATTACACACCGAGTGAAACTCTCCAAAAAGAATGAGGCACATCACCATCTTGACCTATATATTACCTACTGGGGTTTGAGCCACGGCCGGATGAGGTGAGGTGTTGGAGACACCCTGCATGACTTCTACCGGCACAGGACTGGAATCTGCAACCTTCTGATCATGTGACCAACTCCCTGACCATTAGACAGCAGCTAAAACCTCCCTCTGTACCTTATGGTTGAGACTCTACTGGTGTGACTTACCGATATCTTGTTTATACCCTTATTTATCTATTAGTTAAATAATTATATGCTATGAACTTGTAACACAAGGTAATAGTTATCTATTAGTTAAGTAACTGCCTACTAATGTTTAACATATGCATTAATAACTAGAACGGGCACTCGGTAGAGCGCGAACCTTCGCCTACGCCACTTATTTTTTTCTGGCCATCTTCAGAGTGTGGGGCATAACATTCTCCAAATTTTGGTGTTAGTTTCATTCAAATCGGACCGGAATATCGTAATATTACATTTTTGGCCCATTCTTGACCTCTTATTCAATTCAGCATGCACACGTTGTTCTGGCATATACCTTGTAGTGCTTGGCAAAGAAAAATGTTTTTGACCTTTTCGTGACCTTGACCTTTGACCCAATCACTCCCAAAAAGTAATCGATTGTTCCTTGGGTCATGACCAATCATCCCACTAAATTTCATAAAAATCGGCTCAATTTACGTTTTTGACCTTTTCGTGACCTTGACCTTGACTTTTGACCCAATCACTCCCAAAAAGTAATCGATTGTTCCTTGGGTCATGACCAATCATCCCACTAAATTTCATAAAAATCGGCTCA
Source organism: Engraulis encrasicolus (assembly GCF_034702125.1). Taxonomy (NCBI): domain Eukaryota; kingdom Metazoa; phylum Chordata; class Actinopteri; order Clupeiformes; family Engraulidae; genus Engraulis; species Engraulis encrasicolus. The sequence goes on along the minus strand of NC_085862.1, from coordinate 32,085,361 downwards.
ATTTACGTTTTTGACCTTTTCGTGACCTTGACCTTTGACCCAATCACTCCCAAAAAGTAATCGATTGTTCCTTGGGGCATCCCACTAAATTTCATAAAAATCGACTCAGTTCTGTCTGAGTTATACGAAGTACAAACAAACAAACAAACATATTCACAAATAAAAAACTAGAATGGGCACTCGGTAGAGCGCAAACCTTCGCCTACGCCACTTATTTTTTTCTGGCCATCTTCAGAGTGTGGGGCATAACATTCTCCAAATTTTGGTGTTAGTTTCATTGAAATCGGACCGGAATATCGTAATATTACATTTTTGGCCCATTCTTGACCTCTTATTCAATTCAGCATGCACACGTTGTTCTGGCATATAGTGCTTGGCAAAGAAAAACGTTTTTGACCTTTTCGTGACCTTGACCTTGACCTTTGACCCAATCACTCCCAAAAAGTAATGGATTGTTCCTTGGGTCATGACCAATCATCCCACTAAATTTCATAAAAATCGGCTCAATTTACATTTTTGACCTTTTCGTGACTTTGACCTTGACCTTTGATCCAATCACTCCCAAAAAGTAATCGATTGTTCCTTGGGTCATGACCATTCATCCCACTAAATTTCATAAAAATCGGCTCAGTTCTGTCTGAGTTATACGAAGTACAAACAAACAAACATATTCACAAATAAATAAATAAATACACAGCGGTCAAAACATAACCTTCTGGCGAAGGTAATAAATACACAGCGGTCAAAACATAACCTTCTGGCGAAGGTAACAATTAATATGTGTCTAAGTAACACACACACACACACACACACAAGCACACTGCACTTTCTGCACTAAACCCAAACATACACACACTGACACACAACTCACACACACACATACAGACACACACCGCACTTTCTACCTGCACTAAAGACACACACACACACACACAGACTGCTGCTGGTGTACTTGATAGACCTATTTTAATATTTATTTTTTCTTCAAAATGCTACTATTACTATGTCAGAACGCTATAAAGGACTTTTAGAAAAAGCACAACAAATACCTCCTCTTAATGTATGTTCTCTACAAGTCTTCTGTTGTCCAGTCTTGCACTTTAAATGTCTGTATGAGCACTGTCTATGTCCATACTGTCTTATGTCCATGTATGAGTACTGTCTATGTCTATACTGTCTATGTCCTTACCTAGATTAGTCTATGTCTGCATGGGAAAGCAAGAAACGTAATTTCAAATTCTTTGTATGACCAGTGCATGTAAAGAAATTGACAATAAAACCAACTTGACTTGACTTGACTAATGATTATTAACCCGTTCTAAAGTATTAGGTTATAGCTATTTTGCTGTTAATTATGGCCCCTTATTTGGAAGTGTTACCGGTACCGGGCAGTCATGGGTGAGCGGTTAGGGCGTCAGACTTGCATCCCAGAGGTTGCCGGTTCGACTCCCGACCCGCCAGGTTGGTGGGGGGAGTAATCAACCAGTGCTCTCCCCCATCCTCCTCCATGACTGAGGTACCCTGAGCATGGGACCGTCCCACCGCACTGCTCCCCATGGGGCGCCACTGAGGGCTGCCCCCTTGCACGGGTGAGGCATAAATGCAATTTCGTTGTGTGCAGTGTTCACTTGTGTGCTGTGGAGTGCTGTGTCACAATGACAATGGGAGTTGGAGTTTCCCAATGGGCTTTCTTTCTTCTTTTTCTTTATCTTCATTAGTCAGCCATGGCCTAATAAGTAAGGAGATGAGCTTTAGATCAGAGGGTTGCAGGTTCAAATCCCACCCTTCCACTTCTTACCGCACTCCATAGCTGAGGTGCCCTTAAGCAAGGCACCTAACCCCATACTGCTCCCATGGATTGTAACCAATACCCTGTAAATAACTTGTCGCTTTGGATAAAAGTGTCAGTTAAATGTAATGTAATGTAATCAACACTCCATATGCAAGCATACCACTAATACTCAGCACAAAAGCTCACCCAATACCTGGTGGACTAAGAAATAGTCAAGTAGATACATGCTAAATCCCAGGCTGGTGCTGGTGTCGTGTGCTTGTTGTGTTGCAGGCAAGAGGGTCTGTCTGGGGGAGCAGCTGGCCAGGATGGAGCTCTTCTTGTTCTTCGTGGGCCTTCTTCAGAAGTTCAGCTTCTCCACAGAGGAGGGAGTGGAGCTGAGTCTGGAGGGGGAAGTGGGAGCAGAGCGCACCCCTCTCCCGTTTAAAGTCTTCATACACACACGCTAAGGGTGCAAGTCTCGGAAGGAAAGAAAACCAGAAAACAAGCTTGAAGTGTCTTTAATATATACTGACAAAGGAGAAATAGCAAGGGTTTTTCTCCAGTCGGTTCTCCTTTTCTTCTGCATTGACTGATAGACCGAATCTAAAGCACTTACCTCCAAGCATTTACACTACTAACACTACTACCTTGACTTGGAGTGGAATGCTTTGCATTCAGTGTATCTGATTTAAAATATATTTTGATGAACACATTAAACCCCTCTTTTAACCTACATGTACATTTTAAGAGAATTCTGCATTTTATGACTTTTATGACCGTCCCTGTATTCCCATTTGCTCCTCATGTGTACTATATTTTCTACCCTGGAATATAATGTGGAACAATATTACAGCCATACTTTTATTTGTAGTGTACTGTACATTGTTGCTGTAAAAGATTTATGTGTCGGTTTCACTAACATTTCTATCTTTCAGCTAGGCTGGGTGACATAAGACTTGCATTTCCTAAGACTTGCATTTCAGAATAATTCTGTGCTGTTACTTGTGAAGCTGTAAAGGTCTGGGGAGAGTGTTATCCTAAACTGCGTTGTTGGCTCGGGAGTGCTGAACTTGGACACTTGAATGATGTTGAACTTTGCCCCCCCTACATTCCAGCCACCTTTGCATGACTCGGTAGAATACAGGGTTTACACCACTGGTTCCCAAAGTACAGCCCAGGGGCCAATGGCCAAATGGACCAATCAACACTTTGAGAGCCCCTGGCTTACAGAGTTGCGGTGGAAACATTTGCAGTACTTAAGCACTGATAACGTCTGTTTATTGTCTCCACTCGATTGTAGGTGTATTATTAATTATAATTACTACACTGTCATGTGATTAGGCCATATCTTGCGTTGTGCAATGTCATTGTATCTTCGTTGTATCATATCTTCGTATCTTGTATCGCTGTGCAATGTCATTGTATCCTCACTGTATCATATCTTCATTTTGTCATAGTATCATTGTCATTGTATCAGGATTGTATCTTTATTAACTGTTAACACACATTAATAAAGTTACAGTTATAACCACCCTTATCAACCTTTTAAAAGTGATCAATTCAACTTCTCCATTTTATATACAGTATATTTTGCTACTCTCTCACAGGGAAAATGCCATTCCCTATCATTTGTTTTGATGCCACCTCCAGCATAATTCTAGCCTGGCTGTCGCAACTGTGAAGCTAACAGCATAATCCCAAAATCTCAAAAGCAAAGTTAAGGTGGAATTAATACATGTCGACCTTATTGGAGTCAAGTTTGTTTAAACCTTTCACTAATACGTATCAATGTCTACAAAATCCACTTGTATTTAAGTCCAACCCATTTCATGTGTTTTTCTTGTCATGACACAATAGGTTTGAGAGGTCAGAGACGGGGCCAGTCCAGGTGGTCTGATGCAATGGAATTGCAATGGACAGTCAAAATTGCAGTCATTGTGAGCTTCCTTCCGATGGAAATCTAGTTTTTCCACACTGGAGCTGAATCTAGTGCACTAATGAGTGCATTACCACCATGTGAATCTGTGGAGACTCAGTGTGTACGCTTTTTTCTGGTGTGGGATTTTAGCAAAATTACATTTGTAGGAAACATCAAAATGTAACATCACTGCTATACACATGAAGCTGGGTCCAACCTCTACACGTTCAAAGTCAATGTGTTCGTCTCCAACTGCTGCACCTACAAATTATTATTATTATTATTATTATTATTATTATTAATAATAATAATAATAATAATAATAATAATAATAATAATAATAAATTATTATCATTGTTATTCTTTACTTTCTGCTATGACATGACATATGAGAAGAATTGAACATTTGCACACCGGAACTTTCACTGCAGCAGACTAAATCGGGGTGTGTCCTATTGTTATTATAGAATAAATCTTTTTATTTTTTCATTATTTTTTAATACCCCTCTTTAAACTATGATGTCAGTCATTTTTGCTCAAGAATTGTGCTTTATAGCCAAGTAAAATCTTTGTGCAGATCAGCACGTGGGCAATTAGGTTGTGAAAGTCGCTCTGTGCAAAAAGACTTAAAATAAGTGAAAAAGTGTGAAAAAAACTTTTAACGGCAGGTCTTGGGGAAAATGCACAGGGCTATGCAGCAATGCTTTTGTTTGCTTATCTTTGTGAAGCACTTCTTATGTAACATCCCATTTATTCCCATGACAACGCTGTTTTGGAATGCTTTCGGAGTCACGTGGACGGCTGCAAGACGACAAACAGGCCAGCTGAACTGGGCTGACCTCACCCACGCCCACTCCACTCAGCCAGTGTTCGTCGAGATGAGCTGTAGGCTATTAGCATAGCCAAAACATACTAATCACACTTACAGGGCTGCTGACAGGTTTGGCCTGCTGACAGCTTTAGCCTGGGACAAAGTTATCTAAAAGGCCTGTCCACCCAAATATAATGAGAACCTGGGCCCCCTGCCTGTCACTATGCCCGAGACAACTGACCACTTTCTCTCCCCTGTTGACTTGTACTGTATAGTGTGCCTTAGAGTCATATTTACAATACAGTCATAATACAAATTCTATGCAATCACACTTGTACAAAATATTTTTAACAATGGACTTTGGGTCATTTTATCATAAAATAGGCCTACTGTATATCTAGAAGTGTCAAGGAGAGGGAAAGCCTTTCGGACTATGCCAGTAAAGCTGAAACATAGCAGCTAAAACATTAGCTTTCCCCAAACCTAACCCTTAGGGGCACTACTGTAGTGCATCATAATGGCTTGGTAGCCCAACTCAACAGGTAGCTCATATTGTCATGGCAATGGTCCACACTTTATTGCCCCCGAGTAGGCTACATGTTAGTGCCTGTGACCTGCCTTGGGTCACATAGCTGCTCTTGGACAGCAGATTGCATGAACACACACACACACGCACACGCACACACACACACACACACACACACACACACACACACACACACACACACACGCACACGCACACACACACACACACACACACACACACAAGGTACAGAGGTCTGAGACCAGAGCAAACACAAAGCCCTGAGACCATGCAGAGGGAGTCTAAAGTTCTGCTGAAAAAAAGCCAGCTCAGGACAAACAGAGGCTTCATTCAGAGTGCGCTTTGTCAAAGTTAATGGGTGAATAATTGAACTTCTTCCACACCTGTGACATGAAAACCAGAATACTGTATGTCTTAGAAAAGGAATAAAACATACAGTAGGCCTAACTGACTAACTTTAATTCCACTTTGAAAACATAATGTAAAGGCCTCACTTGTCAGAATAAAATTAAAGTGCAATGTAATCTCAATGGAACTATTTAATAATTAATCATTAATTCGGAATAAAAAACATAATGTAAACATGGCCAATCTTAGATCTGTGTAACCGCTACTGTCTCAGGCAGCATGACTTCATATTCTTGGTTGTGTTTGGTGATGTACTGCCACCTAATGTCCAATTGTGAGTACATCACTTCAGCAGCAAAATGTGAAAGTGATTGCCATTGGTGATCACAGCACACAAACTCATCCAAATTTAGTCTATGCTATGCTGGTCTATTCATTCATTGATAAAATGAATGAATATGGCCTGCTGTTACATTAGGCCTACCCTAATTATTAAACATTAGGCCTACATGTTCAAAATAATTTCACAGCATGTTTTCAGAACTGGTGAGCCATATTAAATATGTATTAAACATATGAATAGGCTACTGTACATTTTATTAATAACGTCATAAACGACCATAAGAAGCATAAGAAGCCGTTTACACGTATATGAATAATTTAAAAATGTTTGGTTTGATTTTTGGTTTTCGGACTCTCGTTTACACCTAATGCACATTTCAAAACTGGTTTTAACCACTTAACTGTCACACACATTTTATACATTTTTGGCTTCTTTTACGCCAGGGGTTGCAATCATATCCCTGTTTGTGCTACACTAACACCCGTGCTCTTGTTTGAAAGCTACGAGTCTGGAGTGTCACTAAATAGTCAAAAGAGCACTCTTATGTTTTGTTACAAATCTACTTGGAATAAAACACATTTCTTGGAAAAAAAAGGAGAAAATGAATGTTAATCCAAATAAATGTGACTCTGAAAGCAGTTGAAACAGCAGATGAAGCAGGAAAAAAACTTGCCTCAAGTCTTATTAAACGTCTAGGACAAAGGATCCACTGAAAACACGTAAAAACAGGAAAAATGTGGATGTCTTGCATCCTACCGAAACCAGTCACATCACAAGGCCGATCTATAGCACACATTTTCGGGCTGACGGTCCTCGGATACCCGGTCCTGGCTGTGGTGGTCATCAGAGCTGGAGCTATTGTGCTTATTGTGCAAGGTGTTGTGGATCTTCAAGCCCAGGCAAAGTGCTTTTTCGCTGGGGCACCCTGTGGACACATGTGGGAATTGTTTTCTTTTTTGATCAGAAATGACTACAGCCCGGAGACTACAACCCCCGCCCCCCTCATGGAGGTCAATGTACTCACCTTCTTCCCCGTTTGCCTGACCTTTTATATGCCAGGACTTGTAGCAGTTCCTCGGGGGTACCATGCACAGGGGCAACGTCGCATGTAGTGCATAGACGTGGTGTCTTCTGTCTACAATTCACACACTGTCGCCGTCCTTCTGTGCCATCTTCCCCGAAGTGTGCGGGCATATGCAAGGCATCAGGTGGTGGCGCTGGTGGTGGTGGCGCTTGCGGAGGAGAGGGGACAATTTCACCATGTCCAGCGCGCCGGAGCTCCAGAACCAGCTTCTCACGGAGGGCTTTCTGACAAAAGGGCTTTCCCCCCGTTTTCCGTCATGTATTTGTGGAGGATGAACGTGTTCACTATGGCAATGTCAATAAAGTGGTAAAAGAAAGATCTGTACCACCTCCTCGTCTTGTGAAGAACTTGGTAGTAACCGATCAAACTGACAGACCAGTCAACTCCTTGTTTGTTAAAATTGTAGTCTTGTACTGCAGGAGGTACCGGAAATTGTTCCACATTCCATATGCCATCTGTCTTCACCCTGCACTGTATCGTGCTGCCTTCGCTGTGGGCTTGATGAATGCTGGAACACATCCAAACTAGACGAGTGTCTTTCCATTGTACGAACAGCAGACAGATTGTTAATGGCATCGGATCTGTCTTCTGGGAACCCGATCCTGTGTTTGCGCAACATGATCTCAAAAAAATCCGTGCTCCTGGACACGGATGTTAAGGGCACAAAATCCGTGTCCAGGAGCACGGATTTTGCCAAGATTCCGTGCTCCTGGACACGGAATTGTTTTCCGTGCTCCTGGACACGGAATTGTTTTCCGTGATGGACACAGAGAAGTGCTCTCTCTATAGGCTACTCCCATAGCTCTATGTTTCCACAGTCTTGTGTTTTCTCAGGATTTTTCTAATTTCAAATATTTTTTCTCAAAAAAACATTTCCTACTGACAGGTTAGGGTTAGGGATTGTTTTGATCTGGGCACAGCTACTTTTCTTTCATTCATTATATGAATTTTATAGCCTAGCAACCAACTGGAAAAGGTATTTCTCAAAAATATGTCTTTAATGACAGGTTAAAGTTAGGGAATGTTTTGGTCAGAGCACAACTTAAATTGCTATGGCATTATTTTGTTTAGGATTAGCATTTGGTATGTATTTTCTAATGATAGAGTTACACAGTGCTGTGGTAATAGCCTATAGAAAGCACTTCCGTGTGCCCATCACGGAAAACAATTCCGTGTCCAGGAGCACGGAATTTTGGCAAAATCCGTGCTCCTGGACACGGATTTCGTGTCCTTAACATCCGTGTCCAGGAGCACGGAATTTTTGGAGATCAGGCTGGTTTGCGAATGGTATCGCATGCCCATATCTTGTTATCATCCAGCAGTTGCTGGAACAGCATTGGGCTTGTATAAAAATTTTCCACAAAGAGCTTGTAGCCAGTCCCCAAAACTGGGGAGGACACTAACCATGACTACGTCAAAGCTCAGCCCTTTTCCAGATCCTGCTTTGTTTTTCATAAACAATGAAGTCCCAGGTGTACCCAGATTGTGAGTCTGCTAGCACAAACAATTTGTACCCCCATTTCGATGGCTTATCTTTGCAGTATTGCCGGATTCCTATCCTGGCACGGGAGGCGACCATTTGTTCATCAATGGCAATGTTCTGGCCTGGCTGGAAGTTGGAAATGCAGCTTTGCCAGATATCAGTGTACAGGGGTTTAATCTTCTGAAGGCGGTCAAACCCAGGGGTGCCTCTCTGAGCTGCATTGAGCTCGTCATCATCAGGGTCAGACAGATGGATATTGGTGGAGATTCGTCTGAATTTACGGCCAGACATGGTTGACCCAGCCCAAGGAAAGCTATATAATTCTGGCCCTCGCCAGTAGTCTGTAAGAGCTGGGGCGTGAACAAGACCCATGTAAATGATCAGAGATAGATAGCTGAACATGTCTGCCATGGTCAGTTCTTCCCAAAGATGTGCATGCCTCCGTCTCCCAAATTTGTTTGTGTTACTGAGGACCTTTTGTAAAACTGCATTGGAGATGAATAGGCGAAAGAGATCCAATATGGAATGATTTCCCCCAGTAATAACTTGTGGACCAGGAGTACGAGTTGGTCTAAACACTGGTTGTTGTGGAAGTATATCTTGTACCTCTGTGTCCTGTCATTCACGTCCATCTTCAGTTTGGGGCAAGTCTCTCCCTCTTCCTCCTGGCCTTCCAGGCGGGCGGGCGGCCGACTCCTCGTCCTCTGCCTCTGCCTCCACCCTTTCTTCCTCTACCTCTGCCACGTCCAGGAGGCCTACCGCGCGGCCGGCCTACTCCTCTGCCCCCAATCTTCTTTGCTGGGGGTATGTATTCATCTCTGTAATAGAAAACAATGCACAGAGACTTTCAAAACATGTCTGACTCAAAAAAACCCACTCAGTAAAACACAAAAGCGCAGTCCATGGTACTTACCCAGATTCTTCGTCCAAGGATGAATTCAAAAGCGTTGTGTCTGTTAGGGCGCTGTTGTCTCTGTCAGGTTCCCATTCATCGTCTGTTTCATCCCCGTCACTGGATACTGTTTGTTCAGCGCTTGCCTCAGCCGTGTTGCATATTCTTTTCCGAGGATTTTGTGACATTATGCAGAAATTAGTCGACTTGTTCTGCGGAAAAACGCCAAAAATATGGCGAATATTGGGCAGCATGTACACTTTTACACTTCAGCTTCAATAACAAGCTGCACCTGTGCAGTACAGAACTGCATGCTGATTGGATGTTGCACCAACCCGCCCATGGCTGTCTGATTGTTAATTGGAACCCGGGGTTCATCCCGCCCGCGGGGTGCATTGATTGTTAATTGAAACCGCAGGCGGGTGTAATCACTGGCCCTCAGCTGGCAGCGGCAGCTGAGTGTTACACATGCAGCTGCAAACCCCAGCTACATGTGACTGGTACTGTCGGGGTGCCTACTGATGCTTAGTGCCCATGGAATGTGGTATCTGGGCAGGCTGGTTGGTATCAGCTCAGCCCTGTGCAGTGGTAGTAGGGCCTGGGAGATTGGAGTGTCTAATGTGCCCTGATTACCCATAGCAAGTGTCTCTCGAGAAGTCATGGTGGTGTGGATATGGTGGTGGAGAAAACTCTTTGAAAAAATTGATTTGTAACCGCCGGCCGGGCTGTATCCCGCCCGCGGCTGGTGAATATTAACTGGTTAAAGTATCCCATTGAGGGGGCTAAAACGTGTCTGTAACAATGGAGTTTTTATTGTTAAGTCCATGCTGTTTTTGCATGTAAACGGATAAAAACATATATCTGCATTTTTAAAATATCAGCAAATGTGAAACACCTAAAACACCACAGCTGCTCACAAGAAACTGGTTAGGAACAGGTGCCTCTAATTTTGCATTGACCCCTCGGAAGCTTAATTTTTCAGTATGCAGCCCACACAGAGAGAAGTTTCCCCATGCCCATAGTCTACACTTTAAGCCCATTACAAGCGTGACCGTGTGTCAAATGAGTTCCTTTCGTCCTTTCGTTGTGCTTGTGGCCATTTGCCAGTGTCACCCCACCTCCGTGGCGAAAACAAAAAAGGTAGCCCCTTAATGCGCGCCGTACCTCCAGTGGCACACTGTAATAGTCATTGAAATGTAACTACCATAGCACTACAATACTATGACACAACACAGGCCCTTTAGAAATGCACCACGACTTGGTCATTACCATACTGGTAACAACAAATGTATAAAGCCGCGTCTTAAGGGGTTAAACCATCGCCAACTTAGGCCTGTCAGGGGGCTTCTCTCTATTCAACATCCTAACTGCAAATGAGATAATAATGTTTGAATCATGCCTTTGTGAAATACTGAATAAAACTTTCATCAATGACGTCAAGCCTTGTGTCACAAGGTCACAAGCAGCATGAAAGGACATGAGCAACTGGTTTGATTTGTACTTTATGACCCCCTCAGCTGCAGGTTCAGCTCCTTGCCCACGAGGTCATGACTGCGCCATTTATTTATGTAACACTAACAAAACAGGAAGGCGGTGTAATAATTTGGTGTAAAACAAGTATTTTATTACTTTCCCATGAAAACAAAAAAAAAACTTTGTGTTTCGCAACACAGCAGATTCACATAACTCTGTTATTAGTAATCGCCCACCCAAAAGATAAACAGCCACAAACTGTTCTAATTCAAAACTCACAACAGGGAATAAGAGCAAAATAAAACAAAAAAACAAACAAATAAGCAAAGGAAGTAGCATCAACTTTCAACCCAGCATTTAAAGACAGTTTTTTTTTCTTTAAAAAAACCCACAGCTTTGTTCTGAGAGAGAGGAAATTAATAGCACAACAGACATCTGGAGTACTCTAAGGACACTCTAGTACCAGCACCCCAGTTACTGTCCTCGTGCAGGCAGAAGTGGTTTGCCGTTTACACCATCACCCCTATTCCACCTACATAGTATCATTCCGACTTGTCACTTTTCAACACATTTACCAGGCGGCAATATTGGGCGGCAAGAGTATTAATGTGGCGTCTTAAACTGCCCCTTACAGAAACCTGACTTCACTGATATTTAGGTTTAGGGCACGGTCTAGGTTTAGATGACCGCATCAACATGACACGTGAAGGAGAATGCCCTCAGTGTCCTACATTGCTGCCTGGTGAAAGGGTGTTGAAAAATCATGCCAGGGCTTCGAGGCCGTGCTGATTCCACTTACCTCACAGACACAAATGGAGGTTAAAGGGCCAGTGTGTACATTTTTGTAGTTTATTTCCATAATTTTTGTCCATGAACACCAAATTACTAACCCGGCTTTCGCAAGACATGTGGCGCTACAAAGCCCGGCTTGGCCTCCACTCACAGGTCTGGGAGGATCGGCCTGACGCGTTGGCATCAATTCCGCAATTTCGACTGTATTGTCGAATCTGTGAGTGGTTGAAGTAGCACGTCATTAAAAATGACAGACACGTGGTATATCTAATCACGTGCAAGGATAACGCTGCGCCTTTTGGGCAGCGAATCCGTAAAATGCAATCCAAAATGATGTGTGTGAAGCAAGGCAGAACCACATCCATCTGGCGAGGGAACATATTTAATCTTTTTTTTTCATGAATGTTTACTACCATCATCAATTTGTAAGTAATTATTATGGCTTGGAAAAGTACACACTCCATACACAAATAAGTCAAACCTCTCCAGGTATATCCGTTTTTTAGAACGACTTGTCATAGACATTTTGGCAGCAAAACCTACTCTGGTCAGACAAGTAAATATTAGTTTGTTAGTAACAATTCATGGAAAAAGATCTAATTTGTGAATGGGCAGCTTGACATTTGAAAATCACACACTGGTCCTTTAAAGGTGAATAGCAACACAATCAGTTGTGGCCCCGGTGGAGACTGATAAGATGACCAGGATCACTGCTGAGATCGAGGGCAGGTGAGGGGAAGGGGTTCCACATTAAGCATTCCTCAATTAAGAAAGTTGTCTGATTCTGGAAGGCCTTTGAGTAACATACATTCCTCCACTGCCATTAAAAAGAATTAAAAAATCATGCTGGAATCAGGTCATAGTCGATTGCTTCGTATAAAATAAATATTATAAATAGGGCATCCCAGTTGATCTTTCTTTTTTTTTTTTTTTTTTTTTAAAGATTCGCATATTATTATCTCAGCACCTAGGATCTGATTATTTTACATCCCAATAATAGAAGAGGCTTATGTTTCTCATTTATACAACTGAAATGAGTATTTCTTACAAGGGTAGGATATCGAACAGCAAGAAAAAAAGCTCTAACGGTGTCCAGCACCAGAATTTTAGGCAATGTCTATTGCGCAATACCATTACAGCACGCCAGATGGAGCTAGTGTCCTTCTTTTGAATGCAGTAGTATTCTGAATATGCAGTATGCTAGGTATACGACCTACTCTACCGTATGTATGTATGTATGTATGTCTATTAAACGGCACTGGCGAGAATGATGCACAAATGATTTGTGTCGATTTTTACATCTGTACTGCATAGTATGGTTACGGATTAATTGGAGCTGAAAGCAGACATGCTAGCCATTTGTTTAAAAAAATGAAGAAAAAAAAACAATTACCTTAGTTACTGTAATCCAATACTACATTATCATGCTATCTCTTTCCCTGTTTGCATTGAGGTTGCAATCACAGATAAAATTGTCCTGATTAGAGTCCATGTTCAAGGTGATGAGATGAAAGTTGTCTTATAAAAAGGCTAAGCGTGCCATAGGGCAGGAGCCTGTTGCTACTGTCATACAGTACAGTGTTGTGTGTGTTTGTGTATATGTGTGTGTATAAATATATGCATGCTGGTGTCAGCTAGACTATATTCACTCATTCATTGAGAGAGTAAAAAGGTTATCGTCTAATTGTGTTCCAAGGAGTGATGGTGGGGTGAGTATGACTAGAGATTGACCGATATGGATTTTGTTTTCTTGGCGATACCGATATTATTTTATTTTCAGCCAATGATCAGTGGATGGCTGATATGAGCTGCCGATTACTTGGAAGGCCAATACAAGCATTACATTTTAGAAGATGAATACAGTATGCATTTATTATTCACTGTACTCATCTACTAGTGTCATCAAGTCATGATACGACCTGCCATCCTTGCTTCTGGATGAACAAAATAGCATGGAGACCTGAAGTTGCCCTTACCCGCCAAAGGTAAAGGTTATCGTTATTGCCCCTTGAAGAAAACAACTGGCTTGCTTTGTGCTCACATTTGTGCATCTCTGTAAAACAGCCAAATGTATCACACAGACATTGGCCGGTGTTGATATGCTTTATAAAAAATGACTAAATGTGGCATTTATCGGTCTATCTCTAGTTGTGACAGTGTGTAAAGTACAGTAGTTGTGCAGACGTATTGTGTGTGTGTGTTTGTGAATGAGAGAGGTTTTCCCATTTAAAAGTCGCCAACCTCTTTTCCTATATAGTGTGTCCAAGTGCTTGCAGTGGGGGTGACGACCAGTTTCCTTAAGGTCACTTGAGTGCACGAAGGAGAAAAACATGAGGAGACAGACAGACAGACAGACAGAGAGAGACAGAGAGAGAGAGAGAGAGAGAGAGAGAGAGAGAGAGAGAGACAGAGACAGAGACAGAGACAGAGAGACATACAGTCGAGTACTCAAGAGACAAGAACAAGGACAAGAGACAAGGCAAACGAAAGGACAGGGAGAAGAAAGGGAGGAGGAGAGGGGAAAAAAGAGAAAAGAAAAGAAAGCTGGAGGAAGATTCTTCTCTTGTGGTTCTTCTTCTACTTGGCGGAGGAGGCAGGCACGTTAACGGAGAGGGTGCGGCGGGCGTTGGTGACCTGCCTCTGCTGGGCCAGGAAGGACTGGCCCGCCGGGACCAGCGAGTTGGAGCGGCCGCCCAGACGAGACTCGATCGCCATCTTCTGGAAGTTCAGACTCTGGGAGCGCGCGCGTGTGTGAGTTTGTGGAGAGTGAGAGGCAGTATTTGTGTGTGTGTGTGTGTGCGTGTGTGTGTGTGTGTGTGTGTGTGTGTGTGTGTAAGAGAGACAGAGAGAGAGAGACAGAGAGAAAGAGAGAGAGAGACAGAGAGTACATGTATGGGTGTGTGACAGACAGAGAGAAAGAAAGAAAGACAGACAAGCAGAGATTGTTTGTTGAGACACCAAGGCAGCTTGCTAGAGTGAACATGTGTTAATGGTCTGATCTAATAGTTCACTGGGCCTCATGTGTAGCTTTTCATTACTATAATGTCAGATAATAGGGAAACATACAGTATGTACAGTAACAGTGGTTCCCAAACTGGGAGAGTTGCAGAGCTGGGGGTGGGGGGGGGCTTGGGCAAAAGGAACATTGCAAACAAATCAGGAAGTCCACAGGTTCACACCTAACATATTCCATAATTTGGTTAGTAACAGCATTCACCTGTATGGTTAATAGATTATTTACTGTCCAGTGGAGTTCTAGCAATTTCAATGGATTTCTAGCAATGTTAGCGGACAAACTATGAATGGAAAATCTGGCAATATTAATGGACAAGACTGTGAGAGGGTTGAGAAATTATGCTTGAGTCCACACAGGGGTTCCCCGCTGAAACAGTTTGGAAACCACTGGTATATGATATATGGTAAACGACAACTAGTCTCTTTTGCAATGCAATTTATGCATGAACCTTACTTTGTGTGAATGTGTTATTTATGTTGAAAAACCTATTTGTGTCACACACACTGTACTTCTGCTGGGCAGTCAGAAGTCAGAGAGCCCAGATCAGCTTCAGCTCAGCTCACCTTATTGTACCATGCAGTAACAATCAACTTCTCTTCATACTCCCTCAGTTTGGCTTGCTCACACTCTCTCTGATGTAGGGACAGACAGACAGACACAAAGACACAGCATCACACCACATACAGTACAGGACATCTGGGGTGGGGGGAGTGCACGAACGTGGATGCCTGGCTTCGTGAGCAAAGTTCATTTTAATTGTAGTTCAATTGTCTTTCTTGTCCCCAATCGAGGTCAGGTACACAAAATATAACTTCCTTGGAAAAGTATGATCACACCTATGTGATTAGAACACGAGAACATTGAAAGTTCTCACTGAATCACAAGGATTCTCCTCAGGATTTTTAGACACAAAATTCTATGAGAGGTGTAGAATACCTACGTGTACGTAATATTAAAATAGAATACAATTCAATATTCAAAGGGTTAGAGGATGCACAACAGACACATGAAAACAGGTAGCATCTAACTTTTAAAGTCTTTTCCGCCAAATAGCCACTTGTCACCACAAGTATGCATATACAGTACGTAGACTTCATTGATCCACATTCCTATCCCCCACCCCATGGCCTTAAAGGGGTATGCCACTATTTTGGGGCTTAATACAGTTAAAATCGTTGGCTGGGGTTTATAAAGGTGGTAAAGTGTCTCTTATTTTTCATGTAAGCCGTTGTCTTGCTTTAAGACAAGTTAAAAGAGGGAGCATGTCGCTAAGCTAGTGAAAGTCAATGGATCCGTGTTTTAACTGTATTAAGGATCCGATTTTAACTGTATTAAGCCCCAAAATAGTGGCATACCCCTTTAACACCACACCACCACCAACATCGGAGACAGGGTTCGCACTCTTTTTTTACGGACAACATTTTCAAAACTTTTCCATGATGTTTTCATGACCCAACATGAATTTAACCATGGATTTAGGGTACCCTTCCTGTGCAGAATTTTGTATACATTTAGGGACAAATATGATATCAGTGTTAACCCTTTTCTTTCTTTGTATGGTATGGTATTGTGTTTTTTCAATAATTCACAATGCTGTCCATGCATTTATGGCAGCATGCCGAAACAGCTGGTGTGTAGTGTGCTTGGAATAATCATAATATGACAGCTACATTAAAGAGATAATACAATGCACAACTCTTCCAAAATCTTAAATTAAAGGAAACGTTAAATTCCTATAACATTTCCAGGATTTCCTTGACTTGTGAGAACCCTGATAAGAGGGAGAAAGGCCTCTCTAGAGGCGTAGACAAGAGGCTTCTCTGCCCTGAGCTCACCTCCAGGGAGCTGATCTTCTTGTCCTTCTCCGAGAGCTGGTTTTTCAGTGCCTGGATCTCTGCAGAGGCCGGGTTTAGCTTGGGGTCCAGCGCACGGATGACCTGGCATGGGGAAGAACGGTCAGAGATAGCATTAGCCTCTGGTCAGGTTGAGGAGAAAGGAGGACAACAGGTTAAAGAATGTGTGAATATCACACAGGCTAATACCTACAGGAAATGTGTCTGACAAATGGGTACCTGCAGGCCAGTAACTACACAGGCTACAACTATGGTGCTTAACTGGAATGGTTTTGGGACCCACAATTTTCTATGAATATTAAATTATGACCCAATTCTTTCGAACCCGGGCCACCGGCGTAGTAACCTAATGCCCTAACGTTAGGCCACGCCAGGGCCGTACATCCTATATATAAAAGGGCCTTACGTTGCGAGCCTTCTCCAGGTACATCTTGTATCTCTCCTCCATAGCCTTCATGTCCTCGTCCTTCTTCTTTAGGGCCGCCATCAACTCCTCCAGTTTCAGAGCTAAGCGGAGGGAGGAACAGTAGAGGCAGATCAGCAGAGGAGGAAGTGGGTAAACAGAGAAACAGACATATATTGAGAGAAAAAGAGAGAGGTGGAGAGAGAGACAGAGAGATGAAAGCATTTGCTTTTGTGCATAGACAAGGCACTGATGCATGTAACAAAAAGTCAAAAGACCCCAAAACGTAAATGCATGACCTGAGCGCCTCTATTCTGAGGTGGTCTTCAGCATTACATAGCATGTTAGCCTTTACTGTAATAAAATGACAACAATATTTGGAATTGCAACTGTAACTAGTATTGAAGTTCAGCGGCAGAGAATTGTGATTTTCATGGCCAATGTGAGCTAAGCAAATCCCATTGCAATAATCTGCATGTATAGCAGGAGTCCTGTACCGTTCTGAGTGGAGTCTGGTTGGAGGTCTTCCAGGAGCTCCTTCTTCCTCATGATCTCATCCTGGGCCTGATTCAGCTGCACCCTGCACAACAACACAGCAGAACTTCCCTCAGCAATCAGAGATAGCATCCTGGCACCCTGCTTAATGCTAGATGTACAGTATGGCTCAAAAGACTGCGGGTGGATACACAAACGTGTGGATTCACAAATGTGATGTATAGGCAAATAATTAAGCATATAAGTAATGATTAGTAATTAAGATTTAGATTAAAACATGCTTTTAGAGAAAGATCATCAATTCAACAGTGCCAAATGTGCACTGTACACTGAGTTGGGTAATTATGGCCTATGAGGAGCCTGATGGGGAGCACGAGTGGGACAACTGAACACCTGTCACAGGAGATCACACGAGATGTGTAGACAAACAATAAAGAATTAAATAAGTAATTGAATAAATAATTAATAAAGGGTCAACTTACATATGAGCATCCAGTTTCCTCTTGAGGTTTGACTGCAAAGACAAAGGTCAAAAGTTAAGTTGGAAATACCACCAAACGCCACAATCAAACCACTCATGGAACCATGAACTTAAGTTTGACCATATGTCTAAGTAACTCGTGGAAGCATTTTCTGTTCCTGTCTGGCTTGCTCTTCAACTTCTGGGGCGTTCCATACTAAAGTTAAAAAGCCTTTATTTACATGCATGTAGCGAGAATTTAATAAAGGCTTTTTAACTCGACTGCTAAACTGCCGACACAGGTTCGATTCCGGCCCAAGTGCCCAAAACATATCTAAAAAAAAACAGTGCCTCAAAAGTTGTTTTTCATCTTTACACGTCCAAGTCTTTTTTTATAAGCACACAGTTTTTTTTAACTAAACTTGTACAATTGACCCAGTAAAGTATTCCCTTTTCTCTTTCTCGAGGCACATAGAAGTTTGTAGGTCTATTTCGCAATGCTGCAGACTATCCCAGGATCGCTCCTACCCATGCTGATTTGCCATGTCGTTGTAACGTTCCAATTTTGATTTTACATCACAGCATCCCTTGTGGCCATGCAGAAAGCCATTCATAGCCATCCATATTTGACATGGATTGACCCAGAGTCTGGCTTGACCCGTGGGGTTCAAAACCCCTGCTGTGGAGTCTGCCTCTTCACCAGTGCAGCCACAGCCACACGCCCCGACAGAAGAATGACAGTCCTGCTCTATGAGTGCATGCATGCGAATTTGATGTCACGCCATTCTCCGGCTAACAGCGTGCAACACATCAAAGCTGGCAAATCCGGGCCATAGTGTTTGCTCTACCTCTTGTCGTTCTAAGGTTTTCGAGAGGGAATAACACTGGCTGTTTTCAAAGGCTCTAGTGGCTAACACAGATACAACAGTTTGGATAAGGCCCTCATCCGGATGTCATGCATGAAACTAAGGCATTACTATACGCCGAAATTCAGAGGCACTGGCTTCCCCCTTCCCACAGCACCAGTCACTCCTCCAAAAGCCAGTTCACCTCAATATAGTCTGCCCAATATAATAAAAAAGATGGCATGAAGAGGAAAAAAACACTAACCGGATTTTACATAATCTGTGGTCTGATAATGTGCAGCGTTCTGCCAATGGAGAGCTGTACTGGTCATTAAAAAGACTGTAGTACCATAGTACAACACCACTGCATTACAAAGAGCCTTTAGTAATACATTGTGATTTGGTCATTGCCATTCTGGTAAAAGCAAATTGACCACAGGAGCCGTGTCCTAACGCATACAGTAAGCAACCACAGGATTTGACACTGTCTACTACATAACAAAATAGGCCAACACATGGACAGAGCTAAACAGTATCCAAACAGATGGATCATGGGAGCAGTGTGCAACAGTGAGTGAAATGGGACACACAAATGAAGACTGTAATCTGTAAGCCATCACATGATTTCAGATGCTAAAATCCAAAACACACCAACATATGGGTTGGCCAAAAGCTACCAACAAGACAGATGGGAGTGTGTAGGGTAGCTATGACCTGATGTTTAGGGAATTGATGTGGATTTGGTATTGCAATGTGTGTGTGTGCGTGTAAAGGGACTCACGTCCTCAGTCTTGGTGCCCTGGCCCTGCAGAGCCTTCTGAAGGTCCTCCACTTGCTGCTGAAGCACAGTGATGCGCTCCCTGTTTAACCTGAGAGAGACAGAGAGAGAGAGAGAGAGAGAGAGAGAGAGAGAGAGAGAGAGAGAGAGAGAGAGATATCCAAACCAGCAGAATGCATAGATAAAGAGAGCAAAATATTGTATACATGTATATCCCCTAGCAAATGAATTCCTCACTTGCTGATGAAGTGGGAATTAGAAGATTCAATTAAAAAAATGAATCTGTTCTATAACAAGCTTATCAATGGTACCCACAACAACTGTAGTTAAAAAAACTAATTAAAAAACCTACATGGCACATCTGTATTTAGGGGTAAAAATAAACTCCTTGGTTCTGAACCCCATTTCTCAAAAGCATCATTGCTAACCAGTTAATAACGTAGTAGGTTGTCTACAGGAAATTGCACTGCAAACAAATAAGTTGCTAACTTAGTTACGTAACATCCATTGCTAAGTTGCTTAGCTAGCTTCCATTGCTATGTTGCTACGTTGCTAACTTAGCAACGACACTGTCGAGAACCACACCCCTGATTGGCTAGGAGGCTGTTGGCTTGCATGCTGTGATTGGCTGTTAATTACAGTAGAGTACCTGGTCTCGGTCTCCTGCTCGCTGCGGTCGCGGTGGGCCCCCTCCAGTTGCTGCTGCAGCTCGGTGATGCGCTCGTTCTCCGAGCCCTCCTGCTGCACACGCAGCATCTTGTTCTCATGCTGCAAACGGATGAACTTCTCCCTGCATGAAGAACGCAATGGAATCATAAGCAGATACAAAAAGACAAGACAAGACAAGAGAAGACCAGCATGATAAAAATGTTGTATGACTTATTTGGGCAAGGTGGTTCTGAGCCCCTACTGGCCGCCCCGCTTATTGACCGTCTGTTTAAATTACAAGTAGACGCCAGTAAGGTCGGAGCTGGGGCTGGTCTACTTCAGAACGATGTCAACGGAGCAGAACACCCTGTTTGCTACTTCTCTCGTAAATGTAACTCTTACCAATTACATTATTCTACGATAGAGAAGGAAGCACTCGCGTTGGTTTGGGCCCTGCAGACATTTGAAGTGTATATTGGTGGTAGTGCCGAACCCATCCACGTCTACTGTGGTCATAAGCCATAGGTTTTCTTACAGTCCCTAAAGAACCCAATTTGCGCATCACCCACATTAAAGGCCGGGAGAACGTCACCGCGGACCCACTATCTCGTTCTCCCGCCCCCCAGGAAGACTTGATGGGTCCTGCTAATGTTTGGATTGGGTTGGGTCGGCAACCGGCGTAGATATCCAGTTTAGTAGTGTGATATTTATTTGTTGTTTATTTGGGTTTTTTTTTGTGATTGTCTAAAAAACTGTGTGGTAGGTTGGTCAATTTGGGTTATGTTAGCAGTGTTGTTGATGCAGAGAGAATTCTGAAGTTTTTTATGGGGGAAGGTGTGATGTCAATGATTAACTAATGATCAACAACAAACAAATCATAATAAAACATTACCACATTTTGCTTGTTAGAATGTGTCTTTGGGCAACAACATTAACAGTCTCATCCCCATGAAGAAACAAACAACAAAGAAAACAACCCATTACGCACCTCTATGTGTGTGTGTGTGTGTGTGTGTGTGTGTGTGTGTGTGTGTGTGTGTGTGTGCGTGCGCGATCTCACACCTGAACTCGATAGGCAGCATCTCAGCTGCCAGGTTGTCATGGCTTGGACTGTCCGACTGACACCTCTCTGTAAAAGATGAAAACATTACAATGACATAACAGACAGCCTTGGCCAAGTTAACTATTAAATTAGCATTTTTTCTGCATTACACATGCTGAAAACATTACACTTTGTCATGGGAGTGACCAGTGCCGCACCTGCTTGGAGGAACTGGTTTTGCTGAACCTGTGTGCAGCGGAGCTCCTCATTGGTCTCCTTCAAAGAGTCTCGCTCAATTATTATCCTCTGTACAGGTAGAAGAGTAAAGGGGGAAAAGTTCACAAAGTTCACAAATATGCTTTATTTTAAAACATATCGGGCATGTGCAGACTGTGCATATACTCTGAGGATGACTGTGGCTTCTCAAACGTAAAACTATGAATGTATTAACCCTGAGAAACAAATGTAAGACGGGTCGCATGGATTCCTCTCCTCAACAGTAATGAGAGCAGTCTAAGGGCCTCCGCTCACCGGTTCCAACAGCACTGCGGAGCACTATCGACAATTTCGGTTAAAGGATAAGTTAAGTCAATTACAACATGCAGTTGTAATGCTCACACTACCCTGGACTTATCAGTACCAGTATTAGTTTTCTTCTTCTTCAGCCTTTTCTGAGATCCTGGTCATTGTAATGGGGGCAGCGCTTTGTTTACATTTCAAAAAAACATTTTTAGTTATTCCCAAGAACATCCAAAAGGTTATAGAACATCAGCAGACAACTAGCAAACAGTGGTACCTTTTGGGAAAATATTTGGAGTAGGCCTATGTTAAAAAATGTATAAATGTAAACAAACGCTGCCCCCATTAGAATAGCTCATATCTTGGAAAGGGCTGAGCCGAAAAATTTGGCATCACCGTGTACTGA